>NC_056731.1:1142214253-1142566753 GCF_019279795.1 Protopterus annectens
ACGCCAGATTCAGGAACATGGACTTGGGGATATCAAGATGGTGTGGGCAGCCCTCACAACACATGAGTGGAAGCAAACACTTGCAGAGGGAGAGTTTGGAGGTTCTGCAGTGATACAGGTCCTAATATCAACCAGTATGGATGTAGAAAGTGTCTTAATAGAAAAGTCTTCATTGCCAGGATGTTAGTAAAGGCATGGATCGCCTTCATGACTGCTTGCACGATGGCCATTTTGGGTGGCCATCTCCCATGTACTGGAGATATCCAGTATGAGGAAACCATTTTGCTCAAGACACATAGGGGCAGGTTTATGGTCAGTGAGCTTGAAAGCAAACAAGGTTCATAGAAAAAAATATTGTCATCTACCTTCTGGCAGAGAAATTGCATTCTAGGAAAATTGACTAAACTTTCAGAATGTGCAGTCTGAGAGCCCCACTTTTCCACATCCTACATCCCATCTGTCCATCTATCCATCTGTGAAACTTTTTTTTTCCTGTCAGCACCTTCATCATGGAACAGACTACTACAAGCACTAATAATGACAAATAAGTATATGACTTACGAGAAGTTTTAAAATTTAATGTATGTGAAACAGAATTATTTTCTGATGAAGTTTAATTCGTTAACGACAAAAGCGCTCAACCTAATACTGGCAGCATGGTCTCAGTTACTTATTTTATAATGCTATGGTCATCTCGCTATATATTTTTATTTATTGGATAATATATTGTAAATATAGCATGACTGTTCAATAGTTTTTTGTATGTGAATGTTCAAAGAAAATTCTGAGAGCATCCTGAGACTTATAAATGTAACTGTTTTTGTGATGTGTGTCACCTAGGGTAGCACCTATGTCCCTTATGGACAGGAGCAATCTGTATAATACTCAAGGCATAGGCACAAATCCATGTCATCCTCTTGCCCCTAGGGGGCATATATTGGACAAAACTGGGTTCTTATATTGGCTAGGCTTGTAAGAGCTCCTAAGCCATTAGCCTAGTAATCTCCTGTGAACCTATGAACCTAAAGCTGTTTTGGTTCACTGATGAAATATTGCATAGGCCTTCACTTCTCAGGTTTACGTCATGATTCACAATGACAATGTTCCTACTGCTACTAGTTGTTACCTTGATTAATAACATAACCTCAGATATTTTTTTATAATCCTTCTGATGCTTTATTGGCTCAGATCATCACTGAAACTAGACTTAAGATCAGTCCATCCAGCTGTTTGACAAAAATAAACAAATAAAATAATCCAGACATCAGAAGAAAGCACAGACTGAAGGAGATTAATATGTGCACCTCAAGGGAAAAAAAGAAGAAGAAAGTGGTAGTAACATTCATGAGAATCAATGGAATATACCAATATCAACAGAAAAGCATCATGCAGAAAAAATAATGTGTTCAGACAAAAGGAGACACAGTTTGGAGACCGACAGAGCATGAAAAGGTAGTATGGCAATTTGAAGACAGATAGTGAAAAATGAACACAGTATCCTGCCAGAAGAAGCAGGGGGTTCATATGTAGCATAATAATTTAGTAACATGGGACAATGCAGTGGCTCCATGATCTTATTTTGGAGTCTGTATGTACACAATCAGGATAAATACTCTGCAGCTCAAAGGCAGCAATTAAATTCTGTTCATGTAGTTGCATTACTTTGATATCTTGTAGGATCATAGGCTCATAGGAGGTTACTAGGCTAATGACCCTAGGGCACTTACAAGCCTAGTCAAGTTTACCTTTATTTCCATGAGCAGCACCTATCACCCCTGTCCAAGAGGGACATAGGTGGAACCCCTGGGGTGAATTTACAGTTACCCATCCAATCATCCAGATTGCGTTTGAAGAGGGCCAATGAGGTGCTCTGTTTGACATGAAGCGGGAGTCTGTTCCAAAAGTGTGGCAACCTCTGAGAGACAAATCTGTCCCTCCAACAGGCTTTATTAATGTCACATACCAGGTTAAGGCCATTAGACTGAGTAACTCATGTACTATTTGACTTATGGATATGCTGCATTTCCAATAAAGCAGGGTCAAAGATTGCCTCGTATGCAAGGCAAAGATGGCCTTGAGTAGTCTGTATGAAACAGAATAAAGTGACAGTGATTTCAGACAATCCTCATAGGACAGATGCTGAAGACCTTGAATTTTCCTTGTGAGGAACCTTTGTGGTCTCTCCAATTCCTGCAGGTGCTTGGAAAGGTACATGCCAAATGGGGCATTGCACACAATTACTGGCCTGATGATGGAAGAGTACAGGGAGGTTATAACTTATTTTTTCTGGAGGCAATGCCCTTACTTATGAGATGAGCAATATAGAATTCCCTTCTTACCTCTGTGGAGACATGGTGATCAAAGGTAAGGTTGCTGTCAACCTGTGTGCCCAGGTCTCTCACAACTGAGTGCATACTTAGGGTGCTGTTACTGATGCGGTAGTTAGCAGGAACATCACTCTTACTGAAAGGGATGATAATACATTTTTTTTGCATTGAGTTTAAGGCCATGACTTTGGCACCATTCATTTGTTTGTATAAGACCCTCTTGTAGGATGTTGACATTGTTTGGAGATTCTATGACCACTCCCAGTTTGCAGTCATCAGCAAATTTTGTCAGCCATAGACCTTTGGTTTTAGCTTGTAGTTCGGACAAATAGATTCCACATAGTAGAGGTCCCAGGACTGATCCCTGTAGAACACCACTGGTTACACGTCTGCTGGTGGAGGTGGATTTCCCTATTTTGACTATATGGGTTCTATCAGTGAGTCATATATATTAAATATAATATATATGTTTATAAATATGCATTTTTAATATATAATATATTACATATTAAAACTGCATATCAATGATTCTCAATGAGGCGTGCTGCAGACTCTCTCCCTGATTTTGATAAATCAAAAAGAAACTGAACAGGAGTATATTGCTCATAAATTGCTAGTAAATTGCTCATTTAGTGGTAACACATACACTGATTACATTTTTTTCAAAAGAGTATATCATAATTCATAATACACACATTGCACAAAACATTTTTCTATAATTTTATTAATAGAATGCATAAGAATTTAAATCATTTTGCAGCATGACTAACAAAGAATAATGATCTGTGTTTTCTTTGGTTACATAGGTTGCACCAACTTCAGCATATTACCTTGCCGACAACAAAATACTATCAACTGCAACCTATACTCTGACCTTGTTCTTAAAATGTTTTAAAGCAACTGCTGACCAGACTCTACCTACTGAATTTTAAATATTGAGTACAGTTTATATCTTGGCTTACTACCTTGCACAGAAGGATATTACAAAATATTTGTCAAAACTTCCTGCCTTTGTCCAGAGCTGTAATGATATAGACAACTTTGTTCATCGAGGTAGCCCTTTAATTTAGTATGATGTGAGAGAGACTACATTTCATGCAAGCCAAAAATTACAAATTAAGCAAGACTTTAGCTTGTGCCAGAGAGCACAGAAGTGCTGCATAAAGAATTGGATTTTTTTTTTTTGGGGGGGGGGTGTTTGGGCAGTTTCACAAATATCATTTGGTTCCAGTAAAACAGATATGATGTCTAAGACGACAAAAAACACACTTGTAATAACTGGAAAATGACTTATTGTGTCACTTACAAACATATTTGAACATTTTGCATAAATAAACAGCATTTCACTGTGCTATAAAAGTAAGCTAGCTCATTGTATGGTAGAATTCTCTTTAGAAGTGTAACAAATGCCATAATCCTTCTGTCTGCTTTAATGCTGTACATTTCTTTGTACTATGCATGCCACCCCCTTAATTCAAACACCTCAGTTTAACTGCTGGATAATTCCAATTCTATTCAAGCTCTTTAAATAAACAGCAAAACAATTTGCAGCCAGACACTATGATGCCTCTCTAGTAAAGCATTTGTTTGCCAAGACAAGATTCTACAAAGAACAACATCAGTGCATTGTCACTGGGTAGACAATGTGTTTGTATTTCCAACACTAGTTGTGGGTGTATATTTAACCAATTGCACACACTCATCATGTCAAGTGTTTCAGAATAGCTCGCTTTCAAAAGGCAATGTTTCTGAAACATTTCATATGACCAGTAAAGTGATCCTGTGAGATAAGCAGATTTCTTTTCATTTGTATGTCGTATGTCAGGAATTATTAAATATCATAAGAGACACTTTAGCTGTTTTTAAGTTTAGTACATCAGTCTCTTTCTCATTTCTTCCATTTTTAAATATGTCATAAAATGCTATTCTTTATTTTATTACATTATCTCTGGCATGAAATATAATGCATGCCACCTACATAGCAAATGAAAAAAAATATTTCAATTTACTAGAAATTACAAAACAATAACAAAGCACTTCTAAGATCCAAGAATTCAGTTCCAGTACGTGAAGAGATAAACAATTGTTGTCTTCAGGGCAAGTAAACAAACCATGAGAACATTTAAGGTTTATAGATTTTAGCAAGCACAAAATGATGCAGAAGCACAGAAAATAATATATATTTCAAATATTACAGGTCCATGCAGTTTATTTAGTCATTTGTTCAGATTTCCTTAAAAGGAATATTAAGGATATCATGTCTGAGATAACACTTTTATAAAACTTGTAAAAAGAAATTAATAAACATTTACAAGTAAGTAGTCTTTGCCAAGACTGATGGATGGGCTGGTTTTAGTTATTACACTGATAAACTGGCAGATTCAAAATCTATATCAAACATCAACTGACAAGAGACTGGGAATCATGAATACCCACAAAGTTAAATAAAAGAGTCTTACACACCATTTGATGGTCATAAACTGTCTAATTATTAATTATTTATGCATAAATTATAAATCGGAAATGCCACATGCAATGCAAGTATAGTAGTGTAAGTAATGCCTGTGCAAATGAAGCAGGGTAACTTACGAAGCAACACATTCGCTGGGATTTCTTTATCAGCACTATAAAATGTTGGGAACAATATGGAAGGAAATGCAAATGTTGAGAAGAGTATATCAGTGTGTCAACTGACGGAGACAAATAAATTGATGAGTCTGGCCAAATTGTAACATTACCAAGTCATGGACAAAGAACCCACATATCCAGAAAGGCAATTTATATATGATGGATTCAGGATGAAACAAAGGTTTGTGGCTTTGGCTTATGATGACATAGAGGAGTAAAGAAAAGACACAGCTGACCTAAGCACATCTGTGACTTTTGATGTGGGTACCTGCCTCTCTCTAGCTAAAAAGGATAGTATATCTCCCTAGAGACCAGATCACCTACAATGACATATAGGCTATTGGTCAGGTGGGGATACCACAGGCATTTCATAGTGTCAACACCCTCAGCATAAAAAAAAATATGGGTAAGTGTATCACATTATCTGATGTACTGTTGGGGATTTCATACTGCTATGCAAGCACTGTGTAGGGAAACAGAAGTGAAAATCATGTTTACACCCCAGACTGCACCCATAAGTGCAAAAAACATCACCAGATGCCTAGGATATGGTGTGTGTTATCCACAAAGGATACAAATGTTAAATTGCCAAGTTGTGTGCAGTGCAGAGGGCATTGCTACAGATGTCTGTTTGTTCATGATGCCCATCTATTGCAAAACAGACAGCTGACCATTTCATCCCCAGGGGATAGGGGGTATGGATATTTTGTTGTCAGTTCCAGCAACCTAGCATCTATTTCCAAAACACCTGTAGGATTACAGATGTCTAAGAATTAATAAACAGGGATAGGCAAGCATAAAACATGCAGTATCTTTAGCATACAAGAACTCATGTCATAATGGTTTGGGACCATGCATGAAATATGTAGAAGGGTGCAATTGCACAAGTAATACCACTGTTCTTCGTGGAAAGACAACAACTGGTAGATAAACATGTATGAATATTGAACTCTGAAGACAAATACAGTAGAGGGTGGAGGCTGACAGCTAAGCAGAAGAGAATACAGCTAGTATGGAACCACACAGCAGGACATGTGTCAGCAGTAAATAATATGTTCATACTTTCTATATTGCAGATGATACTGAGTATCCTTAGCACATGGCTCAGGTCTGCAATACCCAATTTGCACACTATGGCAGAGCACTCTCACATTTTATTTTTTATTATTTTATTTATTATTTTATTATTTTACATTTGTTGACCGGGATAGTCTGACTGGATTTATGTCCATTTTCATTAGAGTCCCAGGGAGATAAGCTCCAGGAGATTATTATACTACTAACATACAGGTACTAGTTGTTATACAGTAAATACTACAAATTTTAAACAGTTCAGGAATCTCCACAGTTTATACAAAAAACATGTTACAAGCATTAGATAAGATATTTTAGACTTTATGTACAAGGCTTCATTAGTAACTAGAAAGTAATTGTAATACATACTTCAAATTTCAACATTGCATTGCATGCCAGGCTGGGATGATGGTAATGTAGTGTTTCATCTCCTGAAGGGTGCTTCAGGTGCCACGATATTTAGAAATAAATCTTATATTATAATCAAACGAGGCCAGGCAAATGTTCCTTGTTTCTTGCCTGTACTATGCTCCTTAGCATGTTGTTGTATAGCTTACTCGATGGAATGCAGTAATAAGGTGACCTAGTACATGTGAACAGAAAGACTGAAATAGAATCGCAGTGATGAGGCAGAAGACATGATGCACAGCTCATCGTTAGAGACACAGTCTGAAGCATGGTGCCTCAGTCTTTAAAATTATTTATTGACTGAGGCAACCAGGAAGCACTGTCTGGTTACATGGATTAATCACAGTCACACAATAGGGAAAGGGAGGTGAAAAAATCAAACCTTTTATCCTAGATTATACAAAGCAGCTCATTAGCAGCTCAGAGCCCTAATCTTCTCTGCTAACTTCCAGACAGCACTCAATGTTAAGAGCTCTACTACACAGCTCCAGGGTTCAATCCTGACTTCCAGTCACCATGTGTGTGGAGTCTACATGTTCTCCCCAGGTCTGTGTGGATTTTCACTGGTATTACCATTTCCCTCTCACCTCCCAGGAACATGATGATTATTAGCTGTGCTAAAATGTCAATACACACACACACACACACACACACACACACACACACACACACACACACACACACACACACACACACACACACACACACACACACACACACACACACACACACACACACACACACAGACACACACACACAAAAACACATGACCTTGTGGTCCATGTTATAGCTGAAAAGGGTCCACAGGCCAAGCCAGACATCAACCTGTTAGATAATAGATAGATAGATAGATAGATAGATAGATAGATAGATAGATAGATAGATAGATAGATAGATAGATAGATTGAGATGTTAAACTCTGTATCAGTTGGTGGCAGTTCAGATGTTTTTATTTATCATTTGTTTACTGGGAAAGTCCTACTTGGAACGAGCCAGTTTTCAGCGAAGGCCCGGGGAGAAATGCTCCAGTTGGATATAAAAGATCTTACAGTATTTATCAAAAACAGAAGGATAGTTTATACAAAAAGCACCTATTTTTTCAGTCTTCATTAAATTAAATAATTCTATTCAATTTCTTGTATGAAATTTACAAAATATATAACAATATTTATAAAATTCTTACATACTCTCCTTCTTTAGCAACAACAATTATTTCCTTTAGTATTTCATTCAAATTCCATTACTTAATTATACAATAGCTCCAAAACTCTCTAATTTCAAAGAATCATACTGATTTATTATGTACTTATCAATACCCTCATCATTTCAACATTCTCTTTAATTCCATATAATATCAACGCTAATATCACTTTCTTTAGTTTCATTCTTGAACATATTTCATGTTTTCTCACAAAACCTTTTATTTTCTACACTTTACAAATATATGCATTATTGTTTCTTCAACATTACAGTCATTTTCTTACATTTCCTTTTTTATATGTTAATACTTCAAATTTACTTTTGTTGGTAATTACCCAGAGATATTACTGCAGAAAATCACTCCATTGATATACTCCCTTAAATCACTTTTTTCTTCCTAATAAATTTATCCAGCAATATCCTTCACAAAAAATGACTGCACTCGTATATTATCTTATATCTCTTTTTCCTTGATAACATTTCTTTTCTTGTATCATTTACTTTTTTCTTCTATTGATTTATTAAAAAAAATCTTGCATAATTCTTTTACTACAATATTTACATTTTTGAATATCTCTACATCAATTCTATGCTAAACCATTTTCTAAGTTGCTTGCACTTCAACCTGCTTAGTCTTTTTTTTTTTCCTTGTTACTGTGTCATCCCAAAAATACTCATATTTTTTCACAGATCTACATAATACACTTTCTTTCTGTACAAATGTTTTATACTAATGCACTCTACTAAAACATAGTAACCCAGCCACTGGGGATGCACAAGCCAGTGCATTTCTTTGTGCCAGTCCCAAGCCCAGATAAATGAGGAGGGTTGCATCAGGAAGGGCATCTGGCATAAAAATTTTTCCAAATCATATATGCGGACAACAGTACAGATATACATACCCGCTCGGTCGAGGCCCAGGTTAACAATGACCACCACCAGTACTGTTGGCCAATAGGGTGCTGGCAGAAAGTGGGCTACTGTTGGCCGAAGGAGGAGAAGAGGGAGAAGGCATGTCTGAAGGCAAGTAAAGGCTAGAACTGTGATAGTGAGGTTCGGAGCTTTGAATGTTGGAAGTATGACTGGTATAGGGAGAGAGCTAGCTGATATGATGGACAGAAGGAAGGTTGTTATATTGTGTGTGCATGAGACCAGATGGAAGGGGAGCAAGGCTAGGTGTATTGGAGGCGGGTTCAAATTGTTTTATCATGGTGGGAATAGGAGGAGAAATGGCATATGGGTTATTCTGAAAAAACAGTATGCTAAGAGTGTTTTAGAGGTGAAAAGAGTGTCGTGTAGAGTGATGTTTATGAATCTGGAAATTGATGGTGTAATGATGAATGTTGTAAGTGCATATGCTCCACAAGTTGGGTGTGCGATGGATGAGAAAGAAAAATTTTGGAGTGAGTTGGATGAAGTGGTGATGACTGTACCCAAGGGTGAGAGAGTGGTGATTGGAGCAGATTACAATGGGCATGTTGGTGAAGGGAACAGAGGCGATGAGGAAGTGATGGGTAGGTATGGTTAAGCAAAGGAATGCAGAAGGTCAGATGGTAGTGGATTTTGAGAAAAGGATGGACATGGCTGTGGTGAATACGCATTTTATGAAGAGGGATGAGCAGATGCACACAGGTGGATTATATCTTATGTAGAAGGGCCAGTTTGAAGGAGATTGGAGACTGTAAAGTGGTGGCAGGAGAAAGTGTAGTTAGCAGCATAGGATGGTGGTTTGTAGGATGACATTGGTCATCAAGAAGAGGAGGAGTGTGAGGGCAGCACCAAGAATCAAATGGTGGAAATTGAAAAGGGGTAATTGTGAGGTGGAGTTCAGGGAAGAGTTAAGACAGGCACTGGGTGGCAGTGAAGAGTTACCGAATAGCTGGGTAACTACAGCAGAGCTAGTAAGGGAGATGGCTAGAAAGGTGCTTGGTGTGACATCTGGAAAGAGGAAGGAGGACAAGGAGACCTGGTGGTGGAATGAGGAAGTACAGGAGAGTTTATAGAGAAAGAGGTTGGCAAAGAAGAAGTGGGATTGTCAGAGAGATGAAGAATAGACAGGAGTATAAGGAGATGAGGTGCATGGCAAAGAGAGAGGTGGCGAAGGCTAAGGATAAGGCATATGAAAGGTTGTACACTAAGGAGGGAGAAAAGGACCTGTACCATTTGGCTAGACAGGGGGACCAAGCTAGTAAAGATGTGCAGCAGGTTAGGGTGATAAAGGATAATGAGGGAAAATTACTCACAAGCGAGGAGAGTGTGTTAAGCAGATGGAAAGAGTACTTTGAGGGGCTGATGAATAAAGTGAATGAGAGGGAGAGAAGGTTGGATGATGTGCAGATAGTGAATCATGAAGTGCAATGGATTAGCAAGGAGGAAGTAAGGATAGCTATGAAGAGGATGAAGAATGGAAAGGCTGTTGGTCCAGATGACATACCTGTGGAAGCATGGGGGTGTTTAGGTGAAATGGCAGTGGAATTTTTAACTAGATCATTTAATGAAATCTTGGAAAGTGAGAGGATGCCTGAGGAATGGAGAAAAAGTGTTTTGGTACTGATTTTTAAGGATAAGAGTAATGTGCAGAGCTGTAGTAACTACAGAGGGATTAAACTGATCAGTCACAGCATGAAGTTATGGGAAAGAGTAGTGGAAGCTAGGTTAAGAAGGGAGGTGATGATTAGTGATCAGCAGTATGGTTTCATGCCAGGAAAGAGCACTACAGATGCGATGTTTGCTCTGAGAGTGTTGATGGAGAAGTACAGAGAAGGTCAGAAGGAGTTGCATTGTGTCTTTGTGGACTTAGAGAAAGCATATGACAGAATGCCTAGAGAGGAGTTGTGGTGTTTTTTGAGGACGTCTGGAGTGTCAGAGAAGTATGTAAGAGTGGTACAGGATATGTACAAGGGTAGTGTGACGGTGGTGAGGGCTGCGGTGTGACTGACTGATGTGTTTAAGGTGGAGGTGGGATTACATCAAGGATCAGCTCTGAGCCCTTTCTTATTTGCAATGGTGATGGACAGGTTGACAGACGAGATCAGACAGGAGTCTCCGTGGACTATGATGTTTGCAGATGACACTGTGAGAGTAGGGAACAGGTGGAGGAGACCCTGGAGAGGTGGAGATATGCTCTAGAGAGAAGAGGAATGAAGGTCAGCAGGACTAAGACAGAATATATGTGTGTGAATGAGAGGGAGGATAGAGGAATGGTGAGGATGCAGGGAGTAGAGGTGATGAAGGTGGATGAGTTTAAATACTTGGGATCAACAGTTCAGAGTAATGGTGAGTGTGGAAGAGAGGTGAAGAAGAGAGTACAGGCAGGATGGAGTGGGTGAAGAAGAGTGTCAAGAGTGATTTGTGACAGACGAGTACCAGTAAGAGTGAAAGGGAAGGTCTACAAGAGGGTAGTGAGACCAGCTATGTTATATGGGTTGGAGACAGTGGCATTGACAAAAAGGCAGGAGTCAGAGCTGGACGTGGCAGAGTTAAAGATGTTAAGATTTGCACTGAGTGTGATGAGGGTGGACAAGATTAGGAATAAGTATATTAGAGGGTAAGCCCAGGTTGGAAGGTTTGGAGACAAAGCCAGAGAGGCAAGAATACGTTGGTTTGGACATGTGCTGAGGAGGGATGCTGAGTATGTTGGGAAAAAGATGCTAATGATGAAGCTGCCAGGTAACAGGAAAAGAGGAAGGCCTAAGATAAGGTTCATGGATGTGGCGAGAGAGGGCATGCAGGTGGTTGGTGTGACAGAGCAAGATGCAGAGGAAGAAATGAAAACAGATGATCCGCTGTGGCGACCCCTTAATGGGAGCAGCTGAAAGAAGAAGAAGACTCTACTAAAACATAGTACATTCTTAAGCAGGCCAAGAAAACAACATAATTTAACAGTCCTGTATCCACTTTATACCCTGGCTAAATTTTTCCTATTTGGTATAAATACCACCTTAGGTCTCCCCTGAAAATGAGTCACAACCCGAGTGGGTCTAACCTGGTCAACAAAACATAAGTAAATACATAAAGTAATGCACTCATAATAAATGTACCATTATACAGGAATTTGTGTGACCATTACCCTAAAATTCATTGAATATAAACTGGAAGAAGTATAAACGTGCTAATTTCCATCTCCTGATGTTCAAATCCCATTATTATTTCACATGGTTTCTGCTTACATGCTAGCAATGATTTACTGTTAACAGTAGAATAAACATCTTTAAGTAAGGAGTATGGAAACAAAGCCCTGCGTGCATTTTTAGAGGATTCATTGAGTTGAAGTTTCCACTAGTTTATTTTGCCCAGATGAAGCTTCAGCCATTTTGAACCTGGTGGAATACGGCACAGACATAAAGCCTGCTTTACAGTGTATATGGCTGCAGCTTACACACACACACACACACACACACACACACACACACACACACACACACACACACACACACACACACACACACACATCTCTATGCATAAAAGTCTGACTCTGAATAAATGAAAAAGACAATATTATATGCAGTCCATTTTGCAATTTGTGTATAATAATCCCCCCGGATTCATTAAGCTTCATGCAGGAATAGTGCTATTCCTACATGGAGTGGATAGGGCTCGTGTAGAGCAGCACTGCACCTTGCATATTAATGAAGGTGTGCTGCTGTATTCTCTACATGGACACGATCCATGTACGAGCACAGGGGGCATTTCCATGCAGTGCATGGACACCAGACACTCCCCCTGCACTCAGAAAGTGCCGTACGGCACTTTCTAAGCCATACTGGCATAAAATTAGAGCGTAGTTCTAATATTATGCCAGTATTTCAGTGTCCGCAGGCACTGAAAACTAAAATAAATTATTTCAGTGTCCAGGGACACCGAAATGAAAATGGAAAATAGGAAAACAATACAGGGGGTGTGTTAAAGCTTCTGTGACACACCTCCTGTATTGCTAAAGCACCGTACGGCACTTCTGCATCCTGCAGAAGCAGGAAATGTGTGTTAATGCACACACATACCCTTCAACCATACAGATTCTCGCAGAATGCCAGACTCATTTTTGTTCCACTCTCCATAAAAGAATGGTTTTCTGGCAAATTAGTGTAAAATCATTAAAGTCCAAAGCTGGAAAATAATGAAAGACATTTGAATCTCAGACATTATACCCATCAGAAAATTCATGCCAATGCAAAGCTTGTTATTCTACCAACTTTTTAAGTTGGCAAGGGCAATATTTGAAAATTGTCCCTATATTTGGGCCTTTGTCCCACTTTTATTTATGGCTATGTCCAGATTTCTTGTTCTAAGAGGTTGAGACGTATGCACACATAACAGGGGAGAAATCCCCCAACTGTAAATAAACACAGGCCCAGCCCCACAAAAACAAGAAAGTCCTTATTGAACATGTCATGCATCAGCATGGAACAATCACAGAATCCTGAAAGCCCAATCATTGCTATTATGTCACAAATACAGTCCCAAGTAGTCATCAGAACACCACAATACACACCCATATTACCTAAAAAATAATAATAATAATGGGTCCCTATTAAATTGCCGAACGTTTCAAAGTTCAAATGATCACATGGTCGACACCACATGATCGAACTTTGAAAAGTTCGAAGCTTATAGGCAACGGCTCCATACGGCAAGAATGGGAAAATTTCCTTTTTTCCGCACTGAAGTGCCATCTCTGAGTTGGTTATTTAAGTAAGGGGGTGTGGGGGGTGCAGGGGGGCTTGCCCCCCTACTCAGAGCATTAATGTAAGTTTTTTTTTACTTTTTTATTATATATTCGAGGTTTCGAGTTTTGCTCATATGTTGTCGAACATATGAGGTTCAAATTTTTAATCTTCGAATATATAATATAGACCCATAATTATATATCCTTGTTTTTAATGCCCTAAGGAATGTTTAAGTGTAGCTAAGTGGGTGTGTACATCACAGCTTAAACATCCCATAGGAGCTAAATGAAAATAGACAGATGAAGTTTCCAAGCCAACATAGTGTAGTGGTTAGACTTGCAGCTGTACATGCAGGTGTTCATGGTTCAACTTCCAAGACAGGTGAACTATTTTCTCATGTGAAAGTAGTGTTAAAATTAGTTTAGTAAACTTAAATTATGTAGCAACTATTTTATTTCAACCAGGGTAGTGTAGCAGTTCCAAAAGTGAGATGTCAGTGTAGAAAAGATGTGAAACCCCCATATAATCACACGTGCCCCATACAGTATAGTCACACAAGAATATAATGTAATGAAAGCACATAGGGGGATGCCAAGAAAGGTAAATGTAAAATTGTAATGTGTATGTAAATATTTATGTTATATTATACAATGACTGGCCATTAACATACAAAAATGAGTACGCTAATTGGTCAGCCCAAACAGAGTACCCGTTGTAAATCTGAGAGTATACTAATGGAGAAAAGTCTGGTTGCCTGGACATTTTCCATTTGTATATCTCCTGTTTTTTCTTTATTCTTGTCTACAGAGATAGCAATGGAGAAATGAAGATCCTTGTTGCTTTTTTAAACATATCTCGCTATGTGTTACGAGATGAAGAACTCATAGAACATAGCGAGATATCATAAAAAAAAGGCAATGGAGACTGTCCTTTCAACAGAGAAAGGAAGATCTCTGATGCTTTTTTAATATATCTCACTATGTTATACAAGTTTTTCAACTCATATAACATACCAAGATATGTTAAAAAAAGCAATGAAGATCTCCCCATCTCTGATGCCACCTCTGCACAGCACTGATGTACTGCGTAAGTATGGGAACACGTCCTCTATGCATGCGCAGTACATGAAAAATGCCCCAGGATACTGGAAAAATACAGAAGGGAAGCACAGAGGCATGATACAATGACATTATATAAGAAAGGTAAGTATTATTTTTCTTAAATAATGTCATTGTATAATAAAAATCCATGCCTGGGTGTGGGCAGTGCTGGATTTACCCATGGTTGGCATTGCTTGGTCACTCAGTCTTCACCCTCATGACCAAACCACACCAGCTGTGAGTAAATCCAGCATTACCCACACCCAGCCATGGGTTATTGCTTAATTATAACCTTATAAGTATAATATGCATAAA
The DNA here is from genome assembly GCF_019279795.1 of Protopterus annectens. Taxonomy (NCBI): domain Eukaryota; kingdom Metazoa; phylum Chordata; order Ceratodontiformes; family Protopteridae; genus Protopterus; species Protopterus annectens. The sequence continues at coordinate 1,142,228,972 of NC_056731.1, forward strand.
TGTGCCTTAATCATTCAATATCCATCAGACCTTGTTCTGCCCAGCAACAAAATACACAGTGTTGCCAAGTATGAAACCCAGAATGCTGCCTCGACAATCACAGCACCATACCACTACACCATCTGAGCTGTGAGAAATTGTAGTACTTTAACGAACATATCCTGCATTCAGGTCATTTAATATTAATAAAAAATACAGCTGTCCCAAGTGTTGGACCCATAACCCTGAGCACTATAGTCAGAGGAAAATGTACCATCACACCAGCTGAGCTGTAGGAGTCAATGCTGCTTTTTCAAACATATCATGCAATAGAGGCATACAACTTAAGGAGAAAGCTTTGTGGAACCTTTCGTGTGTTGTATATAGACATACACACACACACACACACACACACATATGTGTGTGTGTGTGTGTGTGTGTGTGTGTGTGTGTGTGTGTGTGTGTGTGTGTGTGTGTGTGTGTGTGTGTGTGTGTGTGTGCATGTGCATGTAAACTGATGAAACATATATATGAAAACGTACAGTCATAATATAAATATCCATATATAAAAATATAAATAGGTTCATAGGTAAGTACTAGGCTATCTGCCCGAGGGCATCTATAAGCCTAGCCAGAATGTGTTGGCTTTCACTGCCCCCTTAGAATTTTTCCCTGTGCCTTTGTCCAGCAGAGCCATTAGTTCCCTGTGCCTCTGTCCAGAAGAACCACTGCAGTGATCGTGATCCCCGGGGTAAATTTTCTGTTTCCCATCCACTCATCAAGGTTTCTCTTGAAGAGTGTTAGTGAGGGGCTCTGCCTAATGTAGATTGGAATCCTGTTCCAAAGCATGGGGAGTCTCTGGGACAGGAAGCTATCCCTCCAGCATGTTCTATTTATCATTGTGGTGAGGTTTAGATCCCTAAAGCGTGTGGCTCTCGGGGATTTGTTTTTTTTTTAGGTGGAACATGTCCATCAATTCTGGGTTGGACATGGCCTTGTATGTTAGGCAGAGATCACCTCTGAGTAAGCGGTATTCAACCGAGTACAGCTGGAGTTTCTTCAGTCGGGCTGCATAGGGCATCTGTTTGAGGCCAGTAATCCTCTTGGTGAGGTACTTCTGTGGTCTTTCTAGCTGTTGCAGGTGTCTTGTAAGGTACATCCCAAATAGGCCATTGTACTCTATGATGGGTCTGATGAGTGATGAGTAGAGGGGTACAATAACCTCTTTTGTTCTAGATGCAAACCCTTTTGTGATTAGGAGGGCCACATAGAAGGATTTTCTAACCACCTTGGCAATATGATTATCAAAGGAGAGATTACTATCTACTTGGGTCCCCAGATCCCTTATTACATTTTCTATATTTAGGGGGCTACCAAGTATGTGGTAGTTCACGAGTACTTTGTTTTTTTCCAAAGGGGATGACTATGCACTTTTTGGCATTTAGCTTGTGGCCATGATTTTAACACCAGGTATCTGTCTCAGTGAGACCCTTTTGGAGGATGTCTGTATCAGCCGGAGAGTCAATTATGGCCCCTAGTTTGCAGTCGTCTGTGAACTTGGTCAGCCATAGTCCTCCTGTGCTTACCTGTACCTCTGAGAAGTATATACCGAACAGGAGGGGTCCCAGGATTGAGCCTTAGGGACGCCACATGTAACCGGTTTAGAGTCAGATCTAGAGCCTGCAACTCTCACCATGTGGGTTCTATCCGTGAGCCAATTGGCAACCCATCTGATGACATAGGGGTTTACATTCAGGCTGTTGAGCTTGTCTATAATACCAGAATGGGGAATGGTGTCAAAAGCCTTTGTGAGGTCTAGGTAGGCTGTGTGGACCTCCTTTCCCTCGTCAAAGTCTTGGTAACTGTTTCAAAGAAGTCCATCAGGTTTTGGAGGCATGATCTGCCCTTAACAAAGCTAAACTGGGTAGGGTCCAATGTTTGGAGGTTCCCAATGTCTCTGTTAATGAGTTCCATAATGATGCGCTCCATAGCCTTGCAGACCAGGCTAGTCAGGTTTATAAGGCGATAGTTCCTGGGGTCTGTTGTGGCTCCACCTTTGTGGAGGTGGATAACTGTTGCTGTGCACCACTCTATGGGTACTTAGCCTGTAGAGAGGCTGAGTTTGAACAGTGTCTTTAGGTGAGGGGTTAGTTCATTTTGGAGCTCGTGTAAGACACAGCCTGGGATACCGTCCAATCCCATTGAAGCTGTGTTTTTGGCTTTGGATAGGGCTGTTTTAACCTGTGTGTCAGTGATTGCCAGGGATCTACATTCTTCTGGTATGGTTATGGGCCCTTTAGGGGGTGAGAGAGGGTGAAGTTTGCACTAAACCTGTCTGCCAGTATGTTGGCAATATCAGTCGGTTCAGTCTATTTTGTGCCATTCTGCACTAACTCAGAGCAGATCTGAGAGTTTCCACTTAGGTTCTTGACATAGCTAAAGAACGCTTTGTGGTTATCTTTGGAGTCCTTGGCAATTTTTCTTTCAAAGCTAGCCTTGGATAATTTTGTAAGGGATCGTAGTTTCTTGCTGATACTGATCAGGGATGTCTTTCCTTCTTGGGATTTTATACTTTCTTGTACTAGTTTCCTCCTTCTATTGTATAGCTTGTTTATGGCAGGGGTCCACCAGACTAGTTTCCTTTTCTTGGAGGAGTGAGTCTTGGTTTTGCTTGGGATAGCACAATCCATGCATTCTTGCAGGTGCTCATAGAGTGCCTTTGTAAGGAATTCAGCAGCTTGGACAGCGTTGCCCTTTAGCATGGGGGCTGTGAACCTTTCCACCTCGGTCTTAAGTAACGTGAAGTTTGCATTTGAAAATTTTGCACAGTGGTTTCCTTGATTGGGTGTGGGGGTGGAATGTGGATATCCAGAGTGATTAGTCTATGGTCTGATCTAACCAGCAAGGGGTTGACCTCCGGTGTGGAACACCAGTCACCCATGTTGGTGATGACCAGGTCCAATATGTTGGCACCTCTGGTGGGGGTGTTGACCAGTTGATCCAGGCCGTTCGAGTTTATAAAGTCTAGGAAGCATTGGGCAAGGGAGTTAGTACTTGAGTAGTTCTCCAAGTTAATGTTTGGGTAATTGAAATCACCCAATATTAGGATGTTTGGTAGGACCTTCATATTTTCCAGTGTCTCCAGAAATGCAGAATGGGGGTCCTGGGTCATGGTGGGTGATCTGTAGCAAGCTACAATTTTAATTGCAGTTTTGCCCGTTGTTAGTTGCACATGGATGATCTCTGAGGCATCGTGCTACGCAACTAACCTGGAGGTGAGGGTATTCTTGATGAATATGGATACACCCCCACCTTTTGTGTTGTGGTCCGGGTTCTGTGGCCGAACAGTATGGTATGAGTTGTAGCCTGGTAGTGTGGAGCCTTAAACCAGGTTTCTGTTACACCACAGATATCATTGTTCTCCATACTGAGGAATGCCTCGAGTGCATGCATTCTGAGGTTTAGACTTCTGGCGTTGAGTAGCATTACCCTCAGTTTTTGGTTACTTGTGCTATTTACGGTGGTGGGTTTGTCTTTTGAGCCTTGCCTAAAAAAGACACTATAGGGGTGGCAAAAGCCTTGGCCAATATTCAAAAGCCTAAGGGTGACAGATGCAAAGCAATGTGGCTTGCCGAGCATGTCATCCCAGGCAGACAGATACTGGATTCCCTTTGAATGACACCAGAAACTTAGCCAATTGTTAACATTGATCATTTTTTTTATACTGTGGCATCATTCTTGGTGAGGGCAGGATGCTACTCAGGGTCAGGGTCATACCGGCCTGGGCTATGTGATCAGAGAGCTCTTCCATGTCTCTTTTCATGTAGTCCAGGGAGGTACATCTCAGGCCATTCACACCAACATGGACAATGACAGAGTTGTATTTGTACTTGTTCTGGTACAACCTGAGTGCTTGTGATATGTGGTGGATCCTGCCACCTGACAGGTAGCTAACTGTAACCTTCTCCTTGTACAGCCTAGTTAGTGGGACATCAGTGTGCCTGACTATAGAGTCGCCTATTAATAGTGTGTTGGTATGTTATTTTGCCTTAAGGGCTGTGATTGCATGGCACATTGATTATGTGAAGTATGTGTTTCATGGTTTGTGATGGGGTATGGAGGTTGCTTGGGTGTCTGCTTTAGAGGTCTCTGTTACTTTTGCAGATTTTTATTTAGAGCCTCCGAGTATGTTTTTGTGTATTTATGTGTGTTATTTGCCAGTTTTGGTTTAGTAGGTCAGTATGAGACTGGTGGTGTGTTGCAAGTATTTCCCCTTCTCCTCTTGACTGTCAATTCCAGTCTTGGGTTGAGAGAGCTTTGCCTCCAGTTTGGCTGTATAATTGCATCTCTCGCATATATTAGTGTTTGGTGGTAGGAGGAGAGGGTTGTCTATGTACATGAGGCAGTTGTAACACTGCCTCAAAATGCCCAGATTCACCAGTTGGACTGGAGAGTACACCTAAAACTGCGCTTTGGACATGCCTGAATAGGTAAAGTGAGCTGTTTTACTGATTGGCTGGTAGGGATGAATAGTGAGCCTTGTCCTTGTGGACAATATAGGGAGGGGTCTAGTGCTAGGGTTAATTAGTGCCTGCTATGCATTTTGAGCAAGTGCTGGGCTGTGAAATGAATGGTTTGAGTACTTAAGTTGAAAGTTTGTCTAGTTCCAAGGGAAAAATTGAAGAGTAGACTTTGTGGAGCCGGGAATAGTTTAACCCTAGCTAACCGGCACTGCTCAAAACCATGCAAATGCGTTTTTTATAGCAGGGAAATAAAAGAGATAGAAATTAGCCCAAAATGGCCAATAAACTACTAATGTCTGGGCTGAAACCACTCCTCCAGGGACAGATAGGCTGCTCAAAGCTCCCCTCTCTCACAGGTGAACAGAGAAATTTCCTTCTATCCAAGTAAGGTATGGGCAACACAGAAACTTGTAACACAGCCCTGAATTCATCAATAACCTGAAAACTGGACTATACTAGTTCAGAAAGGTGGAAAACAAGTATATATTTTTTTGTTTTGTTTTTTTTTGTTGTTGTTTTGTTTTTGTTTTTTTCAGAAAATAAAGCAGATACAATAAAAAAACATTTTAAATGCACAGAAATGGCTATCACACTTTAGTTTGTATCCTACAACAGTTAAACAGATTATTTAAACACAAAAATGACATAGTTCAAGTGCAGGCAGCAAATAAGTACAATATGTAGCAGAAACAAGCTTTTTAAATCACAGAAACGCTACAAAATTGGCATTTTAGGCGGAATTAGTTAAAGACGGCAATAAAATGCAGAAAAATGATACTTAATCACTCCCAAGTCTCTCTTTTGTCTCTCTGCTGCTATAGAACTCTACAGGACACCTGACAGGCACTTGCTTAGCTGAATACAAGCGCAAAAAAATGTGCAAATGCGGTTTTTATAGCAGGGAAATGAAAGAGAGAGAAATTAGCCCAGAATGGCCAATAAACTACTAACTTCTGGGCTACAGCAAACGAGGTGCACAAATTTCAGAAACAGTTCAAATAAGCAGGCCCAATAAGCCTTTAACCAGAAATTCCCAGCTCAGAAGGGCAGAATCTAGCCTCTCCTCCCACAAGAGTGCAGACCACAAACCTTCTTAATGTAAAATATATGGCCTGAAGCCCAAGTGCTTAAACCAGAACTAATACACTTTTAGAATAACAGACACTGAGCCTTCAATCAGCAATTCCCAACTTAGAAGGATGTAAGCTACCTGTCCTGCCCCAACAATGCAGTCCACAAATCTTCTTAATGTAAAACAACTGGTCTGAAGCCCAAGTGCTTAAACCAAAAGGCTTAGAATAACAGTTACAATTTAATCAGGTTATTACCAAGCAGTAATAACTGCAGCAGAATAATACAATTGAGTCATTTTAAGAAGAAGCACAAGCCAAATAAGGTAATAAAGTGGGAAGAAACACAATTACAGTAAAAGCAGATGAATAAATTGCATTATTTTTACAATAGAAAATGAGCAAACTGATTTAAACAAATTACCCAATTAAGCAGTAAAAAAACTCAAAACTGAGCACTGTTCCAGCAATCTTCAATCAGACAAGTTATAACTGCACACTCCTGCCACTAGGGTGCAGGGGAACCTTCTCCAAAAAGATGGCCTGGATTAGTGCTCAAGTTATACAAACAAAGCTAGATTCAGCAGGCCTGATCTAGTCTCTGCTACAGCAGACAAGGCGCACCAATATCAGAAAAACAGTTCAAATAAGCAGGCACAAATAAGCAGGCACAGTAAGCCTTTAACCAGAAATTCCCAGCTCAGAAGGGCAGAATCTAGCCTCTCCTTCCACAAGAGTGCAGACCACAAACCTTCCTAATGTAAAATAACTGGCCTGGAGCCCAAGTGCTTCAACCAGAACTAATACACTTTTAGAATAACCGACACTGAGCCTTCAATCAGCAGTTCCCAACTCAGAAGGAAGTAAAATAAAAAAAATAAAACAAAATATATATATATATATATATATATATATATATATATATATATATATATATATATATGTATATATATATATATATATATATATATATATATATATATGTATATATGTATGTATATAAAATGCAGTGCAGTTATATCTTAGAACCATCCCTTTCAACCTGTTAGTGCAAGGAACCTGTACAAAGACTGTAAAGGGGGGTGTGGAATGGGCCACATATATTTAAAAAATTGTGTTACAAATGAAGACGTGCTACAGCAACAGTCTGTGTTTCAGCAGACAATTACTGAAGGATATGATGAGGTGAAACTGAAATGTCATGTCATTTATTTGCTGACATAAATCCTTGGATCATCACTGTGATTTGCCAGACAAATAGAAATAAATTGTGGAACTGAACAAAACTATGGTCCAAACATCCGGACATCCTGTGAAAAATCTGGCAGTGCAGAGGTATGCTCAGAGCCCCTTAGTGCAATGAATGTGGATCAAGCCTGACAAAGTGGAGGGACAAAGGCCTGAAAATATGGACACGTCCAAAATATGTCAGTAGATAAGCTGAGAATGTTCATGTAGTAACAGTGCATGTCCTAACATATATCAACTGAAATATCACAATTCCAGGACTCAATTGCTTCTCATTAGTTACTGACCTCAATCCCCACATCATCCCATTGATGTGTCATGCATACATAATGGTTATGGGGACCAGACCAAAGATATTGACCATACAACTTTATATTTTATGAATATGTGGACATAACACAACATTAGGGAAACTACACTGAGCTACCGAGCAATGTCCATGCTACAATCAGACTGACATAACACTACCCAGTTCCAGCTCTGGGGCTGTACACATGCATTAGCAAATATAAGAGACACTACAGGGATGTAACACTAGTGGAAAACAGACACTGGTGTTAAAGTGCATACCCCCAAACAAGTGCACCACAGTTACAGTGACATAGCAGTAAGCAAATTGAACAAGACAGTATAATACTGTGTAAGCAACCACATACCGTTTGCCACTCACACATTACCCCTACATATACCACCCCAATTCACAGTGTACTGGGAACCCTGAGGTGTTACACGACATTTCACAGTCAGCCCCTACAAGCATATGGACCTGATGGACCACCAGCAGCTGTAACAACATGCAGAGTCAGATAGGTAAAGGATGTATGGCACTCACAGCTGCTACTCTCCCTACCCAGCCCAATAAACATATACACACAAACCTGCTACACAGTCTTGGCAGTCTGTTTACAATGGCCAGACAGACATAACTGTCATATGTTCAAATTTCCACAGAATTACTAGGGTGTGGACCCACAACCCTGGCCACCACTGCATACCATGGCCAGGAGTCTGCCAGGTCATTAGCATGATAACTGGAGTGCAGTTGGTAAATACTGATATACCATACCCCTGCACCTCATAGTGCAGGACATGTGGACAACGCATGGTATACTTGTGGGACAGGGGGCTGGAAAGAAGGACATATCACACATAATGGTGTTACAAACTGAAACAGTAGCTGCTGTTACATGTATTGTTGTAACATCACATCCCTGAAGGATATGATGTCTGTAACACCAATGGATTACAACACTTACTGACTACAAGCCTCACATTATCCTCATAACCCCACAAAAACAGACCAAGCATAATAGGCAAACATCTGGCCAGCCTATGGACATCGTGCCGGTTGAAAGGTATGTTAGAGTCATATCACTGTCAGATGTCAAGTCACCCAGTAAAAGCATGTCCAGACAAATCTTGCCAATGTAGCAACCCCCCATGTGTATAACAGCAGTAATGATATACAATCTGTACCAAATTCTGGAGCCTTGTCCCTCATGTTGTTGGGCTGTCTCCACATGTCCTGTCCTGTGAGGTATTTCCACCTACTGTCTGTGAAGTTGTAGCCCCCACACCTCCGTACTGTCCCCCACACAGGCAAGGGGAAATGGGCAAGGCCCACATGAAGGGCATCCCATATGTTGGAACTAGCAGCTGTGTCCAGAGACACACAACACAATACTATTTGGGCACCTACATAGCTTTATGGCCTCAGCAATACCTGACAGGACAACATCAACCCCCCAAGGTAGGCTGAACACCTGTGGTGAACAGCAGCAATACACAAACCACAGACTTGGTCACTATATTGGCTGTACAGGTCAAATCAGGAGCATGCACAAACTTGGCATCAAGTCAGCCTTTGTCTGATCAAGCATATAAGGTCACAGGTGGAGTACTGTAAGGCTAACTATGAGTACATATTGGTCACATCCATCAAGACCAATCAAAAGCCCATCTTCACATATGTCTGCAATTTCTGAGGTAACAAACCAACATACCCTGTAATAGTGGCTAATCAGACCACATACACACACAGCATAGGTATAGGCAACCTGCTGCGGGTAGGTTTAGGGTAAACATTACCCCCTGGCTCAGCAGCACTATAGCTGGATATGCACAGTGCCATCACCCCTCCCTTCATCACCAGATACATATTGCCTACTGAAAGGCAACAAACGTTAGTATCTATGACACCTGATAACATCCATGTCTGCATCCTACATGAACTCAGGAATGTGCTCCCAGTTCCATTACACAATGTAGTCACACCAAGCCTTAGCACCATCCACACCCCATCCACATGGAAGATGGCCAGTGTCATCCCTTGACACAGACATGAATGAGGAGTACAGGAGTAGGAAATTAACTAGCCCTCATTGAGAGAATATGACAGTTCAGGACCAGCAGTGCAATGCAAGAAGATACAGTGCTGATATCGTACAGGGGTATGGTGTCAGTGTGAGTGGTGGCTACTGCTATTCAATGTAGCTGTGCAGGGTCTGTACATACTGTTGTGAAATGTATGAGGTCATGTGATGTCTCTCCCTTTTTATGTCTTCCAGGTGCAATGTCACATCAGCAAAGGTCAACTTTCTCAGTGGCTGAGACAAATATAGTCATAGAAGCCATACTATAGAATCATGCCATAATGTTTGGCTGGAGCCAGCAACATCTGCAGGAGAGGACCGGCCTGTGAGTCAACCTTGTCCACAGGGTAAATGATGGCAACCTGCATGCATGTATATATGAGCAGGTCCGGCATTGTGAAAGTGACCTCATATGCCATGCCCAGCAAAGGGCTGCCGCAGTGGTCATGGATCACACAGCCACAGGTGTGGGACTGGCCTTGCAGCCCCACTGGCACCCACTGGGGAGCTCCTCGGGTACCTTGGGGCACCCATCCCAGTACAACACCAGAGTACAGACCCCCCCACACATACTGGAGGAGGGTGGCACCCAAACAATGGACAAGAAGTGTACAGGTAAGGACCCAATGTAAATTACTAGACAGTGTAGCAGCCATACTTGTAACTGAAGAGTATCTATGTGCATGTGTCAGGTCATATTGCAGTTGTGGATGGGGTTCTCTACTGCACAGACATACACATCTATGGTGAAGGATAGCAAATTGCGTAGTATTGGGGGTTGTACTGTAAATATGCAGACATGTGGGTCTGCTGACAATACTTCCCTGCCCCAACTACCTAGGTCCCTCCGGTCTGCATGTGAGATAGCAGCCTGCAGCTGCTGAGTATGCAGTTGTTCTGTTGTGGTTTGCCAATAGCCCAGGCATGTGAAGGCCATGCAATGTACCATGCACACAACTGTCACTCATAGCCATATTGCTTTATGTGCATGTTCACTTGTGGTGGGGTTAACTGCATTGCATCAGAGTGGTCACCACAGGGGCCTATCGGATGAGAATGTAACATCCCTGTAGCATACCCCATGCCCTGTCAGTACAACAAAATGGGTGGGCAAATGGCCTATGGTAGGGACATGTGTGAAACATTACTGTCATACAGTGGACATAAACAGGGTAGACACCCCTGTTAAGATGCCAGGTGTTTATGATATATATATATATATATATATATATATATATATATATATACACATATGAACAGTTCCTTTAGGTCACAGTTAGTGTAAATGAATCGCCATTAACTTCCAAAATTATTTGCAAACCACAGAAAAACAGCTAGCGATCAAATTCAAATTTTTGTATAAATTTTTGTATAAAGTATAGAGTACTGTGGTGCATGGTTGTACAAGGTCTGATGAAGTGGTGTAAGCAGCACCATGAAAGCGCTTACCAACAATAAAGAATTTTTCAACTTTTGACATAGAACTCTGTATTTCTTGGCAAACAATAGTGACTTCTTTGGCTGAGGTTTGGATCACTAGCTGTTTCTCTGTGGTTTATATATATATATATATATATATATATATATATATATATATATATACACACACACAAACTGAGACCACAATATGTTAGTCCACACCTTTCCCAAACTGTAGTGTGACCTGTGACATGAACAATTCACCTGTAAAACCAACCAATCTGTTGGCTACCAAATATGGAGTATACAAACCTGACAATAGGCTGGATGCATATGTGTGCACACCCTTCAAATAATATGTTATTGCAGCAGCTTGTGATTTACTGACAGCATACAGTCTGCTTGGGTACACACCTGCCATCGAGTAAAGGCACTCTGAGTAACACCAAATGCCAATCTGCTGTCCAAGTGGGATAATCATGACATGTGCTCAGTTGCCTTCAACAGCAACAGCCATGGCTTGCAGACAGCTTACAAACTGGCAAAGTGATTTCATATTTGAAAGGTATCAGTCAAGAGTAGGGTAGAACAACATCACCACAGCATTGCATGCACCATGGAAGACAGTGGAGACAGTTGTCAAAAAGTGGATTGAATATGGGACAACAGTGCTGTTGAAAAAAACCTGACGTCCCTCCAAAAATGATGACAACACATATTAAGACCTGGTCAGGGAGGTTGCCAGGGGACATACAGCAACACCGAGGGAGTTGCAGGAATCTCTTGCAAGGGTATTGTGTACTACCTGTGAGAACACTCTCCTGTATTCTGCATATGTCTGGCCTATGAGGTAGGGTCAGAAGATGGAAGCATTTCTCCACACAAAAAACATCCAGGGGTGGATACAAATTGCAATACAGCACATCACATCTCCCAAAGGCAGGTTTGGAAATGTGTTATGGTGTAATGAGACTATGGATCGGCCTCACTGCCACAATACCAAAAGGTATGTGTGGTGAAAAGCAACACCTCTCATAACCTGAAGACCAACATCCCCATGATGAATCACAATGGTGGCAGTGGCCTGCTGTGAGGAGGCTGCTCCAAAGCCAGAACAGGGCCTGTAGTCATGGTGGTGGGAATTCTGAACATCTCCAAATAACAACCACATCTGCCCAAACTCCATCAGGCATCTGCACGAACACTGCGGATGGGGAGGTATGTCAGCCTTCAACATGACAAAGAACTGAAGCATACATCCAAAGCTACCTGAGAATGGCTCCATCTGAACACATGCATGGTTATGGAATGGCCCAGCCAGAGCCTAGACCTACAGCAGATAGAAAAAGCCCAGTGTGACCTGACAAGGGCTGTGCACATGAGCTGCCCTTGCAATCTGACAGAGTTGGGTGACCTTTGCATGGAAGAGTAGCCAAATAATGTCAAGTCAGGATGTGCCATGCTGATAGACACCTTCACAAGAACAATGAATGCTGTAAGCCACTTACAATGTGCTTCAACAATGTATCATTGTAAGGGTGCGCACACTTATGCAATCACCATAATGTACATATTGTAGTCATTATATTTTACATGTAACACGTGTTTGTTTGTTTATTGATTGGATTGCACAGGTCATATGTCACATGAAATGTGGGTAACATATTTGGATGCATTATTGCAGTCTCAGCTTGTATATTACAAGAACATGGTATGTTAATGGGGTTGTTTACACTTATCATATCCACTGTAAGCTTAGAAGGTTGATGGTGTAACAGGAATTGTGTGACCATTCATTCACTGCCGGTTTGGAGGGCTGACACTCACATGTATGTCATTAATCAGTGATGTCACTCCTCATATCATCTCACTTATGTATCAGAGAAACACAGGGGCTATGAGAAATAGAGCAAACATATGAGCCAGACTTCTACACATTCTGTGAGGATATGTACAGTTGTGAGGTATGTGCTGTAGTACTTGCCACTGTGCTATACAGGTGAACAGCAATGATGTGTACATGGGTGCAGTCTGTGCTGGGGAACAGCCATCACATACTAACACTAATCATGTATCCCAGAGCTCTATATTGTCAGTTACATGTAGTAAAACTGGCTGCAATGCATGATGCTGAGGGCCATGTGTCATGCATGTCACCATGTGGGTAATGCGTGGTCTGTGTAACAGATTTGTGCCACCTCACCTGTAAGTGTGTGTGTGTGTGTGTGTGTGTGTGTGTGTGTGTGTGTGTGTGTGTATGTGCATGTGTAAATGTCTGTGTTTGTACCAGCCAATATCAAAGTACAGGTATTAATGGTCAAGGTCCCACACAGGTGGATGGACAGGGGTGCTTACAGGAGGAACACTGCTCGTAGGGCCACTGTTGTAAGTGCCACAGAAGGCATCACCAGACGCATGCCCCAGGCTGTCATGGATGCACAGACACATAGTGAATGTCACAACATGGTGGTGGATGCAACTCTCATTGATTTACGTGGTGACATACATGACCTTGTTGGGTCTACACGTCAAAATACTGAGGTCATTAATAGACACTGGGGTGAGACCTTGGCAATCCCTTATCATGATATGTCTGTGCTAGAACATGTGGTGGAAGGTGGGCATCAGCCACATGGATGTAGGTCATCACCAACCATAGCTGAGTGTGTATGGGGCCATGCACCTTCCCACTCCCTTAGTGGCAGTGACACCAGCACTACCGAAGGGGAGGTTGTCATCCACATCATACTGGAGCAGGCCATGGCCACATGGTACTGTCCAGTCCTGTCAGGGGCACAGATCCAGTGGACAGCTGTCACCTTCAGGAAGGAGTACTGCATCTAGCCTTGGGCCTGATGGTGCCAATGATACCCCTGGCAGGACCAGTTCCCATGTCTGTTCTGGAGACGGTGACCTGGACACATTGCCATGTACAGTGCACAGCTGTCCAACATACCCCTGTGTAGGGCTGCCACATGGCATGACTGTATGCATACATACACACATATATCTGTATCACAGATAGGTCACCTCCAGACACACACAGCACCTCTGCACAGCCCATCTATTGGATACCCCTCCAAACACACACACACACATGATATCAACTGTATGGCCCAGCCTAGGCATCTGGCAAACCCACACAACACCCTGTGCACATGATGATACATGTGCCACATCCCTGTCATCCATACCATCAATGCAGGGACATGCTAATATGGGTCTGATGCACAGGGTGAATATAGTACAGTGTAAGTATGTAATCCTATGTAAGGTGCTGTCTGCTTGCATTTCTTATGGGTACACATACAGGTGTATGTACCTTATTAGCCAGGATGCATTATTGCTGTTAGTACCACTGACTGAATGCAGTCTGACATGTTGTATTCTGTTTGTGTCCCAGGTGTCTGTGTCTGCAGGCTGTGGCCCTGCAGACATTCCCAAGAGGGAGTATGTCAAACTGGGAATACACTGACCATGTCATAGGCAATGTACAGCTTCATATGTACATTTACCAGGTGTGTATGCATGCCACAGTGTGCGATGGACACTGTTGTCAGACAGTGTCACCTTGCATACATACCCCTTGTCACAGACAGGTAGTCCTCAGACATGTCAGCTAAGTATTGTGTACTACCCCAGCCTCATACATACAGAACAGGTTACTGCAGTACTGTCAGCAGGTCCCCTCACAAGCGTAGACATTACATTAACTGCAACAGATCCACCTGTCAACACCTGTTGGCCAAGCCATGTCTTTAACATACACTTAACCCAAGTGCAGTTGATGAGGGCATGCATGATGCTGTGTATGACAGATCTGTGGTATGTATCTCTGAGTTCACCAGATGGAACAGTGAGATAAAATGGATATATCCTTGACATACACACAGTAAGGACTGACACACGGGATGTGCACAAGTAACATTAACACAGTTGACAATACACAGATTAGTAAACCTATATTTCCACCATTATGTACTGTACTAATGTATACACATTACATGCCCCACATAGGTTATAAGCATGGGACATAACACACTACCTCTTACAACGTGTAATGTTCTGAATGCCTACATGGATGGTGAGATGACCCACCACAATTAGGATGTGGAGTCATGTATTGCTCTTACAGGCCTGGACAAGAGATAGTGTAGCAGAGGTCGTATCAGCATGATGTTTCAGGCAGGTATGATGCATGATGCTAACATGTGTGTCACTACCCTCACTGTGGACAATTAGGCAACAATATCATATACATGGGCATTATTAAGGGACACAGACCACATATAGTTTGCCTAAATAATAGAATAAAATAAAAGGTCTACGTTTGTTTCCTGCCTTTCCTTTAACTAGTCTAGTCCACATACAGCTTTGCTGTAACCAGGCCTGTTTGTAAGCCTCTGAGCGGTGACAAAAGATCTGCTCTTCAATTGTTCCCTTACATCTTCTAGTTCTCTCCTCTCCTGCACTTTTACTAGTTTATTACTCTAGCACTTTACCAGACTTCTTGTAGCAATTATTGTAGCACACAAAAGTGCTACCAGCACTAAACGTTCTACAAGGAAACAGCTCAAGTACTTCTTAGTAATGCCCACCCCTTCAGGCATGTGTAAAAGTAATTTCCGTGTGCTTTCTCCTATTAACCTGGTGAGCTTGGGCATCCTGAGGCAATGTAGCAACTGCCTCATGTACACTGACAACCCTCTCCTCTTACCTCCAAACACTCAGACTTGCAAGAGATGTACTTATGTATGCAAATTGGAAGCCACACGCTGTCCAGCCAAGACCGGAATAGCTGGTCAAAAGGAGTAGGTCAACAATTGCACCATACCACATGGAACACATAGCCCTCCAAAACACACACCAGCACTTCCTACACATAACAACACACACCACACACCCACCTTCGTGGAGGTTCTCATTATAAATCTACCCAAATAGCAGAGGCATCCAAGGGAGAAATGCAGTTGACTACAACAACATAACACCAATCGTGAGGCACATAACTCTCCTAAACAGTGTGCCACTCAACCAAAGCCCCTAAGGCAAAACAGCATGTACAAGGTGACTCAATAGGGAGGCACACTGATGTCCCACTCACTAGGTTGAATAGGGAGAAAGTAACAGTCAGCTGCCTGTCAGATGCCCAGCTCTGCCACATAATGCATGCACTCAGGTCCTTCAACAACAGGTACAAATATGACTCTGTCATTATACATGTGGGTGTAAATGACCTGAGATGTCCCTCCCTGGACTACATGAGGAGAGACATGGAGGTGCTCTAGGATTATGTAGCCCAGCTGGGTATGAACCTAGCCCTGAGCAGCATCCTACCATCACCCAGAATGATACCACAGTACAAGCAGAAAATGATTGATTTCAACAATTGCTATGTTTCTGGTGTCATTCCAAGGGGGCCCAGTGTCTGTCTGCCTGGGATGACATGATTGACAGACCTTGATTCTTTGCCAGAGATGGCCTGCATCTGTCACCCCTGGCCTTCTGGATACTAGCCAAGGCTCTTGCCACCCCTTTAGTGCCTTGTTTAGGCTGTGTACCAAAGGCCAAATTACCACCATAGCATCTACAAACAACTGCAATCTGAAGGTCATGCTGCTCATTGCTAGAAGTGTACCTCTCAAAATGCACTCACTCAAAGATGGATCATCAAACTGGGTGGACTTTATCCACCCAGGATAAATGAATATTTATGAGGTAACCAATCATGGTATGTAATTAATTTGTTCTATTATTTAAAAGGAACAAATGAATGCTTTTGTTTTCAACACTGATGAAGGCTAAGAAATTATTCTAGCCGAAACTGGTGTGTTCTTTTTGTTCTTTTTTCATGTAACCTAATAAATATATTTTTATATTTGTTACAGCATACAAGTGCTGGCTCATTATTTTCTGATACATTTCTAACATGGGCAACTGTTGCTCTACACCAATAGTCAAATCCTCCCTAGTTAAATCCAACCACAAACTAATCACCTTGGGAATTCACATCCCTCCCACCCCCCTGCAAAGTTAACCACTATGTCAAACTTCTCCAATGCTAACCTTGGGCTCCTTAAAAGAGAAGTGGCAAAGTTCACGTCATCCATGCAAATGGAAAATAGTTGCATAACCACAAATCATACACCAATGCACTATATGAACATATTCACATATGCATAGATCTCACCATACCGAATAGAACCAAGACGCTGTCCTCCAAAACAGTAAGCCAATCTGGTGGTCCCCTGCCATACACAAACTCGACAACAGAACAAATAAACTGATGCAGAATAAGGTGACGTCCCAAGACTGGAACAACTCCCTTATCAGCGTCAACAAAAGGTTGAGATCACTCATCAAATCCTATAAAACTAGCTATAAAAACAGAATTGCAGCAGATAGTAAAGACAAACACAAGGCCTTGTATAGTTATGTAAATAATCTCCATGCCAATATCCAGATGTGCTGTGAGCTATTGCACAATAGTACCTCCTATACCGAGCCACCAGATATTGCCAATATACTGTCTGACAGATTCAGTGCCAACCTTACCCCTCTCTTCCCCACAAAGGACCAATCACAATACCAGTAGATTGCCAGACAGCCAGTATTACTGCTGCACAGGTTAAAATAGCATTGTCCAAGGCCAGGAATACATCTTCTATGGGATCTGACAATATCTCTGGCTGTGTTCTACATGAACTACAGAGTGACCTGGCACCAAACCTGTGTGCCTGTTCAATCACAGCCTCATTTCAGGCTTTGTCCCTACCAAATGATGCACTGTTACAATCATCCCTCTCTACAAAGGAGGAGTGTCTACAGACCCTGGGAACTATCCCCCATTAGCCTGATGAGTCTGATATGCAAAGCTATGGAATCCATCACCACTGACCTAATAAACAAGGATATAGGGAATCTCCAAACTCTGGCACCCACACAATTTGGTTTTGTGAAGGGTAGATCATGCCTACTCAACCTGATCAACTTCTTTGAGTCAGTTACCATAACTGTGGATGATGTCAAGGTGGTCATACAGCCTACCTTGATCTTGCCAAGCCCTTTTGATACCATTCCCCACTCTGGAATGATAGAAAACTCACTAAGGTAGGCATCAACCCCTATATCACTAGGTGTGTTGCAGACTGGCTCACAGATAGAACCCATGGAGTGAAAGTAGCTGACTCCAAGTCAGACTGCTGACCAGTCACTAGTGGGATCCCACAGTGTTTGGTCCTGGGTCTTCTCCTGTTTGGTATTTACTTCTCTGAAGTCCAGGCCATCACAAAGGTACTCTGGTTGACAAAGTTCACATACGATTCCATGTTGGGAGCTATTATTGACTACCCAAGTGATGTTGACATCCAGCAGAAAGGCCTCATTGAGACCAATGTATGCTGTCAGAAGCATGGCCTGAACTCAATGGCCAAATATGTGTCAGCATCCCCTTTGGCAAAAACTGAGTTCCCATAAATTACCACATTGATGGTAGTCCACTGAACACAGAAGGCATTATAAGAGATCTGTGAACATAGGTTGACATCAACCTCTCTTTTGACCACCACATTGCCACTGTAGTCAGACAGTCCTTCAATGTGGCTCATCTGATTACTAATGGTTTTGCATCCAGGAAGCAGGGGGTCATTGTCTCCCCCCTAGTCTTCCCTCATTAGGTCAGTCATTGAGTACAATGCCCCATTTGGCATGTACCTGAATGGACACCTGCAACAACTGGAGAGGCCACAAACATACCTCACAAAGATGATCCTAGGCCTTAAACAGTTGTCCTATATGAACAGACTCAAAACACTCCAACTATTCTCTGTCTCATATCACCTACTTAGAGATGATCTCTGCTTGACCTACAAAGCCATGTCTGACCCAGCTCTGTTAGAAATGCTACATCCAGAGATATCCCAATCCCTCTGTACCACATGCTCCAGAGACCTCAACCTCATTAACACAAGCAACAGAACATGCCAGAGGGACGGGTTCTTAACCCAGGGACTGCCCATGCTATGGACTAGACATTCCTTACATGTCAAACAGAGCACCTCACTGGCCCTCTTCAAGAGAAATCTTGATGAATGGATGGGAAATAGGGAATTCACCCTTGGGATCACTGCAGTGGCTCTACTCCACAGAGGCACTGGGAAATAATTCATTAAACCACAAATGAAATGAGTAGAGTAAGAGCCACAAAACAGTGACCCTAAAAAGAAGTAAAACAGCATTTATTCCTCTGACTTCTCGGCTAATGCCTTCACAGGAGAATACTGAACAAACTTCACACTCCATATTTATAATACATTCATTCAATCAATTATCCAATAATCCTATTATTTAATTACTTACAAGATTATTTAAAGCAAAACTCTCCAATTAGAATCTACATTCATTCCTTGTGGTACCAAAGTATCAAATTTTAAAATATAAACTGCTTCTTTATACAATAAAACATTTTTAATGTTTTTGTACAAATAATTATCTACAACGTTCTCTAATATTGTACCTACTAACCCATGAGACTGACTCTGATGTTCATAATAAAAATGCTCTGCTACTGAGCTAGACATTTTAACATTTTCAATGTCTCTGATGTGTTCAAGCAATCTGACTTTAAAAGGCCTTTTTGTTTCACCAATATAAAACTTATTACAGGGGCATTTAAGTGCATATATAATGCCCTCTGTATCACATCTAAAATTTGCTTTCCCATTAAATTTTATACCATTTATATTGTCATACCCTGTAACTATATACTTACATGCCTTGCATTTACCACAGATTTCAGTACCAACTATTCTCAGTGCATCATAAAATTTAAATTCTGATTTAATCGCTCTACTTTTAACTAAAAAACTTTTAATATTTCTCACTACTGTATAAGAGAATTTCAAATTCCCTGGTAACCATTCTCTTGTTTCCTTGGATTTTTTAAAAACAAATTCCAATAATATTTCACCATGGCTATAATGGTATCACTCAAAACACTATATAATATAATAAAATAAATCTCTGAATTATTTATTCTTTCATTACTATCATACCTTATTATATTTCTCTTATATTCTTGTGCATTAATCTGACTAGTTGTATAATAAGCCTTATCTATTATTTGCTGGCTATACCCTCTTGAGTAGAACATATTATACATATTATAAATTTCCTGTCTTAATTCTTTTGTATCATTACATAATCTATACAACCTCGTGAATTCTCCAATAGGGAGGCCTCTATAGTATGAGGCGGATAGCAACTTGTAACCTTCAGGTACTTAACTTGATCTTCAAATTTTCTATGTATCTTAGTATGTAGATATCCTTTAGATACATCTACCTCTACATCTAAGAATGATACTTTTTTCCTATTTGTATACCTTCAAATTTAAGGTTGAACCTATTATTTTGCAACTCTGATATCAATTCATCAATTTTTGTTTCTCCTCCTTCACACAGAAAAATCAAGTCATCTATAAACATGCTATAGTTTTTAACATATTGTTGAAAAAATGAAGTTCTGTAAATACATTCTTGTTCAGAAAGACTCATACTTAAGTTGGCATATGAGGGGGCAAAAGCTGCCCCCATTGCTGTACCCTGTTTTTGTCTAAACAACTCTCCTCTAAATTAAAAAAAGAAATTTGTTAACAAAAATATAACATTTCCACTATATATTCAATAGCTGGACCTTGCCCCAAGAAAAATCTCACTGTTTCTAGACCAAATTCATGATAAATATTGGTGTATAAACTCTTTACATCAAGAGTAATCCAATAAATCTGGTCATTCCAGCATATGTTTTGTATTTTATTCAAAAACTCTGATACATCTTTCACATAGGTTGGTAACAATATTACCTTTGGTAACATTAATTCATGTAAAAGATATCCAATATTATGGAAAAAATAATTACTTCCAGAGACAATAGGGTGCCCTGGTAGATTAGCTATACTTTTATGAATTTTTGGTACACAATAAAAATATGCCATACTAGTATTATAATGACAGAACGTCCTTTTAACATCGTCTTCTGTCAGGTACCCTAACCTGATACACTTGTGTAACAATTGTTCATACTCAGAGATAGCCAGCTCATACATCTCTGCCTGAACTTTTTCATATACTGTGACATCATTTAAATGATTATAGCACATTTCTACATATTGGGAAATATGTAACAAAACTAGTTTGTTACCTTTATCTGCAGCTTTGAATATCAAATCTGAATTTCTTCCCAATGCCTGCAGTGCTAACCATTCATTTTTAGTTAGATTGTAACTAATATTCATACTTTTTTTTAAAATTCATCAAATTCTTGCTCCACAGAATAATTTAACATGTTCTGAAACTGCCTAATTTCCATACAATTAAACACATGTATAAATTTACTTTTTGTTTCTATACTACTTGTATCAAATAAGAAATATGCATTAGTAACATAATCAGACACACAAGAGAAAAAAATATCATTACTGTTAAGAGAGACTTTTTCATTGTCATCATCATACATAAGAGAAACATTTTCATCAGAAATCTGAGGTACAACTTCTAAATTATGCCTGAACATGTACTTCAATTGCAGTTTCCTAATAAACTTGAACCCCATTTGTCATGTACCTCAATGGACACTTGCAACAACTGGAGAGGCCGCAGACATACCTCACAAAGATGATTATAGGCCTTAAACAGTTGTCCTATATGGACAGATTCAAAACACTCCAACTATTCTTTGTCTCATACTGCCTACTTAGAAATGATCTCCGCTTGACCTACAAAGCCATGTCTGACCCAGCTCTGTTAGAAATGCTACATCCAAAGATATTGCAATCCCTCTACACCACATGCTCCAGAGACCTCAACCTCATTACCACAAGCAACAGAACATGCCAGAGAGGCAGGTTCATAACCCAGGGACTGCCCATGCTATGGACTAGATGTTCCTTACATGTCAAACAGAGCACCTCACTGGCCCTCTTCAAGAGAAATCTTGATGAATGGATGGGAAATAGGGAATACACCCTGGGGATCACTGCAGTGGTTCTACTCCACAGAGGCACTGGGAAATAATGTCAGGTGGCACAATGCCATGGTAATCCTCTGGCTAGGCTTGTAAGGGCTCCAGGACCATTAGCCTAGTACACAACTATGAACCTATGAACCTAAACATCTGAATATTCCAAAGACATATGTACAGAGGACTGGAATGGCCTGCATAATGGTTTAACATGCTGCATGTGAGGCAGATGTCATTACCATAGTATATAAAGTAATGCCATTGGGAGGTGGTAAACTGTCATGGATGGTACAACAATCAAAATGCTATCAACCAAACAGGATATGATCTTTGCCCAAAGGAGACATATACACACAGTTATCAATATTGAGATTGGAACCCCTACCTATCTAGTTATGTCTGCTATAGTGTTATGCAGTTATCAGACATGCCACAGAGCTTACATGGCTTCCCCTAGTCTCAAGGTATTTCTAAGGTGAATGACATCAGCAGGCCTAGTAAATTAGGGTGATGGGACAATTACAGGGTGGTACACAAATCAAAATGGTATAACCCAGACAGTACATGATTACACACACACACACACACACACACACACACACACACACACACACACACACACACACATGCACAAGCACGTACACACACACACACACACACACACACACACACACACACACACACACACACACACACACACACACACAGTTGTCAGTACTGAGATTAGAACTCCTGTCTATCTAGTTATTTCTACTACAGTGTTATGCAGTTATCAGACACACCACAGAGCTTACATGAGATCTCCTACTACCAAGTAACTTCTAAGGTGAATGACATCAGCAGGTCTAGTAAAGTATGGTGATGGGACAGTTACAGGATGGTACACAAATCAAAATGGTATAACCCAGACAGTACATGATTCTCATATTCACATACACTTGCTGGTATTGAGATAAGAACCCCTGTCTATCTAGCTATGTGTACTATAGTGTTACACAGTTAATGCACATGCTACAAAGCTTACTGCGTTAACAACTGGCCAAAGGTGCTGATAACTGCACAGCTGAGGTGAACTGTTACAGGTGCCAGTACATCTGCCTTCAGTCTTTCTCTTAGATTTTGCTAGTTGTTTCTTTCCTGCACTTCAAATAGCCTAATAGCTTTGCACTTCAACAGGTTTATTTATCAAGTATTCTAGCACATCTGAGAGCCATCAGCAATAGTCATTCCTCACAGACATAGCTTCAGTACTTATTAGTTATGAGCACCCCTCCTGGCATGATTAAAGTGCAGTTCTCTGTGCTTTGCTCATTTACCTGTTGCACTTAGGCATTCTGAGGCACTGTTGAAACTGCCTCATGTACATAGACAACCCTCTCTTCTAAACTCCCAACACTTAGACTTGTGAGAGATACCCCTATATCACTATATTGGAATATATGCATTCTCCAGCAAAGACTGCACTAGCTGGGCAAGAGGAGAAGGGTCAAAACCTGCAATACACCACATGGGAAACATACCCCTCCAGAACACACAGTATCACAGCTCTGACATACAAACAATAACCACACACCTGCCTTCACAGTGGCACTCAACAGACATTTACTCAAACATTGGAGACCACCAGGATAGACACCCACTTGACCACCACAACACAGTACAAACCACAGGACACATATCTCACCTACACAGTGTGTCCCTCAACCTAAGCCCCAAAGGCTAAACATCTTGTCTGATACACTCATCATATGTGACTCAATTGTGAGGCACCCGGATGTGCCATTCACTAGTTTCAATGTGGATGAGGTAACAGTCAGCTTTCTATCAGATGCCAGAATCCAGCACATAACACACCCAGTCAGGTCACTCTACAACAACTACAAGTATCACTCTGTTATTGCCCATGTGTATGATGACCTGAGATGCACATCCATGGTCTATACGAGATGAGACATGGTGGAGCTCTCAGATTATGTGGGCCAGGAAGGTGTGGCAGTAGCCCTGAGCAGTATACTACAGTATACTACTGTCACTCTGAATGATACCACAGCACAAACAACAAATGATTGCCTTCAACAATTGGCTTATGTATCTGGTGTCACTCTCATCAGAACCAGTATCTGTCTGCTTGGGATGACAAGATTGATAGACTGCAATGGCTTGCCACAGATCTGTCACCCCTGGGTTTCCAGGTTCTGGCCAAGTGTCTTGCCACCCCTATAGTGGATTTTACAGTGGTGGTCCAAATCACATTACCACTGTAACAGCTACACATATATGCAATCAGAGGGTCACGTTGCTCAACACTAGACATCTACATCCCGAGACGCAGCCATTCACAGCACTCCTCAAAATGGTGAACATTGCCATTTGTGCTGTACTGGAAACCTGTTTTATTGCAAGAGACAGCACCCCTGCACAACCAGCCTACAACTCATTCCACACCTGTCATCCCCAAAACATGGCCCACAGCTGCAAAGGCGGTGGTGTCTCTATACTGATAATGGATAGGCACACATCCAGAGTAGTATCCCAGTATAATGCATCTGACATACATCAGGTACAACTGACATTGGGTAATAGTGCAATCCAGGTCATAGCCTGCTATAGGTCCACATCCATGTCCCTAGACTCTCAATCCACATTCCTCAACACCCTGAAATCTATCAAGGTCCATCCCAACACTCACATACTAGGAGAGTTCAACTACCCCTCCATCAAGTGGGAAAGATACTCATGCACCAATACACTGGCCCAACGCTTAAATGCATACATCAATTCCAATGCCCTGGACCAGCTCATGCTAACACCCAATAGAAGAAGAACCATCCTTGGCCTGTGTTGATTACTAACATATGGGACTGTTGCTAGACAACAGTAGTCAACCACTACCTGGTCAGATCGAACATAGAGTAATCACCATGGAAATCCAGTTCTCACCCACAACCCCTGCAAAAGTAACCACCTTGGACAGCTTCTCCACAACTGAGTTTGGACTCATAAGAACAGAGGTGGCTAACTTCACAGCAACAATGCCAATGGAAAATATCTGTATGACTGCCAAATTATACACAATTGCATTGTACAGACAAGTACATCAATGCATTGAACTAGCCATACCCCACAGAATCCTGACACACACCTCCAAACACTGGAGGCCAATCAGGTGGTCCCCTGCCATTAATAACCTGTACAACAGAAGGAAGAAACTGTTGCAGAAAAAGGTGGAGTCCCAAGAGTGGTAAAACACCCTTATTAGCCTCACCAACAATTTGAGATCCCTCATGGAATCATCTAAAGCTGCCTATGACAGCAAGATTTCAGCAGACACTGACAATGATCACAAACCCTTTGACGGTCATATCAGGAACCTCCACACCAATACCCAGATGTGCTCTGAGGTATTGCACAATGCTACCTCCTATACTGTGACAACAGATATTGCCAGCATTCTTGCCAACACATTCAGTGTCAGCTTTACCCCTGTCTCCCCCCTAGGGAAACAGTCAGAATGGCAGAGGAATGCCAGACACACAGGAGTAGTCCTCCCAGGTTACACCTGCATTATCCAGAGGTGACAATACAGCTTCCATGGCACCCCAAATAATCCCAGGCTATGTTCTACATGAACTACAGAGAAATCTGGCAACACATCTGTGTGCTCTGTTCAGTCACAGTCTCACGTCAGGATTTGTCCTTCCCAAATGGCACACTGCTATAGTCATCCCTCTCCATAAAGGTGTGGGAACTACAGACCCTGGGAATTATCAGTCCATTAGCCTTACATGTATGATATGCACAACTGTGGAGCTCATCATCAGAGACCTGATTGACAAACATATATGTAATCTCCTAACTCTGGACCCCACACTGTTTGGCTTTGTGAAAGGGAGATCATGCCTTGTCAACCTGTTTGGCTTGTTTGAGTCAGTCACCAGGACTGTGCATCACATTAATGCACTGCATACAGCCTACATCAATCTGGCCAAGGCTCTTGATACCATTCCTCAGTCAGGGATTATGGTTGAACCCACCAAAGTAGGCATCAACCCCTATATCTCTAGGGGGTGGTAAATTGGCTCACAGATAGAACACACAGTGTGAACACAGCATGCTCCAAGTCAGACTGCCAGTCAGTCATGAGTGGAGTCCCACAGGGATCAGTCCTGGGTACTCTCCTGTTCATCATCTAGTTCTCAGGACTCCAGGCCAACACAAAGGAACTCTGGCTGACGAAGTTCACAGACAACTGCAATCTGAGAGCCATCATTAACTCCACAAGTGATGCATACATTCTACAGAAAGGCCTCGCTGAGACTACTGACTGGTGTGGACACCACGGCCTGTAGCTTAACACCACAGAATACATCATCAGCCCCTTTGGTAATATCTCAGTTCCCACTATGTAACACATTAATGGGAGCCAATTGAACACTGTAGGCATTATTAGAGAACTGGGTACACAGGTTGGCAGCAACCTGTCCTTTCACCACCACATTGCCACTGTGGCCAGAAAATCCTTCTATGTGGCACATGTCATTATCAAGGGTTTTGCATCTGGGAGGAAAGAGGTCATCATCTCTGTGTACTCTTCCCTCATTAGACCACTCATCACATATAATGGCCCATTTGGCATGTACCTAAGTAGACACCTGCAACAGCTGGAGAGGGCACAGATATTCCTCACAATGAGGATCCTAGGCATTCAACACCTGTCCTAAACAGACAGGCTCAAAAGACACCAGCTATTCTCTGTCTCCTGTCACCTACTTAGAGGTGATTTCTGCTTGACTTGAAAAGCCATGTCTGACCCAGCTCTTTTACAACTGCTACATCTAAACACATCCCAATCTCTCTGCAGCACACACTGCAGGGACATTGACTTCATTACTACAATCAACACAACATGCTGGGGGGACAGGTTCATCACACAGAGACTGCAAATGCCCTGGAATAGACTTCCCATACATGTCAAGCAAAGCACCTAGATGATCCTGTTGCAGAGAGATCTTGATGAGTGGATGGGTAATAGGTAGTTTACCCCAGGGATCACTACAGGGGGTTCTACTTGCTGGAGGTACTGGTAACTAACATCAGGTGGCACAATGGCAGGGCACATCTATGGCCTAGACTTGTAATGGCTCCACGGCCATCAGCGTAGTACACACCTATGTACATACCTCTCAATCTCTTAGAGCAAGACATCTGGGAAAAGCCATAAATAAAAGTGGGAAAAAGCCCAAAAATAGGGACAATTTCTAAATATTGCTCCTACAAACTTAGAAAGTGTATAGAATAACAGGTTTTGCATGAGCAAGAATTGTTTGCAGGTTATTAAGTCTGACACTCACATATTTGTCATTATTTTCTAACTTCAATCTTTACTGATTTGCCACTAATTTGCCAAAAAAACATAATTTTGTCAAAAATAGTCCAACAATATGTGGCAAACATCTGGACATTCTGCAAAAATCTGTAGAGGTGAGGGGTATGCCTCTGCATCTATAAGGGGGGTGACATCAGCATGACTGATAAAGTAGACCAGTGGGTGGGTAACTTATCAAAATACTTCTTCATACAAACTTACACACACACATTTGTCAGATCTGAGAATAGAACCCCTGCCTCTCTAGTTTTTTGTACTATAGTGTTACACAGTTATCACACAGGCTACAGAGCTTGCCAGCCTGATGATTGGCCAAAGGTGCTGATAAGGAGAATGACATCAGCAGGCTTGTAAATTAGGCCAGTGGATGTGAGACTTGTCAAAAGAGTACATCTTGCAAACATACACACACACATGTATGCAACACATGCACATTTGCCACATCTGAGAATAGAACCCCTGCCAATACATATCTCTTGGTACTATAGCATTACACAGTTAGCACAAGTGCCACAGAGTTTACCGGGCTGACAACTGACCAAAGGTGCTGTTAAGGAGAATGACATCAGCAGGCTTGATAAAGTAGGCTAGTGGTGTGAGACTTATCAAAATACTTATTTTTACAAACATATACACACGCATTCATTTGCCATATCTGAGATTAGAATCCCTGTCTACATAGCGATTTGTACTATAGTGTTATGCACTTATCACACGTGCTACAGAGATTATTGGGCTGACAGCTGGCCAAAGGTAACAATAAGGGGAATGACATCAGCAGGACTGATAAACTGGGAAACTGGGAAGTGTTGTGGATGGGAATGGCCTAAAACTGTTTCACCTACAACAAAACACACACACCCTCTTTGTCACATACACAGCTGTCACTCACACACACACACAAACACTAGTATTGAGATTAGAACCCCTACCTATCTAGTTATCTGTACTATAGTGTTGCACAGCTATCACATGTGCTACAGAGCTTATAGGGGTGATCACTATCCAATAGCACTTCTAAGGTGAATCACAGCAGCAGATCTTGTGAAATAGGGCAATGTGAAGTATACTGAGTGAGTCTCCTAATACTTTGACCTATGGACACACACACACACACACACACACACACACACACACACACACCCACCCCCACACACACACAGGTAGATGATGTGATATTATAAACCCAACCTCAGTACTGTTACACAATGGGGCTCACCTTTTATGCTAGCACATACAACTGTTTACAACTGGTATGCAACTGTCCACAGCAGGACATCACTGTATGCCATTCAAGGTATCCGTGTGTGTGACTCACTCTGTCTGTGTCCCCCTGTGTCTCTCTCTGTATCACTGTCTGTCTCTCAGTTCCCTACATCTATGTGTGTGTATGCTTGACATATGTTATCTGTTGCCCATATATATATGTGTGTGTATGTGACACAACAGATGCAGATATATCACATATGGGCCACCTACAGCTAGCTGAGGGTAATCCTGTCTGATGTGTTTGTGTGGGGACAGTTGAGGTGTACATAGCTGTCTGTATGCATGGACAGATATGCACAATGCAATCATATATTCTAATGTGGGTTCCAACATGTCCTTTAATTCCCTAAGTGTAAGAGCATGCCCAGTGTGACCTTCTATAGTTAGTGTGGGACTCCATTCCAGAGACAGGTGTACTCCAGTTCAGGGTTTTGTGTGCTACAGCCATACGTCTCAGGAGTATGCAGGAGTTTCATCAGGGAAGTTGGTTTGCTTAGCAGAAATTTTCTGACATATCCGTAGTCTGAAACTGCAATGTATTGTGTCATTACCTAGTGCCCGACATCCTCAGATCATCATAGTGCTTTACCAGAGGACTGCTAGTTGTATGATGCATAGACCAATATTATGAGGGCAGCTATGTAAATTCTTGCCCAACAAGGCTATTTGTGAGGTGTGACTACAGGCAGTGTAGTAATGGCACACAGCTGTGTAAACAGTCCAGCAACCTGGTGATATGCTGGCTGGGGATCTCCTGCTTGTGTGGTATCTTTCTAACCTGTGATGTCATATCCTTGTGTGTGCATACCTCTGACCTGTCCATTTTTGGGCAGGTTTCTGCGTTAATGTGTTTTTATGGGAAGTTAGTTACATGTGATGTTACACGATAATACAGACATTCCTGTTGCTGAATACATAACCTTCAGACCATTTCCGCTACTGCATACCCCTCACCCTACCAACTTTCTCAGTATATGAGGGCAATATTTACAACACATCTATCATTGTGCCTTTGTTCCACTTTTATTTCTGCCCTTGTACAGACATCTTGCTGTCAGAGGTTGGGAGTTATGGGAATGGGTACAGAGTACATTCAAGTGTGCAGGTATGTCCATTATTTGTAAAAGCAAACATAAGGAAAAGGATTATTGAGAATGACCACTGGCAACAGCAGTACAAAGCACTTATATTCACAAAAGTCCTGGCATCTCTACTACACATCCTTCAAGATGTCACTCATATGTTTAGTATATTCCACATAACACTGTGACTTCCAGGTATGTCAGTGGCAGAGCAGTGGGTGTCATTGACATGCATAACAGTTGGCTCTGCAGTTATCTGCACATAGCCCTGTCAAATGCAGCACTGTACCTAGGGCAGTACAAGACGACTGCCAGGAGAATGTACTGGCCAGATATAGACAGTATTAACCACACAAACACATATACATAGCTCATTGACCCCTGCATATTGTGGACAGGCAACATGTTTTCATGTGTATTGGTACAGCCCTGTCAATGTGTGTTATGCTGCAATTTCCATGCAAACATATATATTACTGCACTTATGTGGGTATATGGGGGGGCACACCTGTCAACTGTACACATTTGCACATATTGTGCTGATGTTTGCTTTACATTTTGGTTCCATTTCCCATACTATAGTGCCCTCCGTCTTGGGGTCTGGAGGCATATCAGTACAGAGCCCAGGTCAGATTGTACTGACATACATTTGAGTTTCAAATTTCTTACCCTTCATAGCCTTACTGCAACTGTGGGTCCTGCTGTGCTATGACTGTGTGAGTCTTTAGGGGATTAATTCAACATTGCTGCCATTTGTGTGCCATTACCAGACATTTCTCTGTGGTTTTGTACAGCTGACTTGCTGTGTGGGTGTGAGGGGTGGTTATGGGACCCCCCCCAACCTCACATCCATGCCTGTGACCTATGACACCCCTAGTTAGTTGTACCCACACATATACTGCAGTGGGATTTGCCACCTTGGGTACTACTGCATAGTGTGTGGAGGCCAGTTTTGGCCTGACATTTCCTGGTGTCCGACATAGCTGTTAGTTGTGTGCTGCTATCCCAGTGGGCCACCCCATTCCCTTGCATGCATGCAGCATTACCATAGATATGCTAGCAGAACATACAATTCGACTCCTTTATTGTTAAGAAGACTCCTTGTGCTTGCAGCAGTTGTAAAGACGGTGCTTGAGGGCTGCCTATGTTGGATGCACACAGTACACTGCCTATATATGGTAAGTTACAGGTAATGTGATATGTGTGTTATCCATTTTACTGTGTGTGTGGGTCAGAGAGAGGTGTCAGTCCCTGGGGTCCCTATAGTGTTAGTGTGTGTGCTATGAGTTGCCTCTTTGCCAAGGAGTGAGCATACTAGGCACACCTCCATCTACTTATGGGGGCAGGCTCAGGGGCCTCCTACTATGAGTCCCTCTGTGCCTGTGAGGACTTTGGCAATGGTGGGCAGCTGTGTGGCCCTTCCCCGTGCTGTTCCTGCTGCAACTGTTTCCCAGTATCACATTGTGGAGCATGGCACATACTATGAACATGTGTGCACATGTGGCTGGAGAGTATTGCAAAACCCCACCAGATATGCCATGGCAGCGGAACCGTGACTTGGGCATCCTGAACACATGATCTATAATGATCCTGGTTTGAGCGTGTGCCTCATTATGGCATTCTTGTGTGGGTGTGTGCACATTTCTGATAGGTGTCATCATCCTCGGCTCCAGTGCATTGCCAGCATCTCCCACCAGATGACCATACAGGATGCCCCCACTGGCAAATGTCTGGTACAGCTGTGACAAATGCCAGATTTGGGAGTCATGATAGCTTCCAGGGCTGCCAGCACACACATTCATGATAATGCCCTGGGCATTGCACATGACCTGGCAGTTGTTGGAGGGGAATCCCTTGCAATTTATGTAGACCTTACCCTGTTCACCTGGTGGTGCTTTGAGGTGGATGTACATGCAGTCTATGGCACCCAGTACCTCTGGGTATTCTGCTACATGGTAGAAGAGACGCATATTTCTGGTCCTCTCCTCACAGGCGTTGAGGAAGTAAATGTGCTCACTGGCATGTGGTAGCATGGCATCCAGGAACTGGTGAGTACCCTGGATGCAGATGTCTGTGAGACCCCAATGATGTTCCCAGTAGGTGTTTGGAAAGTACCTGTACCTAGAATTGTTAAGGCTTTTAGGAGTTTTAGATAGGCTTTTGATTGGCTTCGTTCTTTGAGAAGCTATGAAGTTATAGATGCCAGCTATTTTATGGACGCATCCATAAAGTTGGTTATAGTGGTCCAACTCAGGGGCCATATGTTATAACCTATTTTATATGTATTTGACTGTGTTTTAGTAGATTAGACATATTTAGATTTGTATATATGTTTTCAGACAGCCTGACGCATTACATCTTAGGTTCAAGCTAATGTTCTAATAACTTATTTTATTAGGCTGTATCTGACACATTTCTGCAAACTGTTCCTTGTTTATAGGCAGCATACACCCCAAGCCACATATACAACGGGTGGTGATGTTTTTCTTTAGCTGGTGGCTGGTGGATGTTTTTCATTTGCTGGTGGCTGGCGGTGTTAATATATCCAAGTTTGATACATCTAAGTTTGATATATAGATTCTCTGAACATTTTTGAATAACAACTGTTGTTGTTCATGGTAGTGTGATCCATGTATTCACAGTAGGAACGGGTTTGAGAGAGTTTGATGTCCAGGTGGGACACTTTAGAACACTTCTCCAGTGACATAATGATTAGTTCTGTCAGTTAGTCATGTGATGAGTTCCATGAGCCATGCTGTAAGTAGTTTTGTTATAGGTCTCAGTCCCTCTTTCTCCCCCCCCCCCTTTTTGTGTTTTTGTGTTTTTGTGTTTTCTTCTTCTTTGTGTCTTTGTTTAAGATTATATTAATGTCTATGGATGGGTGATCGGACGACTAGAATTTGCTTCCAAGTTGATGTTTACATTTTTGCTACATAGTTTGTCAGAGATGCCTAGGGTTTACAGATGGGGAGAGGAGACAGTTAAGTATTTGTCTATTTTTGGATGGTTATATACTACGCACTTTTGCATCTTGATGGTTTTCATGGTACCAGGCTGCAACAGCATAATAGCATTTCTTTCAGTCAGTGCGTTAACGGATGTTTGATTTTGTGGATCCCGCTGAGGTGGAGTAGCGGTTAGTTATGGTTGCTGGACATAGATGGAGATTTTGAGAGACTTTCAAGTATGGTATGCGGATGGTTGAAGCTAGATGTTAACAGCTCACTTCAGTGCTTCTTTATATTGATTGTAGAGTTGTTGATGGAACACATAACATCATGATTGCTAATCTAGTGAGAAGCGAACATGACATCAGTATGAGCTGCTAGGATTCATACATACATCTAGCGAATTATATAGAGTGTTAGATTTTAGTTATTGTAGTTATTGGATGCTGATCTTAGACTATTTTGAAGGTATTGTTGAGTAAGCTGATGGGTGATTTATGCTTTTGCTCGTCTGTATGTGTTGCTGCTGCCCACGTGCATTTTGGCTGTTATGTATATGCGTTTTCATCCCCTTTTTTGCTGTCAAGTATATGTATTTTTATTATTATTTTTTATTATTATATATTTTTTATAGTATGTATATTGATAGATATAATTCGTAGTTTCAACTGGAGCAGGAAGAGCTTTTGATGAGGTTCTATAGAGATTACACATAGCGTTAGGCATTGCATTTTATGGCATGTTAGCCTTTTTTATGTCAGTGTGTATTCTATGCTTAAGATAGTTTAACATGATTTTTGATCTCAAGTTCTACTTAAGTCTGTTGTGCATTTAAGTTATCTTTATACATTTCAGCTGTTTTGAGTAGTTTTCAAGTTGATGAACAATGCATTAGATGTTTTCAGCACTGGAGAACAGATTACCTAGTTGATTAATTAATTATTCAATTGTCAATTGTTCAATTAGCTGCACACTATATTGGAGAGGTGTGTCTGTTTCAGAACGTATAAGTATTGTATTTTAGAATTTTATTTTGTATTAAGGATCTGAAGAAGCGTGTTGTACACGCGAAAGCGCTTGTCCGATTAAAGACTTTTTGATTTTATCCATTTATTGTGGTGGTCTGTTCCAGTTTGTCCTGAGTACATTTGGTGTTTGGAAAGTACCTGTACCTAGAATTGTTAAGGCTACACATACCTTGGTATCCACTGGGATGGGTTCCCCTCTGTTGGTTCTAGGTCTGAGTTGTGGCTGGCACAGTTCAGTGATTTGCTGACATATGTCTCTGTCCACCCTGTAGTGCTCTACTATCTCCAGATCATACAGCCCCTGGTAGGTTACCCTGGGTCTGTACACTCTTCTACTCCTCCTTGGTCTGTGGCAATTGTCAGCATTATCCTCCTCTCCGCTGTCAGCCTCTAGCATATACTGATGGGTCACAGCAATGGCAGCCCCTAATATTTTCCAAGTTAAAATTCCTCTGCATGTATACACCAATGATGCAGAGTTTGTGGAAAACCAGACTGTAAGGGGGTTGCCATACTTTATACTGTTGTGCTACAGATGCTGCCTGTATGATCGGCTTACAATGATACATTCCAGCTGCCAGCTATATTATTCATGGCTTTGCTTTGGCCACTGTGAGTGTTACAGGCATTAGTGGTGATTTCTGCATGATTGCCTTTATTCTACTGTTGCCCTTTTTGTAATTAATTGTTACTTACATCTCCTCCCATT
This sequence comes from Protopterus annectens, assembly GCF_019279795.1. Classification (NCBI taxonomy): domain Eukaryota; kingdom Metazoa; phylum Chordata; order Ceratodontiformes; family Protopteridae; genus Protopterus; species Protopterus annectens. The sequence continues at coordinate 1,142,263,024 of NC_056731.1, forward strand.
TTCAGCTATACAGCCACCTGCCAGCTGTATTATATCTGCATGGCCCATTCTGACTTTCAACACTCCCATAGTAGTGATTTCTAATTCATTTCTCCTTTATTTTGTGCTGTTGCCCCTTTTTTCTTTTATGTAAATCTCCTCCCATTTTCAGCTATGCAGCCACCTGTATTATTGAGTGTTTTCATTGGCTCATTGTGGGTTGCAGACTCCCATATTGCTGATTTGTAGTACTTTTCCCCTTGTTCTGCCACTTCCACTGCCTTTTCCTTCTATCTTCCTCTTTCAGCCTGTAGGTTGTGTAAACAGCAAGAAATGCCCCCCCTCCCCCCCCCCACACACACACACGAACACACTGAGTTCATGGAATTAAGAGTAAACAGCCTCAGACATGACCCCTCATTTAGCTGTACTTAGCTAAGCAGAAACCAGTCAACAGAGCTCCAATGTGCTTACAGCAAGCATGACACATCCCCTTTTCATGTTCCTTGCTCCTCCCGCCTACACAGTCATGTTAGAGCATCTACACAGTTAGGTGCAGTCTGACACTTAGAATAATTTCTTAAAAAGTTGTGATTCAGTATAAGTCCCCTCATTAACATACCCCACTGCCTTAAACCCTAGTTACTGCACTATTCATGAGCCTTCCCCCTTAGCAACCACTGTTCCCTCCTAATGTTTACTTCCTGCATGCCATTGACTTTAATGGCAAAATGCAGAAAGTTGTTCTAATGAAGTCCCCCCCATTTCTGTATATTCTCCCCCTCCCACTAGCATACCACTTTCCCTGCCCTCAATGGCCAAGTTCGGCCAACAAAAATGAATGTTTATTTTTCTTTATTTTGAAATGGTTTTGCCATATATTTGCCCATTGGCATGCATAACCTGTTTAATACATGCTTTTTTGAGCGCTGACATGCCTCCGTTGTGCACTTTGCAGAAATGTATTTGGTTGGTAATTGAATACATTTCTGCAACTTACACTGTTCTGGCACGGAGACATGCCACTTTGCTGGATCACTAATCCAGCTCATTTACATGGTTTTCACCAGCAAATGAGCCGATTAGCATCCAGAACAGCTTTCTGTGCTGGAACATTGTAGGGCCACTCATGCATGTCAAAACAGCATGTACCTGGATTGTGAAGCAGCCATTTTCCATGCAGGAGCGGCTACACTGTTCCTGCACAGAAATAACTGCTTTGTGAATCGTGTGCACTCTGTGCTTATTGTATATGAAACCAGGCAAAACATCCTGTTTGTGCCATTTTCTGCTTTATATAATCAGCATCTGCAGACTATATCAGATAAGTGCCTACCAAGCATATATCATATAAGCAACAGGATTCAGGTTATATTATGCAACACAGGGTCATACGACAACGTCAGTCATCTGTGCTGCAAACTATGGTCATAACTGCTGCTACTTATACCCCATAAGGGTTCATTCAGCAAGGCAGAAACTCTTTCAAGGGCTCATCAGCTGCCAAATCATTGTATACTGCTTTGTTCCCTTATGCCTAAATAAGGACAATAGCATAAGACTGGGCTGTGACCACATGAATGTCCAGTAAGTATATGCCACTATATCTGACATCCTCTGGTGTCTGTAAGCCTGGATCATCAGGTACTGTAGTCATTATAAATGCATTTCTGGTGGTTCCAAAACAAGAACATCCCCAACTCACCAGTTCCTGGACAATGATTGTATTAACCACCTTTCTTATTTAAATTTTATTAAGTACCTTACAACACTGTTAGGCACACATTATCAGGTAATGGTTTTATACCTAGTTCCATGGCACAGAGTGATAAGGTCCTGGCTGTGGACTTGGTAACCCAAGAATGACTAGCAGTCGGGACACTTGCTGGAGCTGACAGGGAGAGAGGAAGAGTAAACAGATTACTATACCTGCTTGTCTATTGTCATGGGGAACATTGGGAATGGTGCCCTGGTGAACACCAGGGCTCAGACTGGCAACTGGATTCTGAGTATATATAGGTATGGGGCAGGATGTACCTAAGACCACACCTCCTAACAATTCGCAGCCTAAAAGTGATTACAGCAGCCAGTAGCACTCAAGGGTAACCAAGGCTACAAATCATGCGACCCTTCTTTCACAACAGATAGGATAGCTCTCTGGCCATCATTCCACTGCCAGTCCTACTTCCCCAGCTACTGCAAGGGCTGGTGACCTCATCCAGTGTTTTATCTGGTTAACACTGCATAACTGTGATGGCAGGATAAATGGTTTATGAGGGAACACTATGCTACAAGATAGATGTTCAACCCTCATATGGCCATGACAATTAGATTGTAAAAAATACTATTTTTGTGATTAATGGTATTGCTCTAAATGGCTTTTCTACTTTTTTACTCATTTGTGACCTACAGAGCCATTGTTGTCCACTTTTTCAGACTTTACAGAAGTACAACCACTTGCTGTGTCTCAATCCTATTTCCAAGATCTTTAGAATTTCACTATTTTGCATTATCATCCAGTTGGACTGCTGAAAAAGCTACACTCATTTGCAGAAGGTGTCTCTAATAGCATCTTCTATAATTTAGTTGCCATATTTTCTCTTACACTATAAGGATAGTCAACATACATGTGACCATCCTTCACACATTTGGTACATGTCTTAATCAAGTTTATTTCATTTATTCTGTTGATCCATGATCAGCACAAATATTATGTACACAATGGACCCGATTCCAGAAGATTTGCTCTCGGTGTAAGTGACCACTTGCACTGCTAGCTGGCTAATGAGCAGACCTTTTGATATCTGGCCCCTGAGTAAGCCTCTTAATAGATAGGCCTTACATCAAATTAAGTCACTTACTCTGACAGCAAATCTTTCAGAATCAGGACAGACTGAGAGCAATCTTTTGGAATTTGGCCTTATGTTTATTTGGACATGCCCCAGCTTACCATAATTAAAGCACTGTTGGCAATGGTTTAATAGTCAAACCTGGAAACTGCATAGGTTGACCGGTCACATGGTCGACCCGAAATCCTGAATCCAGAACAGCGACATTCCGACCAGGTCAAAACTGAATGCATCAACATCCATAGTTCGATGTATTTAACATAGCAGGGAGTGATGTCAGTCACCCATGCTATGCACCTTCACGTACCATGACATTCCATAGTCAGCAGTAGTGTATTTTACTATTTTGCAGGATGGCAGGTCCCCCTGCACCCCCCCACACCCCTTGCAACTTATATATAGCAATTTTGAAAATGCACTACAGCGAGGATATGGGCTAATTCCCTGTTCCTCACTGAACCACAATCTCAGTGCACAATGCTGAACTCAGATACTCGAACTACACTACCCATTTGCTGTAGTGTAGTCAATGTATTTTGAGTCGGCATTCTGCCCATTAGAAAACTGCCTTTCAACCACATGCCGGTCAACAGCAGTGACTTCAGGTATTCAATACTAAACTGTTGACAATCCTACATATTTGGCAAAATATCTGTTAGCTTGTACAAAGATTTAGTTATATATAAGGCTTAATTCTCCATCTTACACAAACAATCCACTTGCACTTGTGTCTCCCGGCTTCTAGTCCAGATCTCTAATTTTTCCATTATTTTTTATTTTTCAGAGGAGTCGTTTCAAAGTACTTCTCAAGTTCTTGTGCAATAGCTGCAGTGTGGACAAATAAATTGCTTCTTATAGATTTGTGCAATTCTCTGTCCATTAATGTAAATATTACTAAGTAAAGACTATTCATAGAAAAGTTATTCCAGAGAGCTAGATTTTGTTCCTTCCCTAAGCTTCACAAAGTTTAAGTAAGCTACCCTCAGTTGCAAAATATAAATTATTTGTGGTTTTAGAAAAGACATGCATGAAGGTGCTTACTTTTTTGATTTTGGCATATGAAGTTCTGATTAGCCTATCTTAAAAATTATATTATAAAATGACTGGCCATTACCATTCAAAAAGTAACACTGTGATTGGTTAGCCCAAGCATTGTGCCCATAGTAAATTTGACCATATACCAGTGGAAAAAGGTCCGGTCACTTTGACTTTCTTCCATTAATATATGCCATAAAAATTTCACTTTTCTTTCACCAAAAAAAATAATAAACTTACAAAACAAGAGACTTGAAACCAACGAGAGAAATGGGGCAGACAAAAATAAAAGGATAATCAGGTACATTATGCAAAACTAGAGAAACGTACCTGATTATCATTTTATTTTCTACGTGTCCCATCTTTCCTGTACATTCAAAGTCTCCCAGTATCTTTTTATTTTAATTAAAAAAAAAAAAAAAAAAAAAAAAAAAAAGCAACAGAGATCTTCCTTCCTTTTTCAGTTGCTTCCTATACACAGCACCCATCACATAGCACTGATGTGCTGCATAAGCGTGGGAATAAAAGTCTCATATGCATGCATAGTACATCAGAAAAAGCAAAAGGATATCTGAGGAAAGCAGAAGAATACCACAGACCCATCATAGAAAGACATTATTTAAGAAAAGTAAGTCATTTTTTTCTTAAATAACATCATTGTATAATAGCAATAACCAACTCCGTGGTGTGGTATATTGAAGATTTATCCACAGTTGGCTTTGTTTAATCACTCAAGCTTTGCCCTCATGATTAAACCACACAAACAGTGAGTAAATCTTCAATATACCACACCCAAGTCATTGGTTATTGCTATATTAATCCATGGGGGGAGGTCTCTTCAGGATGTAGTTCTCTCAAACAAAAGCAAGAAGTGTCAATGAGGTAGAATAGATGTTCTGATTACATTTGCCATGACTGCCACATACTTTCTACTTTTCTTTTCTCTCCTTAGGACAGTGCTGGCTTGTAGGAATCTTGACCTTGATACTGTGTGTTCTCAGTTTCAAGTACAGCTACTGGAATACTACTGTTTATCATATGTGGAACAGGAAATCCAGCCACAAGCCTAGAGTGGCTTTCCAAAGGAACTAAATCCAGTAGAATTGTACAAATGCAGGGTACTAGACCTCTTTTCCCAGGTAATCCATCTGCCACTCATTCCATAATTTCAGCCCATGTACCCTGACTTGATAAAATTTATATATCCGAAACATTAGCAAACTGTTAGTACCTGCAGAGAGAGCTGTGTGTACACTGTTAACTTGTGCTGGTTACCTGATAGCATCATTAAGTCAAACAATGCTGACATGAGAGGATAAGGAGATTTCTGGCACCTTAAAACTTTAAAATGTTATAAAAAGCATACAAAATGGCTCCTTGAGGACTCAAGGGGTATTTGGAACCAGGAGTGGATACTGATAACAATGATTTTTTTCCCTAAGTAGAGGAATATCTAGCAAGTAGCTTCTTCATCTTTTATGTGATTACCTATTATGAGGGATTATTTCTATCTCTAGGCCTTCTGCCCTTGCTCTGCTGTTTTTCCAAATATCTACTGAGAGACTACAAATGGTAAGTGCTTATTTTCAACTGTTTTCTGCACTTTCAGATTGACTAAAACATCATTTGCTACATATCTGTTTGTTTAAACTGTGAAACTGTATTTTACTGCATTTTTTACATTGGCTTCAAATTGAATTCCTCTTACAACTGCAATTACTGTTCATCTGCTTGTTTTGTTCATTGTATTTGTTTGCTGCACTTGAAAAACACTAGCAGAGACTAGGTTCAGGTTTTTACTGAATCTAGTACTGTTTGTGACCTTTGAAGATTGAAAAACATTTATTTTTTTGTCTAGAGAGGCCCTCCCATGCCCTTGTGGCAGGAAGGTACAGTCTGTGCTAATCATGCTAGAGTTACTGTTGCAGAGCTCTGTTTAGGGTGTTTTGATTCGAAAATTTGAACTCTGGCTATTTCCTGTTTTTCTGTTTTAAAAAGCCTATGTTTGAACAGGCTTGTGCTTGTTTACACCTGTTTGCGCATCGAGCAGCATCACGCACCACTGCGCAGAGGGATTGCTGTTTACAGACACCTGCTCTCTAGCCTCACAAATATTATCTAAACCAGAGCTCTTCGCACCTAACTTACTAGTACCTTTCCCTGCTATATTCACTCTTCAACTGTTATAGCCAAACCAAGATCATTCCTATGACCATGAATTGTCGGTTTCCCTCCTTTTCTCCTACCAGCCTGGTTAACATGGATCTCCCGAGTCAGTGTAGCAACTGCCTCATGTATACAGACAACTCCTACTTCTAAATCATTCCTGTACCATTTGTGAGAGATGCACCTAAGTTATGAATCTGGAATCACAGCTGTCTCACGGAATAGATAGCAATACAGGGTGGATTGTTAGCCCACCTACCACAACTCCTACTCATGACATACAGCATGCACATAGACCAGCATATGTGGAGGAACTCATAAAAATTCTTCCAAAACACCAGAGACCTCCAAAACACATACATACTGAACTAATCATAACATTTAAAACACACAATACACATAATGACATAAGCACAAGTGTCTCACCATCAAATCCCATAAGGCAACGCACAATCACTCCAGATAGCTTAGTCACAGGAAACTCTGTAGTGAGACACACAGACATCCCCCTCACCAGGCTGACCAAGGAGAAAGTCACATCTGCTGTCTTTCTGGTGCCAGGATTCGTCAGATCACACAGGCACTCATGTCTCTCAACAAGTACCGTTATAATTCAGTCATAGTACATGTTGATGTGAATGACTTGAAATGCACCTTCCTAGACTACATGAAGAGAGACATGACTGAGCTCCCTGATTATGTGTCACAGGCAAGTATGTCCCTAGCCTTGAGCAGCATATTACCCTCACCAAGTATGATACCACAATAAAAACAGAAAATCATTGACTTCAGTAATTGGCTTTGTTTCTGGTGTCATTCTAAACTGATCCAGTTTCTGTCAAACTGGGATGACATGATCAATAGACCTGGGTGCTTTCCAGAGATGGTCTTCATCTGTCAACCCTGGGATTTCAGCTACTGGCAAAGGATCTTTCCACCCCCATAGTGCATTTTTAAGCAATGTCACAAAGACAAAATTCTCAGCATAAAACTTTCATCAAAAAATAACCTCAAGGTTATGTTGCTAAAAGCTAGGAGTCTTAGCATGAAATTGCACTCACTGGAAGCAGTCCTCACCTTGGAATATGCTGATATGTGCTGCCACGGAGACCTAGTTCAAGGCTGTGGAGAACACCCCAACCATATTGGGTTACACCTCCTCTCACACATTCAGACCATGAATGGAAGGTGTGAAAACTAAAGAAGCTGGTGTATCAATATTCATTAAAGATAAACACACCTCCAGATTGGTTAAATAGTATGACTCCCTGGAAATACTTCAGGTGCAACTAACTGTTGCTAGGACACCTATTCAAGTCATTGCAAGCTACAGGATTCCCTCCATGATTCAAAACACCCAATCTGCCTACTTGCAATCCATCAAGATACATCCAACCACCATGTTTCTGGGTGATTTTAATTACCCATCCATTGACTGGGTAAATTACTCATGTTCAAACTCACTTGTTCAAAGATTCCTTGAGTTCATTAACGCCATTGCCCTGGACCAATTGGTGAACATCTTAACTAGGGGCGCCAACATCTTGGATCTGGTACTTACTAATATGGGGGAACACTGTAGCACCCCCACTGTGAGGTCTTCCTTATCTGAATAATATACATTTATTCAAAAACTTTGGGTATAATTTGATTCAAAATTAGTTGAAAATTTTATATACCCTTAGTAACTACAACCCTTCAATTTTATATACCCTAGTAACTGTTTTTTTACTAGAGCAGGTAAGGTGCTGATGTTGGAGAAAGAGGACTATATTGCTGAAGCTAATAAATGCCAAATAGTATATTTTTTATCACAAATTACACCTTGACCCAATTCAGCATTTTAAGGAACAGTCAGATAGGTTGCTGAGCAATACTGAGTCAAAAGTATCATCTTTTTGGAATACTCCAACCTTGATGATACATCATTTAATTAATTTTTGCTTCAGCATTTTATAAAAGGTACTTCAAAAGCATTTTTTTAAATTCAACAACAGATGTTAAATCTGCTACAAAGTACTGCAATGAAAACGACTTTTCCTCCCATATATCCAGACATGTTTATGGGTTTTTTAGAACATAATATTATTCATAATGGTAATATAAACTCATATTTGTAATGGAGACAATTCTTAGATGTGAGGTCAACCTATTAACCATTATACCAACCCGCCTAAAAAAAGAATTCATTTCCCTTGCTGACTATTTGAATTCAAATTTCTATGGAATCAAATTTACAGTGACTCATGATTTATTTGTGTCCAGTTTTTTTTGGATATCACCATTGCTAAGTTAATAGATAGGTCTATTAATATCCAAATATACAGATTTTTTATTGCTAGCCCCTAGTTGCCACCCTAGACATGCAGAAACATTCCCAGTCCCAATTTCTGATGCTCAGGAAAATTTGCAACCAGCAAGAGAACTTTGAAACACACACACAAATGTAGCCACTGGGGATGCACAAGCCAGTGCATTTCTTTGTGCCAGTCCCAAGCCTGGATAAATGGGGAGGGTTGCGTCAGGAAGGGCATCCGTCATAAAATTTTGCCAAATCATACATGCAGACAAAAGTACACATATACATACCCGATCGGTCGAGGCCCGGGTTAACAACGACTGCCACCAGTACTGTTGGCCAACAGGGTGCTGGCAGAAATTGGGCTATTGTTGGCCGAAGGAGGAGAAGAGGCAGAAGGCATGGCCAAAGGCATGTAAAGGCTAGGAATGTGATAGTGAGAGTCAGAACTTTGAATTTTGGCAGTATGACTGGTATAGAGAGAGAGCTAGCTGATATGATGGACAGAAGGAAGGTTGGTATATTGTGTGTGCAAGAGACCAGATGGAAGGGGAGCAAGTCTAGGTGTATCGGAGGCGGGTTCATATTGTTTTATCATGGTGTGGATGGGAGGTGAAATGGTGGAGGCATTATCCTGAAGGAACAGTATGCTAAGAGTGTTTTGGAGGTGAAAAGAGTGTCAGATAGAGTGATGTTTATGAAGCTGGAAATTGATGTTGTAATGATGAATGTTGTTAGTGCATATGCTCCACAAGTTGGGTGTGCGATGGATGAGAAAGAAAAATTTTGGAGTGAGTTGGATGAAGTGGTGATGACTGTACCCAAGGGTGAGAGAGTGGTGATTGGAGCAGATTTCAATGGGCATGTTGGTGAAGGGAACAGAGGGGATGAGGAAGTGATGGGTAGTTATGGTGTTAAGCAAAGGAATGCAGAAGGTCAGATGGTAGTGGATTTTGTGAAAAGGATGGACATGGCTGTGTTGAATACGTATTTTAACAAGAGGGAGGAGCATAGGGTGACATACAAGAGTGGAGGAAGATGCACACAGGTGGATTATATCTTATGTAGAAGGGCCAGTCTGAAGGCGATTGGAGACTGTAAAGTGGTGGCAGGGGAAAGTGTAGTTAGGCAGCATAGGATGGTGGTTTGTAGGATGACATTGGTGATCAAGAAGAGGAGGATGAGTGTGAGGGCAGCACCAAGGATCAAATGGTGGAAACTGAAAAATGGTAATTGTGAGGTGATGTTCAGGGAAGAGTTAAGACAGGCACTGGGTGGCAGTCAAGAGTCACCGAATAGCTGGGTAACTACAGCAGAGCTAGTAAGAGAGAAGGCTAGAAAGGTGCTTGGTGTGACATCTGGAAAGAGGAAAGAGGACAAGGAGACCTGGTGGTGGAATGAAGAAGTACACGAGAGTATACAGAGAAAGAGGTTGGTGAAGAAGAAGTGGGATTGTCAGAGAGATGAAGAAAGTAGACAGGAGTATAAGGAGATGAGGTGCATGGCAAAGAGAGAGGTGGCGAAGGCTAAGGATAAGGCATATGACGAGTTGTATAAAAGGTTGGACACTAAGGAGGGAGAAAAGGACCTGTACCATTTGGCTAGACAGAGGGACTGAGCTAGTAAAGATGTGCAGCAGGTAAGGGTGATAAAGGATAATGAGGGAAACGTACTCACAAGCGAGGAGAGTGTGTTGAGCAGATGGAAAGAGTACTGTGAGGGGCTGATGAATGAAGAGAATGAGAGGGAGAGAAGGTTGGATGATGTGCAGATAGTGAATCATGAAGTGCAGTGGATTAGCAAGGAGGGAGTAAGGATAGTTATGAAGAGGATGAATAACGGAAAGGCTGTTGGTCCAGATGACATACCTGTGGAAGCATGGAGGAGTTTAGGTGAAATGGCAGTGGAGTTTTTAACTAGATTGTTTAATGAAATCTTGGAAAGTGAGAGGATGCCTGAGGAATGGAGAAAAAGTGTTTTGGTACCGATTTTTAAGAATAAGGGTGATGTGCAGAGCTGTAGTAACTACAGAGGGATTAAATTGATCAGTCACAGCATGAGGAGCAGGTGAGGATTAGTGATCAGCAGTATGGTTTCATGCCAGGAAAGAGCACTACAGATGCGATGTTTGCTTTGAGAGTGTTGATGGAGAAGTACAGAGAATGTCAGAAGGAGTTGCATTGTGTCTTTGTGGATTTAAAGAAAGCATATGACAGGGTGCCTAACGAGGAGTTGTGGTATTGTATGAGGAAGTCAGGAGTGTCAGAGAAGTATGTAAGAGTGGTACAGGATATGTACGAGGGTAGTGTGACAGCGGTGAGGTCTGCGGTGGGAGTGACGGATGCGTTTAAGGTGGAGGTGGGATTACATCAAGGTTCAGCTCTGAGCCCTTTCTTATTTGTAATGGTGATGGACAGGTTGACAGATGAGATCAGACAGGAGTCCCTGTGGACTATGATGTTTGCAGATGACATTGTGATCTGTAGTGAGAGTAGGGAACAGGTGGAGGAGACCCTGCAGAGGTGGAGATATGCTCTAGAGAGAAGACAAATGAAGGTCAGCAAGACTAAGACAGAATATATGTGTGTGAATGAGAGTGAGGATAGAGGAATGGTGAGGATGCAGGGAGTAGAGGTGGCAAAGGTGGATGAGTTTAAATACTTGGGATCAACAGTTCAGAGTAATGGTGAGTGTGGAAGAGAGGTGAAGAAGAGAGTACAGGCAGGATGGAGTGGGTGAAGAAGAGTGTCAGGAGTGATTTGTGACAGACGAGTACCAGTAAGAGTGAAAGGGAAGGTCTACAAGAGGATAGTTAGACCAGCTATGTTATATGGGTTGGAGACAGTGGCATTGACAAAAAGGCAGGAGTCAGAGCTTGATGTGGCAGAGTTGAAGATGTTAAGATTTGCACTGGGTGTGACGAGGATGGACAGGATTAGGAATAAGTATATTAGAGGGTCAGCCCACATTGGAAGGTTTGGAGACAAAGCCAGAGAGGCAAGATTACGTTGGTTTGGACATGTACTGAGGAGGGATGCAGAGTATATTGGGAAAAAGATGCTAAGGATGAAGCTGCCAGGTAACAGGAAAAGAGGAAGGCCTAAGATAAGGTTTATGGATGTGGTGAGAGAGGACATGCAGGTGGTTGGTGTGACAGAGCAAGATGCAGAGGACAGGAAGAAATGGAAACATTTGATCTGCTCTGGCGACCCTTGACGGGAGCAGCCGAAAGAAGAAGATACATACATGTATGTATATATATATATATATATATATATATATATATATATATATATATATATATATATATATATATCCATGTTTGTGTGTATATTTATCCATATCTCTATATCTATCAGTTCCAAGTGGGCACAATCAGCAGATGCCAGTAGTAGCACAACAACCGTATTTATTTTTATTCTGGCATTTGTACGGTGCTGAACTAAGGTGGGCTACCAGCCACAACTCTGAAGTGAGATATCAGATGACTAGAGACTTCTAAGCTTCCAAGAAACATAAGTTGCCTGTTTTTTGCTTATTTATACTATTTACTGCACTTTTTATTGCCTGCCACCTACTTTTATACTGTATTTATTTATTGTGTACTAAACTATACTGCTATACTGCAATTGTCTGCTATACTGTGCCTGTAAAATCAAATGTTATTGCTATTATCACTGTTTAGCAACCTTTTTTTTGTTGTTTCCACTATTTGTTAAGAATGTACTGGTATTTTTTCACTGTTTTAAAGCTATCTGTTCTGCCTGCTGTGGTTTTCCCACCAAGCAATACCTAATTAACTGATCTGTTAATTGTTTAAATCATTCTTTAGAGTTTCCTGGCTGACTTTCTGCTATTTTAAATGGGTTCAGGTGTCTAGACAGTGAGACATTTCCCTGTGGTACATTTGGTTGGGGACACATGGCTGAAGTAACATTTAGCTGCATAAAAATATGTATTTTTATGAATTCCCTATTGGCAAAGAGAATCATGCACTGCCTTGCCCACAGCTTTAATAACCAAGTGCATGGAGGCAGAAGAACTGATGAATGTTGTGCTCAGTGTACAGTACCTGCTTATGCAACTACAACATGTAGAAGTGTGCTACAGCATGGAGATATCATGCAAGCTACTGTAGTCACACTTAGGCTCCAGTATGCATTTTAGATAATTTTCTCTAGATACTGTCAAAAGAGTAGTGGTTCACACACACCACTTATAAAGGTGCCTACCATACTGCTTGCTGTCTCGTGTTGCCTTGTGGGCCATGGATATTATTTTGCCCCTGTGCATTTGGTTATTGAAGTTGTGGGCATGGCACTACGTTCTTCTCTTTACCCACAGATAATTCACAGCAGCCATATTTCTCTGCAGCTGAATGTCATTTCAGCTATGTGTCCCCAACCAACTGTAGCATGGGGAAATGTCACGCTGCCTAGGTGCCTGAACCCAAAGAAGAAGAACAAAGAAGAACAAAAAGTAGAATCTCCTTCTGTTTCACAGATCACTTTTTGTTGGACAAATGTTTGTATTTCGTCCTTAGCATGTACTTCATCAAAAATGTTTTTTTTCCCTCCAGGAAAGAATATTTTGAAGATAGCTGGGTACAGCAGTTTGAATTACATGCCTGCTTCTCGACATTCCCTGAATAGTGGAATAAATTTATTCCTCTTCTGCCTGGTGTATAGTAAGTAATCATTCTCCACAAACACTCTGCTGTCTCCCACCACCAACACCCTGTCCGTCTGCCATAGTTATGTCATAATCAACTCCTTCTGCTGGTAGGAGTGCATCTTTACTATTAAAGGTCTAAACTGCTTTTTCATAGCCAGGTTTGGAGCATAAGCATAATGTGCCCTTTCAATTAACAACTCCTGCTGTGGAATACCAGTCACATTGCTTATTTTTGCTTTCATAAACTTAATACAGTCTGTTCCTTCCAGTTTCTCTGGTACAACTGAAAATCTTAGGTTTTCCCTATGTGCTCTGTCCTCTAGTTCTATTATTTTTTGAAACATCTCTTCATGAGCAGTCTTATATTCAAAAAACAAAAACAGCAAACTTCACAATGCTGAAATTATTTTAGTAGAACAAAGCTTTCAGATTCAAAAATCCTTCCTTACAAAAAGTTAAAAACACAATACATCTTATATATACAGTCTAATTAAATTCAAAGTAAAACACGTGACACAACCCAACCTACAAAACTATATGCCAATTAAAACCAATCAATCATTTAAAATGACAAAACATTATTTCATTAATATATTTTCAAATCTTATTTAACAAATAAACAGATTACTCTTAAACCCATATTAAAACAAAAACAAAATGTTAAATAAGATTTGAAAGTATATTAATGAAATAATGTTTTTTTCTTTTTAAATGATTGATTAGTTTTAATTGGCATATAGTTTTGATAGGTTGGGTTGTGTCATGTGTTTTACTTTTAATTTAATTGGACTGTATATATAAGATGTATTGTGTTTTTAACTTTTGTAACACTAAGGAAGGATTTTTGAATCTCAAAGCTTTATTCTATTAAAATAGTTTAAGCGTTGTGAAGTTTGGTGTTTTTGTTCTTTAAAGAAGAAGAGTTTGTTTGCTTCACTTTTCCATGCTTTTTGCTTTTATTTGTGTGTTCAGTCTTATATTCAGCCAACCTTTTCTTCATTTTCACCTCTGATTTTTGCAGTTTTATTACTTCATCTAAATATCTGTTTAAAGCTTCTTCCATTTTTTCCAGCCTTTTGTTGTTTGATTAAATTATTCCATCAGTGTTTCATTTATTTTAATCAGTTTATGTGCAGTTGTCTTATGATTTCCTCTAGGTTATTGGAAGTCACATTGGGAGCCTGCACTGCTTTTTGCTGAACAGCTACAGTACTTTTCCCAGTCAGTGTTTTTGCCTCACCTTTTGTAGCTGATTTTCCTTCAGGTTCTCTGTATTTCTTTTTTCCTGGCATCCAGGCAGTGCATTTACTAGGCAGTTACTGTAATTTACCCAGAAACACTTTCTTTTTTCACACTGGGAGAGCTATAATTAAGCTGTTACTCAATGTGCAGCCATCTTGGAAGTCATGAAGTACAGTGGTGTTGCCTAAAATGGTATCCTGTCTCAAGCTGGGCCATTTGGAGCTATTAGTATGTTTTTGCTAAACCCTTTTGAGTGCTGGTTATGTACGTGGCTAAAAATGAGTTTGAGTATAAGTATTAAAGTATAATAATGTATTTAACTTCAGGTGTAAAGTATCTTTTTAGATTAATTTTCTTCATGATCTATTAGCCATCTAACCGCTTATTGCAGTAGTGTTCATTCATCCTCTACACGTGAAAGCCAATTACTGTGTGGCAGTCATACTATCAGACATCAGGGAAATTTTTGTTTTTAGGCCCAATTCTCCAAACACATGCCATGGATGCACCGCGGGGTGATACTTCCTCATGTGGGTACCATGGTCCAACAAGTAGCTGTACTGGAATCCCATTGATCTGCTGAATGCAGTAAGTTGAAGTGCCATTTCTGCAAATAAAACTCATTGAAAACCACATTCAGTGAAAAAAGAAATTGTTTTTGCAGGGAACCAGCCTCCCCCACCCCATGAATGAGGGAGTTCAACACCCTCCAACCTATACATAACAGCTCCATGGTTACACAACAGCATGGAAAAGTGCAGTCTCAGTGATCCCTGAAAGTGGTTTTCATTGATTTTTATTCACACAAGTGGCAGTCATACTAATTGCATTAGCCATATTGACCCACTCCTGTTGTACTCCCCCTTATAAGGGGGTGGCTTGACAGGTTTCCAGTCTGCACAGAGGATTCAGTGATGGATGTCACACCATTTGAAACATGTCCTTTTCTCACTTTGCAGCTTGTGCTATGCTATCTGAGTAAAGTAGAAAACAAGTGAAGTGACTGGTTATAGAGGCCTAGCTAAGCCAGACACTCATATATGACTTAGCATATCAAAATAATTATAATGAAGTCTAGGAATACTGCAGTGATACTATAACCCTCATCAGTATATGGTATGGTGTTATTTGTGAAGTGAATAATGGTGGTGATTATATGGGACCTGTATAGATTGAATGCCACAAAAATAGTGTGACTGCTACAGTGAAGTGACATTTGTCATTATAACCAATACTGAAATATGCATTAAAATGAGGTATGTTCATTAGCTACATTAGCAGGTCATTACTTATGCTTCTTTGGCAATAGTTCAGGTACAAAACCAGGTGAGGATGAATTCTCTTAGGGGACATAACAGGTATCAGTCAAAACTGCCATGCAAGGGTGTTATTTCATCGAAGCTTGTCCCCAGCCAGGCTCTTGTTCTGCTGTTATTGACAACCATCTGTATATATATATTGACACTTTATTTATTCCCTCATCTTCCTCCCCAGGTCTGATCAAGGAATACATAAACAAGATCTCTGCGCAACTTGATAATAAAAAGTTAATTTTCCTTGGGATTTTAACATGGACTTGGTGGACTTACCTAAGATATTACTAAACAGTGTCTTGTTGCTAATGAATCTGACACAACTGGATACTGTGTCCACCGGACTAAACCCCACAGCTGGTGTTGATGCCATATTATATGTAGCCTTTTGTAGGGTTTTTTAATTTTGTATCTTACCATACTCCTTCAGTGACTTTGTAATGACTGACAGAATGTGGCCCCTGCACTAGTTCAGATTTAGATAAGATCTGAAAGCGTGGAAACAATGTTACTAGCAAATCTGGATTTCATTGGCCAGAATCAGATATTCAGCATGAGCAATCCTACAGCAGCCTTATCAATGTTTAATAACCTCCTTCTACCAGTGCAAGAAAGACTGTTCCCACTTATGACCAGAAAAGGCAATAGATGCCAACGGCTTATTCCTGCCCTCAAACAACGTCTTTAAGGAGACAGGTGAAATCTGCAAGACTTGGAAAACTGACTTAAGTAACCTTTCTAAGCAGCAAAAATGCTTAACTGTTTGTCTAATGTGAGATAGCTTTTTTGGTGTACCACTGAAAGATTGCTGTATGCTTTCTCCCTTCTATTTTACCTGATGATTCCCTATGATGATTTTGATACTGTTACCGCTGTAATCTTTATTTATATATGCAACACATTTTTACGTAATTTGCTTCTGCCCTATTTGCTTAGGTCATGGCTGAAAATGTCCTCAGACCAGTCCACCTTTCATAGTTGTCATTAAATTAATAAACAAACAAACAAATAAATACATAATCTGCTATGACTTTTCAGTGAGTTTAACTATGGGGCTAAGAATGGAAATTGCGCTGTAGTTAGTAACATTGTTAGTTTGTCATATTTGTAGACTGGAATGATTATGCTTTGTTTAAAGATGTGAGGAAAAGTACCTCTTCTTATGCATTTTGTATTAGAGCTGTGCAGGCTGTTTAGCAACATACTTTGATGCAAGGACAATACATTTTGGTAACTTTCAGTCTCTTTCCTATTGTTCCTGAGTTAAAAAATTTGTGATTAGGTGACTGGGTAAAACATAAATATTGATATTTTCTGAAATATGTATTGCTTAATAGGTGACAATTATAGCTGTTGTGGCTATCCATTAAATAAGCAATAATCAATGGTGTGTGTGTGTGTGTGTGTGTGTGTGTGTGTGTGTGTGTGTGTGTGTGTGTGTGTGTGTGTGTGTGCGGTGTGAGCGCGCGCGAGTGTGTGTGTTTGTGTGTGCATGTATGTGTATGTGTATGTGTATGTGTACATGTATGCTTGGGTGTGTGTGTATGTGTATGTGTACGTGTGTGTGTGTGTGTGTGTGTGTGTGGTGTGTGTGTGTGTGTGTGTGTGTGTGTGTGTGTGTGTGTGTGTGTGTGTGTGTGTGTGTGTAATATTTACCTATGAGTGCTGCAGCTAGGGCAGAAGAACGAATAGATAAATAATACACATTACTACTACTAATTATTCCTGTTGCATTTTGTCCAACATTTTATATTTTTTTGTGAACACTTTCTGTGCTAATTTTCATATCGTTGGTGGATGTATAAAAATGAATGTCTTTTGGCTTTTCCCAGTTAGGGGTCACCACAGCAGAACTCCAGTCAGTACTTATGTGTTTTGCTCCGTTTATTTTATTACTATTTTGTTTTTTGATTGTGGAATTATTTTAATAAACATAGTCCTGCGTGGCAACTGGACAGCCTTTTTGTTTTACCAGAACTCCAGTTATGATTGGCAGTGGATTGTTACAGTGCCAAGTTGCCAACTTGATGCCCAACCTTCAAGGAAGGCACACCCATTCACACACACACCTACCTGCATGTCTTTAACATCACTCGACCACAGGGAGGACATGCAGACTCCACACAGAAGGCACTCCAGCTGAGAATCAAACCAGAGAACCTCTTGCTGTGAGGTGACAATGCTAACCGCTGCACCATGTATACTTTTAAAAATAGCTTTGCTTTGGTAGTATTCCTTTATTGGTACATTTGTATTCCATTATTTGCAGCTATAAAAACAAATAAATGTGATAGCATGGTGAAGCATATCACAAACATTTAATCATGTAATACATTTTGTGAAGCATATCTCAGATACCTAATACTGTCACGTTTTGTGAACTATGTCTCATATGCCTGATCCTGTCACATTCTATGAAGTATATCTCAGTTACCTGATCCTGTCATGTTTTGTGAAGTATATCTCAGATACCTAACCCTGTCACATTTTGTGAGGCACATCTCATATACCTGATCCTGTCACATTTTGTGAAGCATAATTCAGATACCTCATCCTGCCACATTTGTGAAGTACATCTCAGATACCTGATCCTCTCATGTTTTGTGAAGCATATCGCAGATACCTGATTACGTCACGTTTTATGAAGCATATCTCAGAAAATTCATACTGCCATGTCTTGTGAAACATCTGAAATATCTGATCCTGTCACATTTTGTGAAGCATATCTCAGATACCCGATCCAGTTATGTTTTGTGAAGCATATCTCAGATACCCGATCCTGTCACGTTTTGTGAAGCATATCTCAGATACCTGATCCTGTCACATTTTGTGAAGCATATCTCAGATACCTGATCCTGTCATGTTTTTTGAAGCATATTTCAGATACCTGTTCCTGTCACATTTTGCAAAGCATATCTCAGATACCTGATCAAGTTACGTTTTGTGAAACATATCTCAGATACCTGATCCAGTTACGTTTTGTGAAGCATATCTCAGATACCTAATCCTGTCATATTTTGTGAAGCATATCTCAAATACCTGGTTCTGTAACATGTTTTATGATGCATATCTGAAATACACACTCATTTTACAAGCTATTCTTCAGTTTGTCACCAGAAGATATTTAAGCTGAATGGTTCATTGCCACGGTCCAAGGAAAAAGTACTACACATTTCTGTCAGTCTCAGTCCCTGCCATGTAAGTTAACAGATTCATTCACTCTCTGATCACCCACATAATCCAGTTCATGATTACATGGGAGCTGAAACCTGGAGCAAGGCAGGGAAAGTAATATTGGGCATAGGATGTCAAACTGTCTCTCGCCCTCTCTCGCTCGCTCTCTCTCTCTCTCTCTCGCTCTGTCTCTCTCTCTCTGTCTCACATGCACACACACACACACACACACACACACACACACACACACACACACCACTAACTCTTTACATACCCATATATGGGCAATTTGTAACATCTCAGATTTACTTGTAGACATGTCTATGGGATGTGGGAGGAAACTAGAGCATCCAGTGAAAACCCAAATTAACAAAAGGAAGATGTACAGAAGGTACCTAGCCAAGTGCAGACAGATACATCTAATAACTGTCATTTGGAAGGTACTCATTCATACATTCATTCATTTACTCCTTCATTTACTTATTCATTCATTCATTCATTCATTCATTCATTCATTCATTCATTCATTCATTTATGCTTTCTTCTCAGAATACCTGCTTAATTGAATTCAGCATCATGGGAGGACCTGGAGCCTATCTTAGGACTTTGTGGGTGCAAGGCAAGGATAGAGAACTGTCTTCTTTTACAGCACGCACACTCACACACACACACACACACACACACACACACACACACACACACACACACACACACACACATATGTAAACATTGTACACAGACATACACATATGTAAACACACATACACACACACACACACACACACACACATGCACACAGACACACACACACACACACACACACACACACACACACACACACACACACACACACACAGAGATGCATATGTAAACACAACATACACACACACACACACACACACACACACACACACACACACACATATATGAAAACACTCATACACATACATGTACATGTGCACATGCATGCTCATTCACTCACACATAGCAATTTATAGGATCACTATTTTACTTCTGACATATATACTGGGATCACCTGGTAAAAAACCTTCTGAAGACAGGAAGGCTGTGCATACAAAAACAGCCCATCTGAGAACTGAAGTGGAGAACCAAGTGTTTTGAGGCAGTGATACTAACTGCTATCAGTATACTGCACATTTTCCTACTGACCTAGGGCTTTTGGTTAAGTCCATTTATAGATTCTGACAGACATGGCTTTTTCTGTGCTGGAATTAACATGATTTATTCATTTCTGAGTTTACTACAAAAGTTTATGCTAGCAGCTTTTGTAGCTGATTTAATACTTTAGAAACCAACTCGGGAGCTTTACTTTTCCCACTGCACTGTGAGGCAGCTGGAACCTTGGTAATGATTTGTAGTAGATGTAGTAAAAGGTAGCTTCATCAATAGTATGAGAGTTAATAATGGTATCCAATTATCTTTGATTAGTACTTCTAGACTTTTCTGACTGAAATTTTTGTAAATTTGATTTGTACTGTTTATAAAACGTCAAATTCTTTTCCTGTTCCTAGATTAAGTAATTAAAAGAGTGATCACTAAGAGAGTTAGGTGTAATTACAAACTGATGTTTTGGGTTGTACTGGTCAATATCTAAAGATGTTGGATTTTCTAGTGAACAGACCTGGTTCAGTCAGTAGGGCAAAGGCTTATCTGAAGTCAAGTATTTTGTCGTCAAGATTCATGCTAATATTTATTCTAAGGATTCAAGCCACCAAGGTATGTTTAGGAGGGCTGACATCATTCATTGTAATAGTTTTACAGACACATTTCTTTGCAAAGCACTCATTAATATTGTTGAAATTACAGTCTGTTTAGTTAGGCTAAATGTAAATGCATCCCAGTTTTAATTTTTATCACCGTCCATATTTATAGTTATTAGCAGGGAATTAAAATCTGGTTAATGTTGCGTTAAGACCATTTAGAAGCCATTTATTACTCTTCCTCATTCTTTAATTTTGCATTTTTTGTTTACAGAGATACTGCCTTTTCTAGATTTTGAGCATGTTTTAGAGTTATGTCATTGTTAGGAACATGTACATGACTTTATGTTTCAAGTCAGTAGCATAACTCAGTTTCATAATATTGTGATAACATTTGCTTACGATAGCTCTCTGTACCAGAACATGCACCGACCTTGGTAACAGTGCTACTTGATCTTTCTTATGCAGTGATGTCACAAGCTGTAGAGTGCTTACATGATCTTTATCTATGCTTATTGGTTCTGGTGCTAACTGCTAATTGAATCAGTTTTGCAGATGTTTTGGCTCTGTGTTGCAATCTTATAGGTGTGTTTACTCATACTTTTGCTCTTTTTGCCTGTGAGGATTTTTCTGTTACTTTTTACTTGCTGTTTTGTTTCTTTGCATATTATTAACCTGTTTGTTGCAGCCAGATATTTAACTACTCCAAAAGATGATGTATTTTGCATTGCCCTTACTCTAACTAGTATAATATTTCTGGACATTATGCATATTAATTGCTGTTTTCTCAAATTACTTTAAATTTGTAAACTTTATATATCTGCACCTTTGCTCTGTGAAACTAATGGTTATGTGCAGTTATTTTATTCACTTTTACTCACACATATTCAGATTATTTACCTCCGTAAGTGATTTTGCCCTATGACTCCCTTGTAATTGAACATTAGCTCAGTTGAATTTTCCTTAAAACGAACAGTGACTAAGTAAATTAAGTAAGTAAATAAATTAAGCTTTACACTTGGACCCCCTTGGCATGAAATGTGATGGTGTCTGTATTAATGATTTCATATGGTCTTGAGCTACAGGTATAAAAGTTCTGCATAAAAAAGTATTTTATTTTTTTAATATAAAAGAAATCAATGAGCTTTGACCAGTGATAACATAACTAGTGACTGAAAACTGAATTTTAAGACACCTGTACTTTAATAAACTGTAATACCTAAAGCAGATTTACAGTATTCATATCAATGCCAACTACTACATCTTTCTTTCACTTTGATGATAAAGTTCAACCAAACTAATTATGAAATCTCTGTTTCCATGGCAGAATTGGGCCTACATCGCTGCACAGCATAGTAACCATGCATGTGGGTAAGGGCATGCATTAAAGGAGTTTTGTTTTGAGATGAAATTTAAATTACTATGGCATAATTGGCAAATGCTTTGAGACACAGAGTACATAACTGTACATGTCTTGCTTATACCTAATGTTATGACAGCATTTCATGTGTGCCAGTCATCCTGATTTATGGCTACAGAGCAAGACTGGAGATGGAAATTTCTCCACATTGCAGTAATAAAAAGCACTTAACTATTTGGCTGTTATGTGGAGAGAGGTAGTGATAGGTGTTATGTAAAATGGAAAGGTGGTGGTTTTGTGAAGTGAAGTCATGGTAGGTGTTATGCGAGGTAGGTGTAATGTGAAGTGAGGTGATGGTAGATGTTATGTGAATTGGGGTAGTGATAGGAGTCACATGAAATGTGGTAGCAGTAGGTGTTACAAGACGTGAGTTAAAGGTATGCATTATGGGAAGTGGGGTATCGGTAAGTGTTATGTAAAGTGGAGTGGTATGCATTACATAGAGTGGGGTGGTGGTGGGCGTTATTTGAAGGAGGTAATGGTAGGCAGTATATGATGTAGGGTGGTGGCAGCCATTATGTAATGTGGGTAATGGTAGATCTTATGTGAAGTGTGGTGGTGGTGACAGGCATTATGTGAAGTGAGATACTGGTTGGTGCTACATGAAGGGAGGTAGTGGTAGGTATCTTGAAAAGTGGTGTAGTGGAAGGCATTATGAGAAGTGAGTTAATTGTAGGTGCTATTTGAAGTAGGGTAGTGGTAGATGTTGTATAAACTGGGGTAGTCAGGGCCATCTTTAAGCTGATTTGACACAATAGGGCATCATACCCAAGGTGGGGTCCCACACTTATCACTGCAACCTAAAGTCCCCCTGCACTTGTAAAAGACACAATTCTAACTTGATTTTATTGGGCTGAAACAACCATGGCTGCAGCACCCATCTACTTTCTGACTTTCCGTGCTTTCCAGTTGCTTCCACCCATGATCTAGATAATGAATCACAGCTCTGTGATTAGTTGTCTAGATCATAGAGAGTAGGAGCAACCAGAAAGCCAAGGAACTTTGAATGGCGGATAGTAATGACAGGTAATAGCACTGGGCAGGATATTGAGGGTTTGCAGGGAGGGAGTCTAAAAGGAAGATCTGGATTGTTGCAGGTAAGTTTTTTTTTTACCCTGACAGGCAACCAGATTTGTACTTGAGTTACCTAATTTTTCCTCATATTTTGCTTTTTCCTTTGTTAAACGTGTGGGTGTGTGTGTGCCTGTGTGTGTGTGTGTGTGTGTGTGTGTGTGTGTGTGTGTGTGTGTGTGTGTGTGTGTGTGTGTGTGTGTGTGTGTGTGTGTGTGTGTGTGTGTGTGTGTGTGCTTTTTGTTTTTCCAAGAGGTTTACAAGCATTTGTAAATTGCAGCCAATTACTGTGGTTGTTTCTTGGCACTAGGATTACATTCAGTGCAGGTATCAGCAGGCAAACACAATGTACACAGCTGCATACATGTTATTAGTGTAGGTAGTACCATGCCAGGCCAGCTGTTGAGAAACTTGTATGTGTCTTTAAGTCTACAGCTTTCTGACTATTAAAAACTATCACAATTGTTTGGGCTTTCTGCACACTCTTGCTTGCCTATGGGGGAGGGAGGTTGTCAAAGTAATGTTTTTTTTCTTCTTCCAAGTGTGTTTATAAAGCAATGGCTTGAAGAAAAAGAAGAATATTTTAAGACATAGCTGCATTGCAGTACTGCAGGCTTGATACATTTTCTTTAGCTGTCTAAAACGACTCTGCTGCAGTGTAGCTACACGTTCTGAAACTTTTATGAGCTACGTTCATTTCCTCCTTCTCTAATAAGAATGGTATTAATGTCCATTTCTAGCTGTTGTAAAGTATTTTGATAACCTTTCTAGTCTCTAGTAGACATTAAAGATGGAGGAAAACTATTTGACAATTTTAGTGTAGCAATGGACCAGCAGGAACAGCGTAAGGCTAAGTCAGCCTGACATGATCAGAATTCAGCAGAAAATATGAGAAGAGTGACCATTCTAATAAAGCTTATTTTAATAATAAAATAACAGTTTTGGACAGCTAGGAGTGGTAGGACCATATCAAATGATTTTTTTTTGTGTGTGCATGTGTATGTGTGTGTGTATATATATATATATATATATATATATATATATATATACACACACACACACACACACACACACACAACACACACACATGCACACACACACACACACACACACACCTCAGCTGTATTTCATTATTAGGATCATTCTTCATTTTGAATCTTAAAAATTCCATCCTCCATATTAAAAGGGTCCAACACACATTTAGTGTTAGGAATGTTTTAAGCTAATATCCATGGCTAAAATACTGAATCATATTAATTCACCAAAATAACTTTCTATAATTCTAAGTTAAAATATTTTAACCATTCTGTGAGCTTCTTAGTTAAAGTTAGTAATATCTGAGTAAGTGTTCCTCATTTTGCCCGTTTGTTTCACATTATTAGATAAAGTGTTCCACACTTTGGAGATGGAGGGGTGACAGCTAAGTTCAAAGGGTTTGTAGCACAATTCATCAGCAAAATAAAGTTTTGTAAGTAGAATAAATAGATGCTGTTTTGCCCAGTCCATCTGATCCAATGGGTCTACTGCTTTTCATTGAATACCATGTATTCGAAAAAGAGCAGTAGACCGCTCAGTTCCGCGAAAGTGCACTTATTCAGCTTCTACGAACGGATTGCACCACAGTGGAGGATAGCAGGAAAATGTGCTATGTCCTCCACTGTGGTATGGTAGTTAAGGACATTAGGGTTAGGGCACGGGTCATGGTAAGGGGATAGCCCTACTAGCTTTCCCCTTACCATGACCCGTGCCCTAACCCTAAGGTCCATGACTACTGCACTACAGTGGAGGACAGGCTATCCTCCACTGTGGTGCGGTAGTCACGGACCTTCGGGTTAGGGCACGGGTCATGGTAAAGGGATAGCCCTACTAGCTATCCCCTTACCATGACCCATGCCCTAACCCTAAGGTCCGTAACTACTGCACTAAACATCAGTAGTAGCCCGTTCGCTGAAGCGAGTTTTGTGAAAGTGCACTTTCAATTAAGTGCAGTTTCACATAACCCAGGGTCTACTGTGTGAGTTTGAAGAAGTGTATTTTCGAACTTATACAGTAGACCCAAAGGAATGTATAAATAATAAGATGTGGAGTACTTATCTGCCAAGACCAGGCTGCAATTTCAAAAGGTGATAAATGATATCTGGGCTAGTCAGGGAGGTACAGGGTATTGTGGAATAGAAAATTTTGGAAGGGCTCATGGCTGGAGCACTAAATTGGTCGGAGGACACATATGATGGATCGGGTCTACTGCATAAGTTCGAAAATACACTTCTTCGAACTCACACAGTAGACCCTGGGTTACGCAAAAGTGCACTTAATCGAAAGTGCACTTTCGCAAAACCCGCTTCAGTGAACGGGCTACTACTGATGTTTAGTGCAGTAGTTACGGACCTTAGGGTTAGGGTGCGGGTCATGGTAAGGGGATAGCTAGTAGGGCTATCCCCTTACAATGACCCGCACCCTAACCCTAAGGTCCATGACTACCTCACTACAGTGGAGGATAGCCTGTCCTCCACTGTGGTGCGGTAGTCACGGACCTTAGGGTTAGGGCACGGGTCATGGTAAGGGGATAGCTAGTAGGGCTATCCCCTTATCATGACCCCGTGCCCTAACCCTAAGGTCTGTAACTACTGCAACACAGTGGAGGACATGGCACATTTTCCTGCTGTCCACCACTATGGTGTGATCCGTTCGTAGAAGCTGAGTTCGCAAAAGTGCACTTTCGAATAAGTGCACGTTCGCTGAACTGAATGATCTACTGCTCTTTTTCAATTACGTGGTATTCGATGAAAAGCAGTAGACCCATTCCTTCAGTAGCTAGATGGATTGCAGCCCTTTGGGCTTGTGTTGCTTAGATTTACAACTTTTTCTAAGGGTTTGTTAAAAGATTGAACTTTTTTCCTACAAATTTGAAAGTTGTTATTCAGCCCATCTATTCTTGGCTTTGACATCATTTTGTTCTTCTTTCTCTGTAGATGTTAATGGCTTAGGTGCAATCCTTTAGCCTTGGATAGATGGTTGGGATTATGGTCTAACTTAAAATTTTCTGGTGTATTTTTCGATTTTTCCTTTATAGAGTGCATTAGAATAATGTCTATCTGACCTTTCATGACTAGATTTTATATATAGAGTTTATAGACTTACAGAATTATTAAAGTCAATTAGATTATTGTAACACTTGAGCTTGCTAGCTTTTGGCTTTGACTAGTTTTAAGAAGTGTTCAATGTAGGTATAAAATTCCTCCCGCAAGACCCTCATGATCTTTGGAGGGTCTATGTAGAGGTTGCCCATCTGAATGCTTTGTGCAGTATTTGTGCTGTCTTTGGTCCCATGGCACTTTCTGATAGGAGGAATAAGCTTATTAAAAAGGCTTCTTTCTTTGCATCTGGTACCTGCTGTGAAGAAAATAAAAGCACTGTCATCTGTGTTAGCATGTCTGGCAGGAGATTTGTGTATATTATGGATTAACTTGTATGGTATACTAGCATGTCTACTTGTGAAAATGTAAATAAGTTTTAAAATGTCAAGTATTTTTCTGTTTATACAGAATGTTTAGAGAATCTGTCAGTGTTTTGATGCATTTCCAACTGAACATGTTTGAGAGGGACATTGTAAAGTAGTGTGGAAAATCAGCTCAACAGTGAGTGATGTCATTAGAATGTTCCTGATTGCTAAGTGATTAAAGAGCTGATTGACAGAAAAAGAACTTTTTCAAACAGCTGACTGTTATTTAAAAAAAAGACAGTTGAGACTGCAGTTTGTCAAGCACTGAGCAGTTTGTCAAGTGCTGAGCAGTTTTGTGAAGTACAGTAAGTTACAGTGCTGTGCAGTCAGTGGACACCAACAAAAGAAAACTCACCAAAAACTGTAAGCCTGCCTTTTGCCTTGCTGTTTTGGGTTAGATTAGATCAGGGACAATATTATTTAGTTAGATTAGGAAAACTTACTTGTTAAGATATATTTTTTTTCTAGAATAATGGACTTCTATCCTGCAGTTTAATTTTACATTTCTAGTCATTGAGTTCTGGTGTTTATTGAAAGCTATTGATTTACATTCTTGTAATCATTTTACTTATTATTAAATGTTTTTCATTACTTTACATTGTGGCTGGAAATCAGTGTTTTTCTTTAGAGATTAGAGAGTGTTTATACCTGTTTGATACTCCCCAGGTCACCTTGAAGGCCTGGTTGCTTATGGCCATAGCTATCATTTATTTTGATATTTAATTTTCATAATTGGGCACCCCTTTAAAGGGCATGAAGACACTTTGATTGGTGGCAGTCCAGTGGGAAATAGCCAGATGTCACACCTGTTAAGACAAAAAAGTTGGCCAATAAGCCATCGAAACCCAGGGAATCAGAGTCAAGGAAATGTTCTTTGCACCAGCTTTGACTCCCAAGGCTTCATGAATTGAACTGAATGCTGCTCAAACCCTTACCTACACCCCTTCTTCAGATCTGGAGATAGGGGGTCCAATAACCATTCATAACTCTCCCAAGAAAACAGAGTGACCAGCTTCAAGGACATCCTCAGCCCTCTCTACAAGGTCCTTCAGGTCCTACAAGAGTACTTCAGAAGTTGACTTGGATTGTGTGTTGCAGAATTTTCTAAAGGCCCAGATTGTGAAAGGGGTCATTGCGACTCCATCAGCTCCAAAGCTTTTTGATTCTGTCCATTTCACCCTTATCTAGGAACCCAAACTGGTACTCCCTTTAGCTCTGGTTTCTTCAGATCTTTACTGTCACCCAGATCCTCTGGTCGTGGAACCATTAATCTGTGTGTCATCAGCTCCAGGGGTTTTATATCTGACTCAGCCAACCTTGGCCCTGTCAGACCAGATGTTGGAGTCTCAGAGCTGAGGAATCAGGTGAATGTCTCTCTTCCTTCAATCAGAGATATCAGCCTTTGAGACTTAGGTTCTGATCCCCTACTCAGTATCAACCACTCAGATGGATCTGATGAACCCATCTGGGTCCTTTTCACACTCTTCACTTGGAGAGTTGTATCTGACTATGAGTGCAGTATCTTTGGATCCTGTACAGGTTGAGTGTTGTGGAAGATGATTTCTTCACTATGAAAGGTGGATCCACTCACCACCTGAGCCAATCACCTCAGATACCAATACAGATGATGGAAAAGGTTCTCCATAGTTCTCTGACAGGGACACTTTCTTCAGAGAGATCCAGGAATGTATGCAGCAGAGGGAAACTTGGCCAACTGAACCCCCCTCTTAAGATGAAGCAGTATTGTTTAAGGCATGTAAAATAAGTTCTTTTATATCTTGGGTGGTCCCTTCCACTGACAAATTGGTTGAGCTTCCGGTGAGGAAGTCTTGACAGGAACTTGACACCTATGAGTCAGTTTCAAGGAGGCCTGACAAAATTCTATACCCTCCTAAAGATAAACCTTTCTGGACAAAGACTCCCCTGGTCGACTCCATTATAATTGTAGTAGCCACCAAGACAGAGATGTCTGAAGAGTCTTCATCTATTCATCAGCCAAACAAAGAGTCCTGGGTGATTGATAGACCAGGGAAGCAGGCATATGCTTACAAATTATTTGCCGTTCTTGCTGTGAACTTCACCACTCATATGGCAGGATTCTAGAGGGATCTTATTCAACCCTTTCATGGGACACCATAAATTCTTACTAGGGATAGAGCCCACAACCCTCCTGGGCATGTGCAGTCATAACTAAATGCAATCTTGGGTATTGGGTAGCATTTCTATGGTATTCATTGGGATGAAATGGCTAGAATTAAAATGATCTCCAGGTTGATACCCTAGTAATCTCCTATGATCCTATGTGCAAGTGTTATCCATTCTGAAAAATCCCATTATACTAGAGTCACAGAAGTGACTCTAGACTACTCAGTTGATGATGTCCAGTATTACCATCCTCTTTATGTGCCTTTTGTGTAATAAGGTGGATGGAGCAGCAAGAGCAGCCAGAGTGGGCATCGTCATAAGATGCCATGCCTCACTGCATTTGTTTGACTGTGTAGACAACTTTAAAGCATCCTTCACAAATGCCCCCTTTGAAGCAACCACCTTTTTTGGTTCCACAGTGAAGGAAAGGATGCAGAAGAGTGAGCAGAATGGCAAAGCCCTCTCTGTGATAGGAACGAAGTTTGAGACTCCTCAATGCACATTTAACGGGAGCCAAAAAGGACCTTGCTCACTCTGGTTTTGTATGTCTAGGCATCAGTATGACTCCTTTTTTTTGTCAAACACCTTTATTGAATTATGACTTGTGACACAGGCAAATTTACATTCATTATAATATAAATAATATAACAAACATTATACTTCATATATATTGTTATATATCATATAACCTAAGCAATATTAAATAAATTATTCAGTTCCTGCTTTTTTAAAACAAGAAGTATCTTTATTAAACCATCACTTTCTACATAGGTAATCATCCATTTATATAAAGGAAAACAAACCACACCAACACGATCCTAGATGGAAGCATTTTAGATCGCAAACCATACTGACACACTCACAGTTGCAAACATTATACATTACTTATAATCTACCCAACCTTTTTCAGCTAAACATTACATAGCTCATTTAAGTCCTGCTGCCTCTTAACCCTCATTGCTCCCTTGTATGCATTGTCCCCACAATTCCCACTTTTTCCTACGCAGTTTGCTCCTATCCTTTTCTAAAGATCTCAATTCCAGTTGTTTTATCTCTGTTACTATATTCACTACTTCTAGTATAGTCGGTTTAGATTTTGATTTCCATCTTCTAGTAATTGCTTTTTTGGCAGCCACCATTATTAGACATAGCAAGGCCTTACTATGTCTAGGCAACTCCATTTCTGTATCATAGCTCAGAAGAATCCTCTCCCTCTTCAGACCAGTCTGCCCACCTAGCATTTCCAGCAGTGCATCCTACAAGGAATCCTTAAAGTCTGCCTCCTGACAGAGTTGGCCAAGGCATTGGCGGCCACTTCAACACATGCAGGCCCAGAGGCTGGGATGATCCACAGAACCAGGGTTTCTGTGGGCCCTTCTCTAACAGATGCCATCAGAATCCTCAAAGGTTCACCCGACTGCCCAACTCTGATGACGTTAAGGCATGTACATCCCTCTATGCTCAGTCATGGTTTGCCATCACAAGAGATGGATTGGTAAGGGGAATTATACCCAGATGTTATTGAATACCATTTCTGGAAATTCTCCCATCTCATCATCCCCCATTGCAAGATGTCCCACCCAATCAGGGAAAGATCGCTATACAAGAAATGTATTATCTTTTGCAAAGATAAGCCATTCAAGAGGTTCCACCATGCCCGATAAAGTCAAGATTTTATTCATAGTTCTTTTAGGTTCCAGAGAAAATGAAAGACCTCTGGCCCATTTTGGACCTAGGCTTCATTAATGATTAATTCAAAAAGACCCGCTTTCAAATGATGTTGGTGTAGTCAATTTTTCCTAAACTTTAGAAGAATGCATGGATATGCTCTATAGAACTCCAGGATGCTTACCTTCACCTAAAACACAGAAGAACTCCAGGAGATATCTGCGCTTCCATTTAAGAGCCAGTCATTACCATTTCAGAGCCCTGCTTTTTGATATCACCTCAACCCTCAGGATGTTCATCAAATTTATGACAGTAGTAACAGCACATCTCCATCTTCAAGGATTCAAAATTTTCCCTTTCCTGGATGACTTGCTCCTGGCTGCTTCTTCCACTGAGTCTTTTCTACAAGCAAGGGATTATCTGCTCCACATTACTGCTTCCCCTTGGTATTTTGATAAATCCGGGGAAAATCATCCTGACTTCCACTCAACATTTGGTCTTTCTGGGCTGCCATTTAGACACAGCTATTAATCTGGTCTCTCTTCCATAGGACAGAATCAATTCCTTGAGGGTTGCAATAAAAAACCTGGATGTTCTATTGCCCTCTGACACAGCTAATCTTCAGGGTTTGAGGCATCATAGCATCATCAGTTTTGCTGGTGTAATTTGCTTGGTACCATATGAGAATTTAACAGTGGCTACTCCAGTCACAATGGTCTCAGAAGTGCAATGCCCTGTCTCACCCCATCAGGCTATCTCAGTTGTGCAGAACTCATCTAAACTGGTGGCTCCTTTCTTCTCTGATAACAGCAGGCATACCTTTCCAGTTCTCCTCTCCAGTGGCCACTGTAACCACAGATACAGCCCCTCTTGGGGGGGGGCACTGTGAGGAGAAGATGGTCCAAGATTTTTAGTTAGACTGAGTGGCTTGTCTTCACATAAATGTCCTGAAAGTGAGGGCTGTTCTCTTTGTATTGTGGGAGCTGTAAAACTGTCTTCCTCTGGGAGTGATAAACATACAGAAGGACAATATGACAGTAGTCTGGTACATAAACAAGCAAGGGGAAACCAGATCCAATCCACTTTGTTGTGAAGCCATGAGACCGTGGCATTTGGGCGATGGCCTCTCACCATTTTTTTTTTTTTTTCAAAACAGGTTTATTGTTTTAACATATAAGAGAAATATCATAACAATTTTATACAAGTAATTAAAAATAGGTATTATTATAATATTCAACAAAACAACTAAAGTATTTACAAAGACATCCACTACAATCAGATCAATTAATTAAACTAAAATACCATGCTATTGAAATTAAAATTTTTTTAACAAATTTTGTAAATTATCCCATACAATATAATAAGATGTTTTTCTATTTGTTCTTGTCCTAATTGTGTTTATTTCCATATGACACACTATATTCATAACATTTTTAAATTCATTGAACGAAGGAGGTGTATCTGAAATCCAATTTCTAGTTATTATTTTCCTAGCCACTGCTAGAATAGACCATGACAAGGGAAGTTTAACCTTTTTAACACTTTGAGGTACAGGTGTGTTGAATAATATAAGAGATTTAGAAATAATGAAATTGTCTGTAAAAAGAGCCTGCAAAAATTCATTAATTGACTTCCAGTATTCTTTCAATTTTATACAGTCATAAAACATATGAGCCCAGTCAGCATTAATTTCTACATTACATCTCTTACATAAATTATCTTTATTATTTATTTTATTCATCATCAAAGGTGTATAAAAAGATCTATGTAAAAATGTCCATGTATAAAGTCTCCAGACAATGGAAGACGTAGTTCTATAAGCAGATTCCAATATATATTGTTTATCTTGTTGATTTGGTGGGTCCCCATTAATAGAAGTGAAATAATTCCAGTATGAATCTACACTGTAAAAGTTTCTTGTCTGATAATTTTATGTATGTATGAAAGTTTACCTTTATCAGAAACTTTATGTTGTAAATTTAATATCAAGTAATCAATCAGTGTTGGAATAGATTCTTTAACTGTTATAGACATTAGATCTATTTTATTAATGAGATGTTGTCTAAAGGTCTGAACCTCTAACCAGCAAGTTTCTCTTAGATCAAATTCTTGTTTTAAGAAATCTAGATTTTTAACTTTATTATCAGATATCAACTGATACCAGTACTTTAGATCATTATCTATAGCTAAATGGGTTCCTTCAGAAGTAGATGACAAAAGCATACCCTGAGTATATATTATAGGGAATACAATAAAATTCCATTCCCTATACTTAGGGTGCATGAATATAAAGTTACGATAACTAATAATAATATTTAATGGGTAACAAACCATATGTTTAGGTGTAATAGGTGAAGTACAAAATTCCTTTAGTAACCATAACATGGAGTTATTTACAATCATATTTTTATGTGTTAAGGAGATTTTCATGAAGTGCATACTAATTAGCTCCCAATAATCTTTCCATTTTGCAACATATGACTGATCTATTAATAAAGTAATAACTTTTACAATAGAAGAGATAGTATATAAATTAAAGTCTGGAAAAGAAATACCCCCTTGAGACCAGCTATTAGTATGTTTCTTTAATGCAATCCTAGGTCTATTAGGTGCCCATAGGAAATTTAACATTAGTGTATTCAG
Organism: Protopterus annectens; assembly: GCF_019279795.1. NCBI lineage: Eukaryota > Metazoa > Chordata > Ceratodontiformes > Protopteridae > Protopterus > Protopterus annectens. Next base: position 1,142,295,925 of record NC_056731.1, read on the forward strand.
TTTCTTGATAATTATTTTTGTAGGTGGAAGTATTATTGATTGTATTAAGTATAAAATCTTGGGGAATATTATCATTTTAATAATTGTAAGTCTCTCCTCCATAGTAAAAAACATATTACGCCAGGTATTAAAAAGATTTTGTATATTAAGAAAACAGGTATTATAATTATTATATATAATAGATTTAATATCTTTAGATAGTATTATACCTAAATAAGTTATCTGACCTGAATTGGGTACATATTTAGTAAAATCACTAATGAGAATATTTTTTCGTGTATATATAGGTAGTATTTTAATTTTTTCTTCATTGAATATTAAACCAGAAATACTTTTAAATTCATCATGTTATCAAATAGAGACTGCATAGAAGAATTAGATCCTGCTGATGTAATTAGAACATCATCTGCAAAAAGTTGAATTTTGGATGTTGTATTTTCATCTATTTCAAAACCCTCTATGTCAGTACTGTTTCTGATCAAATTAGCCCAAGGCTCCATTACTAAAGTGAATAATAGTGGAGAAAGTGGACATCCTTGTTTTGTACCTTTAAGAATGGGTATTTTTTGTGAAACATATGTTCCTACCTTAATATAAGCCAACGTTCCTTTGTATAAATGCTCAATTAGATTTACAAATGCATCTGAGAAGTTTGTGCACTTCAGTAAGGTACCTCTCACCATTTTTTGACTGCAACACATATGCCTGGAAGGTTCAGTGTTCTAATAGACATGGTCAGCAGGATGAGTGGTCCATGAATCCAGTGATTGCACAGGAGATTTTCAATCACTGGGACAAACTCTACTGTGATCTGTTTGTGACTCCCCAGCACACAAAGTACAGCAGTTATTTTGCCATTCTCACTCATCAGGGACAGTACTCATCCAGGGATGCTCTATTTCAACATTGGGCTCTGGAGTTACTTTATGCCTATTCTCCTGTTCCACTCATGACCAAGTTCATACAGAAAAACATTCGGTGGAAGGCCACAGTCAAATATGGTTTCCCCTCCTCAAACCTTAACTGAAGGAGGCTCCTTGACTCCTCAGTCCATTGCAGATCTCATCACTCACCCATCTGTGGGTAAGTCACCTGGACATTTTCAACTTGAAATTAACCTCTTGTGATGACAGAGGATACATCTCTTCCTATGGATGTGGCTGACATCCTCACTGCTTCCTGGAAATCTTCTGAGTAGAGTGTATCACAGTATGTGTAAAGGATTTGCCATATGGGTGGAATCTCAGATGTGCTACATTTGTTATCCTCCTTATTTTCTTCTGGGTCCAGTTTTTCCACTATCAGGGTACAGCTGTCAACTATTTCCTCCTTCCATATTGGCTTTCAGGACTTTTCTCAGGCTTATCATATAATATGTTAAGTCTTTTTGAAAGAATCATTCTTTTACTTGCAGCCCATACTTCTCAAACTCTTAGTGCAAGAAATCTGAACAAAGGTTAAAATAATGGGGGATGAAAGACCTGGAGATAAGGACAGATTTTAAATATTGCTCTTATAAATTTAGAAATGTTAGTATGCATTTTCTGAAGGTTATGAAGTATGAAACTCAAATGTGTGTCATTATTTACTGACTTCAATCCTTGGTGATTTGCCAGAAAAGCACAAATTTTATGAGGAACAGGCTAATAAACATGAGGCAAAAATTTGCACATTTTGTAGAAATCTGGACAGTTTTGAGGTATGTTGAGGCCAACCAATAAAGGATCGAGCTCTTCCATGGGACTTAAACTTAGTGTTGGAAGTGCTATACAAGCCTTCATTTGAGCCAGCAGCATCTGTGGATTTAAAATTCTCATCCTGGAAGACTATCTTTTTATTGGCTGTCACTTCATTTAAGAGAAATTCAGACCGGCATGCCTTATCATCTGTTTCTCCTTACATTGTATTCCATAAGAATAGGGTTACCCTGAGGACCAGTTCTTTCTTTCTTCTAAAAGTGGCTTCTGAGACCAACATTTCACAGCCCAAACATCTTCCATTATTCTTCCCAAACTACCAAAACAACAGAACAGCCCCTTTAGGAAAGATGAGCAACTTTTTGTATCATTCACACAAAACAAATTGGGTAAGAAGGTATCTAAGATTTCCTTATCTAGGTGGTAGTCTACTTGTATGTGTTTCATTTAAACATCCCAGAATAAAGCTTTGCCCAAGAAAACCAGAGTTCATTCCACTATGGCCATGGTAACTTCAAAAGCATTCTTTGGGTCTCTCTTCGTGGATGATATTTGTCAAGCTACTACATGGTTTTCGACTTACACCTTTGTTAAGCATTACATGCAGAACTGTATTTCCAGGGCCAGAGCTTCCTTTGAAGCTTTCATTCTGAATGGTCTCCTGACATGAGGCCACTCAGGGATCACATAGCTGGGGATTTTGTCCCTTATGTTAGATTGGATGGACTGGATAAATAGGATATGACAGTTTTGTTCTTTCCATAAAGATAAATCCATTCATCTCAGTTCTTCCATTACAACACCTCACCCTCATGTCTCCTGCCAATTTGTAGGATCTCAACAATCTTTTTTTCTAGATCAAAGGCAGTGCAAGTGCACTTAGGTTTAGGAGTCAACTTTATCTGAGCTAGTCAGAGAGAAACAGGGCATTATGGGATTGACACGTTTTGGAAGGGTTTGTGGCTGGAGCACTAAAGCCGATGGATTGGATCCAAGTATAGGCTTGAGGATCCATACGTCATATTGGATAGACTGGGATGAAAGGATCTATCATTATAATAAGAACATAACTTTTGTATTTAGCATGCTGTGAGACTAGTTGAAGTTGTTAGTAAGTGTTCTACATTGTATACATTTGTTCCACATTTTATACATTTCTTCCACGTTTTAAGAGGTAGCGTTTCACAGTTTGGATAAGGAATGTTGAGAATTACGTGGAGAGACATTATTCTGAAAACATTTTGTAAACAGGTTGCTTAGCGTAGCAAATTAAATTAATAAATGTTATATTATTTTAATTATGAGATGCTTGTAAGACTCATGTTTTTGTCTCTCATGTTGAGCCAGAAATTAGCTGTTATTTGGGTAGCTAAAAAGAAAGACATAAATCAGTATGACTAGGCTGCAGCAGCAGCAGTAGTAGTACATATGAAGGTGATTTTGATTTCCAGATGTTTTTTTGTACTGTGGTGTCTTAACGTGTTGTAGACCTTTTGCTTGATATACTTTCAAAATGAGTTTTACCCAGATAAGTAGTCCTGTAGTCACTGGGCCAGATTCTAAAAGACTTGCTCTCAGTGTAAGTGACTTACTGCATGTCAGGCTTACACTGGGGTCAGATTTCAAAATGTGCTCTGGGCATAAGTGACTTACTCTGGTGTATAAAACCTGCTTTATACATAGGCCTTACTCTGGACTAAATCGCTTACATGGAGAGCAAGTCTTTTGGAATCAGGCCTCTTATGTTAATTCTTGTATTAGAGTACAAGATATTCTGTGTTTGTTTTGATCTGGATATACTGCAGCTGTTTTGTATGCAGAGCTATTGATATTGTGAAACCTGAAACTGCGAATCTCACTATTGTCAAAAGCAGTTATTTTTAAACATTTTTTTATAGTATGGCTGTGCTCTGTGCAAGCCTCTGTAGTGGCTTCAACCAGAAAATCTCTATTTTTAAATCAACTGTCTGTAAGGTTACTGCACTCTGAGGATATGAGCAGTTAGGGTTAAAAATGTCAAGTTTCAAAAGAAGTCAGGTTCGCAGTTTCAAGCTGCAAAATATCACACATCTCCCATGCAGAGGTTAGTTAACCCTAGAGCAACTCGGGGGTTGACATTGGTAAGACTGAATTTTTTTCCCTAGTCATGATTTTTGTCCATGTCATCATTGAATGAAAAGGAAGTATAAAAAAGGCTCTAAACTGCAACTCAGATCATCTATAACTCACAGACCCCCACTCCCAGTTTAATACTATTATTTGCTCCACAGTTATTACCTTGCAGTTTGGTCAGTTAGTAGCTGTTGAAAGGATTCCAGAAAAAGCTATAGAATAAGACAAAATGTGAGAAAAGCAAGAAAAAAAGTAATCTATATGGCATGTTGAGGCCAGGTTAGGCGGAGAACTGAAAGGTACATCCTGACAGATGTGTATGGAGGGTCGCTGTGGAGACATCCCCTAGTATTCCATTTCTCCAAAAGCAGGCCTTGCCCAGTTGTATTGTATTTCTGTCTGCCCACCTACAACTCCTGCAAGATACTTCTTTTGGCTGCAGTGTAGAGATTACTCATACAAGGCATTTAAGGTTACATAGTCTTGCCTAATCTAAAACAGTCCAGTAGACTGTGGTTGAGTGGAAGTGGGGGTTGCAGAGGGACATGACATAGGTGGAGGGGATGGGCTGGGTGATTAGAGAGTGTGGCTTGGTTCCCATCAGTCAATTCTCAAATTGGGACCTTGTTGCTAAGGCCAGCCCTGGGGTGGTGGTAGACATTTTGTGAATTGGGAGAATGTTAGGTGTTATGTTAATGGTAGGTGTTATGTGAATCAGGATAGTAGCAGGGGTTTTGTGAAATGGGAGAGTGGTATGTGTTATGTGAAATGAGGTGTGATTGAGTGTTATGTGAAGTGAGGTACTAGTAGGTGCTATTTTGTATTTTGTTCTGGTCTCCCATTAATCATTGAACCGCTCTGTTGGCTGCTAACTTTGTCTGTTCATTCGCTCTTTTTCTCTCTGTCTGGGATGAGAGACCTTCATCTCCTGCATTGCCTTATGGCTGAGGGTTAAGTGAACCAGGAGTGGTACCATCATCTGCTTGGTGATTAGTGTTTTCTCTTTATGCCCCTAACTCCCCATATATGTCTGGCATGCATTCTTCTGGATGGACATACAGAGGGCATAATGCAAGACTCTTACTTCTGTGGGTGACATGAACTTACTGGCAACCTCACCTCCTAGAATGAACATATCTTGTATATTTCTGTGGTCTTCAATTTGGATATCGATGTACTGTATGTGCCCCACCACTGACTCAGAGGGGTAAGTGGGCTTAACCTGTTTACTCTTCCCTTTTCCAGCCAACTCCAGCAGGCTCCTGAAACACTAATAAAACTCTGGTCACCTACATACACAATTGGAGATGGCTACTGATAGGTGTTTTATGAAGAGGTATAGTGGTAGGTATTATGTGAGGTGGAGTAGTGGTAGGTGTTATTTGAGGTGAGAAAACTGTAGGTGATATGTGAACTAGGGTATTAGTAGCTGTTATAACAAGTGGGGTTATGATAGGTATTTTGTGAAGTGGGTAGAGGTAGTTGGTTTTGAAGTGAGGTAGCGCTAGGTGATATGTGAAATGAGGTAATTGCAGCTGTTGCATGAAGTGTTGTGCTGGTAGGTATGACGTGATGAAGTAGGCATTATCTGAAGCAGGGTAGTACTAGGTGTAAAGAGGAGTGAGCTAATGATGGGCTTTACTTGAAGTGGGGTAATAGAAGGTGTTAAGTGAAATGAGGGTGATGGTAGGTTTCATGTGAAGTCAGGTAATGGCAGGTGGTATATAAATTCAGGTAAAGGTAGGTGTTACGAGAAGCGGGTAGTGGCAGGTGTTATGTAAAGCAGGGCAGTAATAGGTGTTATGAGAAGTGGGGTACTGGTAGGTGTTACATAAAGTGGGATAGTTATAGGTATTATATGAACTAGGACCATAGTAGATGTTATGTGAATTAGGGCAGATAGTGGCAGGTGTTTTATGAAGATTAAATTAACATTTTTGGAAATATTACTCACAATCAATCTTAGACTCATCTGATTCTCAAATCAAGATGCCTCTATAGCAGTGTTTTACTGAGTGTAACGTGCTCATGTTAGAAACAGCAGCAAGAAGCTTCTGGAAGTCATAGAAGCACACAGTACAATGAGCACAATGTTAAGAAACTGTGCATAGTGGTGACTCATAGCATTAGCTGTGTGTGTGTGTGTGTGTGTGTGTGTGTGTGTGTGTGTGTGTGTGTGTGTGTGTGTGTGTGTGTGTGAGAGAGAGAGAGAGAGAAAGGCATACATCTTCTCAGTCACTTCTAAAACTCCTTTTTTAAAAAAATATTCATGCATAACAAGCTAACAGTCTGGGATGAATATCTCCATAGGAACATTAGGGCAACTGATTTCTGGTGGTACAGTGAATTAAAAAATATTATGTTTGTTACATGATTTTTCTTAGACTGTTAGCTCAAGAAAACAATATTATTAAATTAGACAGTTCTTTCTGCTGCCTGATTGCAAAAATAATTCACACTGGTTGATAGTGTACTTTTTCTAGGAAATACTTTATGTAATCTGACAATATCTGATAGACACATAGGTAAAGAGCAAACAGGCCTGATGGAAAAGGATTTTACCTTGCCAAGTCTATTACAAAGAATAACAACAGTTATATGAGATACTTATGGCTATATGAGGACTATCCAAAGTATTCAACAAATTTCACATAATCTACTCATAAAACAGGGAAATATACATTTCCAGTCAAAAATAAAATGAGAGAATAACTAGGCTTAAGAAAAACAATATTTACTTGGCAAAGTAACAAAATTCAGCTTTTTACATTTTTAATGGGTGTTTAATACTTCTTAACCTTGCTACCAAGAAAAATATTTTAGCTTGTTAAAGAATGCAGAGGACTGCTTGTCAAGATGCCCAGTTTTACATATACTCACACACTCAAAAAAAAAAAAAAAAAAAAAAAAAAAAAGCATTCTTGGCCCTTGAAGTAACATTGGTTATCAGAAAGGCATGTAGCAGTTACTAGTCATTCTAAAATGGGGTGTGTGTGTGTGTGTGTGTGTGTGTGTGTGTGTGTGTGTGTGTGTGTGTGTGTGTGTGTGTGTGCGCGTGTGCGCGTGTGTGTGTGTGTGTGTGTGTGTGTGTGTGTGTGTGTGTGTGTGTGTGTGTAAAATTATGTGTGAGTTTGTATACATTGTTCTTTGAGTGATGTGTTTTACTACAGCATTACAGCATTCTCTGTACATTCCTCAGTAGCCACTTAGTTAAACCAGTCTTTGGTGTTCTGCAATCTCGTTTATTAATTCAGTTAGGCATTTTAAAAGGTTATTTGTACTGAATTTTATTTTATATTTGGCTGACTTCAATAGAAATGGTTGCTGCCCATCCCAGCAATGGTTAGTAATTCATTTTCATTAAATGAGTGCACAGGCAAGAGCACGCATGCAAACACACACACACACACACACACACACACACACACACACACACACACACACACACACACACACACACATACACACACACTTTAGATGCAGTTACTGTGCCAGCTCTGTTCTGTACTACTGGCAGAAATAAAAACATAACACCAGAGTTGTAAATACAGCTCTGTTCTTTGAGATTAGTTAATAAATCTAAGTTTGCCATACAGCTGTCCAGCAGGCATTAAGTAAAAGCTAGCAGCCAGACATCATTTGGACCTTGGATTTTAAGAGACTAACCATGTATTCACAACGGCACTTAGATTTTGGAGCCCTGAGATCCATAGATAAACAAACCTGTTGGTGAGAGTGACCAGAATGTCAGCTCAGGGTAGGAGGTCATCATTGGGTCAGCCTGACTTGAGACTGCTTTGAAGGCTTTGTTTACTCACATAAAGGGCAGGGAGATGGAGCCCTTGGAAAGTCAACAGTCCATCAGGTGATGAAGGTGTTTGCCCAGAAGAGGTACTGAAAGGCATTCCCTAAAGAACAATGTAAAAGGCAAATATACTGAGCTGCTCACAAAATTTGCTTAGAAAGCTGAAGATCACAAGTACAGAGAATTACAGACAATTCCCCTTATGTGACACTGAGCAAGCCCTTTTACCTCCTAGTATGCAGTTAAATCACCTTAGGCAATATAAAGAAATGAAAAAATATCCATTGTGTGTGTGCGTGTGTGTGTGTGTGTGTGTGTGTGTGTGTGTGTGTGTGTGTGTGTGTGTGTGTGTGTGTGTGTGTGTGTGTGTGTGTGTGTAAATGTGTGTGTGTGTTTGTGTGTGTGTGCACATGTTTGTGTGAGTGGAAGTGTGCGTTCACACATGTATATGTATACAAACACACACGCACGCGCGCTCGCACATGTACACACACACATGTACACACACACACACACACACACACACACACACACACACGCACACACACATGGCCCCTGCACCCCCCTATTTGCGGGACTGTGCCACTCACCCCCATTATTTGTAGATACCAATTCCATGATTGCACCAACTGGTAGAAAGGAAGACATCTCCCACAAGAATGGATTCATTGCTCCAGCATAGTTACAGATCACACTGGGAATGATTTAAAACAAAATGACACTTACAAAAGGAAATCTTTGCCAACACACACATAAATATCACATAGGCAATGATTTAAAAAAAAAAAAAAACAAGAGTGAAAAACATTAATTTTTTTCTTTACAGCTCAGAAGTAGCACTACTTCTAAATGCCACCTACCCCAGCTAGGACAATTTCAATATTTTGCACAATCGATCCTTTTCAGTTATGACCATATATCTGACATTAGTATAATTCATTTATATTTAGGACTCATATAATATATATACATATATATATATATATATATATATGTATATATATATATAGGTATGTGTGTATGCACATTATATATTTGATTATATGTGTGTCTGTTCAACAGATGTATATGTGTTGTTTTTCAGAAATACAAAGAATTTGTCTGCATGTAACTAGTGGACTGGATTTAATGGTGACAGCAGAATGAAGCTCTGACTGGTTTACCAAGTGTTGCTACAGTGAGCATGACATGTATATTGGTAGCACATCAGGTAGTGTCACAGTTTGCCGTGTCTTTGTCTGGGGTGGGCATATTATTCTGTTGTTTAGGTGCCACTTTATTTCTAAAAACCAGAACTCTGTACCACTGATGCTGAGGGAGATGATATGGGTGCAATGCAGGAATGATACTGTATCCAAAAGGTTTCCAGCCACAGTGCTGGAATTATATTAAATGTTAAGTTTTTTTGAGCAAGAAGGGGATAAAATGGTTATGACTTTAAAGCTTTTTTCCTGTTTCTCTTATTAAATTAAAGGCATTTCTGAAGAGATCCCTATAATAGTAGAACTGATTCCTGATGTGTTTGATAAAAAAAAAACATTTGATAGAGTAAAACACACCAGATTTTTATTTATAGAGCATTTATAGTTAGTGATATGAAGATTTTATACAGACTGTATTTGTTCAATAATGTATTTTGACATAAGCACCCTCTGAAAGGTCTAACTTAAAAAAATCTATAAATCTGAGAGGAGCAAAGCAAAATTTGACAGTAAAAATCAAAGGGCTATGGCTAAAACAGAGCAGTTCAGAAGTATGGGCTAAGTAGTTTACCCTGCAGTGCAGGACGGTGTTGTTGACTATGGCATGTGTGTGTATTTTAACTGCCTTCTGATCATCCATTTGTATTTAAGTGAGAGAAAAATGTGACCATAAATAAAGAAAAATATTATATATGTATTCCTATTTTGAATATCATATCACCTTCATTATGAGTGAAAGTGCTATGACTTTCATTATGATTGAAATGTAATACAAATAAACTTGTTTCTCAAGGTCTTTGCTGAGGAAGCCTTCTGAAACATTATTTTCCATATATAATATAGATATACATATATATATATATATATATATATATATATAGAGAGAGAGAGAGAGAGATCAAAGTGATAATGTCTAGGAGGGAAACTATTACTAATGGCCGAAATAAATATAAGAAGCAGCAAAGAAACTTGAAACATGAGTAAACTAATGAAAATACAAATAAAAAAGAAAGCAACTATATTATAATTCTAGTGTAGATAAAAGTGTTAATGTTTTCGTTTCATCTGACTACATGCACACATATCCTATATGTGTTATATAAAAGTTTCTCCTTAATGTCATGGTCATTAAATAACAAGAACTGCAAAATGCCACAGACATGGACAAAATGGTTTGTTTTATGCTTTTATGTAACATCACTAGTCATGATTTACTGTATTTAAAAGTGTTATTAAGCCTTTTTTCACAAGACTTGCAATTTGTAGAGCCCTGCAATTTTGATAGATGGTATTAAACATCACACTTTTATTGATAACTATACTGGTCCAGTAGCCAAGAAACACTATTAATTACATTTAGAAAATGGGCAAACTACATCAGCACCCTGATTGGAGAACAAACATTCTCCAGCCAGGGTATTAATGTACAAGTAATGCCCGCTGAAAAATGAGTCCGCTGCTTCACAGCAGCATATCAAGCTGCCATGGAGTTCGGATGGAAAATAAACTAACAGCTGCCCTTATTTTACACTTGCTAAGCAGCACTTCTGCTGTTTAGTGAGTGTAAAATATATTTAAAAAAAAAGAAACGTGAAAAACAAAAGTGTGTGTGTGTGTGTGTGTGTGTGTGTGTGTGTGTGTGTGTGTGTGTGTGTGTGTGTGTGTGTGTGTGTGTGTTTGTATCTGTGTGTGTGACTGTATGAGTGCATGTGAGTGAAAGCGAGAACAATCAAGCCATTATTTTACACTTGCTAAGCTGCGCTTTAGCTGTTTAGCAAGTGTAAAATCTAAACACAAATTCACTCTGCCCAAATAGATGTAAAATACGTATAGAATATAAATAATATATTCATTAATGTTTTAATTTGAAAACACTGCATCAGACTTGTTGTTGATCTAGCCTTTTAGTTCAGCACTTCCAGTAATTTGTAAGCATTTATAAATTATTGTCAGATTAAACTGGATCTAATTATGGAAAGTCTGATGGACATTGTACCTTCTATGATTACCCTGTGATTTTGAAGCAGTTCTGTTTTTTTTTTGTGAATTTCTTCACCCAGGCTGTATGTGAAAATAGTCTGTTGTGATCAGTTGCTACCCCAGCAAACAAACTCAAATGAATAATTAGTGTAGTATTCGGGCTGGTAATGTGGTTGTTGTACTGTAGGGGCGCTGTGTGGGGAATTCAGCATGTACTGTTGGTTCTATATTCTCTGGTAACTTGTTGGTTCTGTGTAGTAGATGACTTGCAGAAGTTGTGTGAAGAAGCATGGGTGCGCACCTGGAGGCTCTTAATAAAGAAAGGCCTTACTACTTAATAAACCGTGTGGTCTCCTTCATTACCACGATGTAACATATTGGCGACGAGGATGGGATGCCTCGGAGTCCGCTGCGAGTAACCTGGTGAGCTGTAGTTCATGTCGGATGACGAAGAAACGGGGCCTACTGGAGTGATGTCGGGTTCCATGTTGGGGTCACTAGTTGCATACGACTGTCAGACACAGACCTGGGAGGAGTATTGTGAAGTGTTGGAACATTTTTTTGAGGCAAACCAGATAATGGAAGCGGGTCGGAAGCGAGCCATATTGCTAAGCTCGGTGGGCAGTAAGACGTACAGTCTGATGAGGAACTTATTGAGTCCGGATAAACCGGGGGACAAATCGTTCACAGAGTTGACAAGCTTACTTCAGTCACATTATAATCCGAAGCCGAGTGCAATAGTCCAGAGGTTCAAGTTAAATTCAAGGACTAGAATGGCTAATGAAACGGTAATGGAGTATGTCGCAGTGTTGAGGGAACTGGCACAACATTGTGATTATGGTGACAGACTGACCGAAATGCTACGAGATAGGCTCATATGTGGCATTGCAGATGACCGCATACAACGCAGATTGTTAGCGGAGCCTGACTTGTCGTTTGAAAAGGCCTTGAAGTTGGCACAGGCCATAGAGACAGCGACTAAAGACATTCGTGATTTACAACAGAAAACCACAGAAGGGGTTGGAAGCAGGAGTGCGACCCCACTGCCAGTGCATAAGGTGGTCGTGGAGCATAATTCACAAGGGAAGTCTGGTCAGTATGCTTGTTACAGGTGTGGAGGTGAACATTTGTCACGGAACTGTCGTTTTTTAACTGTAAAATGTCATGCTTGCGGGAAAAAGGGCCATGTAAAGAAAATGTGCCGCTCAATACCCTCTCGGGAGCAGCCGAAAAAGGGGGAGGAAAAAAGCAGTATGATGGAAAGGAAGGGAAACCGAAAAAATAAACGGCAGTATGCACACCACATGCGTGAAGATACAGATCAACCAACCAGGGTAGCCGAAGAAGTGTTCACAATGTTTAACGTGAAAGAGGCCAGGTGGGAAAGAGTTGATCCCATTAAAACCCAGTTGGACTTAAATGGTAAAATGGTGCAGTTTGAAGTGGACATGGGGTGTAGTGTCACAGTTCTGTCAAAGGCTGAGTATGGGAAGTTATGGCCCAGAGAAGCTCGTAAGCTGCAGGACTGTTCAGTGACTTTGAAAACCTACACGGGTGAAATAGTTCCCACGTTGGGAATGGTGAAAATGAAGGTAAAATATAAAGACCAAGTCAAAGAGTTGCCAGTCATGGTGGTAGCAGGTAAGGGACCAAACCTGCTAGGCCGGGTGTGGTTAAAGGAGCTAAACATGGACTGCCTACAGCTCCATAAGGTAGAACAGCCGGGCCTGACCTTGCAAGAGGTGCTAGAGAATAATGAAGAAGTATTTAAAGAGGAACTGGGGACCTGGAGGGGTCCACCAGCAAAGATACACGTGAAAGAAAACGTAACGCCAAGATTTTACAAACCCCGTCCTGTACCATATGCGATGAAGAAGAAAGTTGAGTTTGAGTTAGAGAGACTCACTAAGCAAGGTATCATTGAACCAGTAAAGTTTGCGGAATGGGCCGCACCAATTGTTCCAGTATTAAAACCAGATGGTACTGTACGTATATGTGGTGACTACAAGTTAACAGTGAACCAAGTCTCGAAGCTAGAGCAGTATCCCTTGCCCAAGGTGGAGGATGTGTTTGAAAAGTTGTCGGGAGGAGAAAGGCTTAGTAAACTGGACCTCAGTCAGGCATATCAACAAGTAGTGCTGGAAGAAGGGTCAAAGACGTATGTTACCCAGAACACACACAAAGGTTTGTTCCAAGTCAATCGTTTACCTTTTGGGGTTTCCTCGAGTCCAGCTATTTTCCAGAGAATAATGGAGGGACTGGTGGCAGGGATTCCAAAGGTAGCTGTGTATTTAGACGATATCCTGTTGACGGGAAGGAACATTCGAGAGCATCTGGAGACGCTGAATGAGGTGCTGAGTCGACTGCGAGAGGCAGGTCTACGGGTGAAACGGAGTAAATGTGCTTTCATGGCAACGGAAGCAGAGTTCCTGGGCTACAAGGTGGATGCATCAGGCCTACACCCCCTGCCAAATAAAGTGGAAGCCATTCAACAGGCACCAGCACCCACAAATGTTACAGAACTGAAAGCTTATTTAGGCTTACTTAACTATTATAACAGGTTCCTGCCAAATCTGTCAACACTGTTAGCTCCTTTACATAAGTTATTAAGGAAGGAGGCTCAGTGGTCGTGGAAAGAGGAACAGGACAGAGCATTTGAACAGTCAAAGGAACTAATGCAATCTTCAGAAGTTTTGGTGCACTACGATAGTCACAAGGACTTGATTTTGTCATGTGATGCCTCACCCTATGGATTAGGGGCTGTGTTGGCACACCGGATGTCAGATGGACAAGAGAGACCCATCGGGTTCATGTCACGAACTTTGACACAAGCAGAGTCAAACTATTCTCAGATAGATAAAGAGGGTTTAGCTGTAATGTTTGGAATCAAGCGATTTCACAAATACCTCTATGGGAGGAAGTTTACCATTTGTACTGATCATAAGCCTTTGTTGTTATTATTCAACGAGATGAAAGCTGTACCACAGATGGTTTCTCCTCGCATTCAGAGATGGGCTGTAACGTTGAGAGCTTACGAATACGAGATTGTTTATAAGCCTGGAAAACACCATGGTAATGCAGATGCACTAAGTCGGTTGCCGATGCCAGGGCATATCCAAGAAGAGGAAGCGGAGGACCGAGTTTTGATGATGGAAGACATAACATTGGTGTCTGCTAAGGAACTGAGAGTTTGGACACACAAAGACCCGGTGCTTGCTAGAGTGTTTCAGTGGGTTCAGCAAGGCTGGCCAGTCCAACAAACGGATCCAGTTTTTCGACCTTATGAAGTGAGAAAAACAGAGCTGAGTGTGCAAGATGGATGCGTATTGTGGGGGGCAAGAGTGATAATTCCGTCCCCAGGAAGAAGGGCACTTTTACAGCAGTTGCACCACGGTCATGTGGGCATTACCCGAATGAAAGCGTTAGCTCGAAGTTATTTTTGGTGGCCAAAGTTGGACCACGAGATTGAAGTCGTTGTGAATGAGTGTAAAATATGTCAACAACATCGCAACTTGCCGGTGGCGGCGCCACTACATCCATGGGAGTGGCCGAGTAGACCGTGGCAGAGACTTCATATAGACTATGCAGGACCATTCATGGGGGCCATGTTTTTGATAATCATGGATGCTCATTCGAAATGGATGGATGCCTATCAAGTTAAGACACCCACTTCTCTCATTACTATTGAATGCTTGAGGAGGAGTTTCAGTAGTCAAGGACTGCCAGAGACTATTGTATCCGATAATGCTTCATGTTTCACGAGTGAAGAGTTCAAGGGTTTTCTGAGGAAAAATGGTATTGTACACAATACTTCAGCGCCTTACCATGCAGCTACAAATGGTTGTGCTGAAAGAGCTGTTCAGACTTTTAAAGCCATGATGAAAAAGTCTGGGGAAGGAAGTTTAGGAGCAAAAGTATCAAGGGTGTTATTCAACTACCGTATTACACCACAATCTACCACGAGTTTGTCACCTGCCGAGATGTTGCAAGGACGTAGATTGAGATCCACGTTGGATCTAGTGTATCCAAATGTCCGAGCTAAGGTGGAGGGGACCCAGTGGAGGCAAAAAGAATGTCATGATAGACGACGGAGAGAGCGAAGCTTTCTGGAAGGAGATGCAGTGATGACGTGAAATTTCAGTTATGGACCTAAGTGGATTCCAGGGTTCATTGTCAAGAGCACTGGTCCATTGTCGTACCAGGTGAGATTGAATGGAGATTTCTTGGTAAGGAGACATGTAGACCAAATTCTACGGAGTGAACAGAAGAAGGATGCCATGGAACTGCTGGCCTCGGAACTATCGTTAAGTTCGGAACCAGGGCTCGCAGTGGCAGGAGGATCGCAAATTGAGGGAGACCGCCAGAACGTGGAAGGAGAGGTTTCTGGGGATCCAACCGTTCCAGGGAAGGACACACCGATACCTGAAGTGGTAAAAGTGACACCGGAGTCACCTAAGGTGGTACCACTGCGCCGTTCTAAGCGTGTGCTGGTTAAACCTAGTTACTTGAAGGACTATCAATGTTAACAAAAGTACATGTATAGATTACCAGCCTTAAAAAAATAGTAGATGGTATGGTAACCAGTTAATAACTAGCCTGTTATGTACAAGTAAATGATTAAATGCATTGTGGAACTTGTTCCTTAGTTTTGCTTATGTAAGACAGTATGTCTTAGCTTAAAAGGGGAGGAATGTAGTATTCGGGCTGGTAATGTGGTTGTTGTACTGTAGGGGCGCTGTGTGGGGAATTCAGCATGTACTGTTGGTTCTATATTCTCTGGTAACTTGTTGGTTCTGTGTAGTAGATGACTTGCAGAAGTTGTGTGAAGAAGCATGGGTGCGCACCTGGAGGCTCTTAATAAAGAAAGGCCTTACTACTTAATAAACCGTGTGGTCTCCTTCATTACCACGATGTAACAAATAGACAGTCAGTTTATCCTTTTACTAAACAGACAGTTATCCATCTGTGTTACTTCTGGCTTAGGCCCAGAAATGGAGCTTTCGAATTGTGCCACACTGGATTAAGCATGTGGTAGACTGCTTTCCTCATGCAAGAACTATGGTGCTATGCAGTTGGTAGCTGTGCCTTGAAGGCAGATGGATGTAGATGTGTGTGTGTGTGTGTGTGTGTGTGTGTGTGTGTGTGTGTGTGTGTGTGTGTGTGTGTGTGTGTGTGTGTGTGTGTGTGTGTCTGTGTGTGTGCGCGCGCTCCTCTCGGCCACCTTTTATATTTCCTGCAATGATACACACTGGCCATATGGACTTCATTCTGTAAATATGTATTAGGCAGTGATTTTATACCACTGTTCACTAATTTCACTAATTTGCTTATGTGTGTACTCCCCTCGTTAGGCTGATTTACTTGTCAAACTATGTTGACATAATAGACTTTAACACCATTGCTTACAAGAGTAATGCATTCATACTATTCATTTGTTGGGCATTTACTATTGTCAAACTTTTGTTTGCCACTGAAGTGACTCACTATAGTTATTCAAGTTTTCTATTATCTAGTGTACACAATTTAAATATAATCAGGTCTTAACATATGCATCTCTTGAAAAATCTAATAGGTATGACACAATGTTATATCTTGCCCTGTCCCTGGGTCATATCTGAAAAGGTTTAATTTTTGGGTCTGGATTACTTTACCAGTTACAGTTATCAGACTACAGTCTGCAGTGTAAAGGATCAATGAGAGATAGCTCAAAAATAAAAGCAACTTAAAAAAGGCAGAACATTCTGAGACATACATCTCTACACACCACATGATTAGTGGGCCTATACCTTTTTTCTTAATGCTATATAACAAGAAAACAAAACTAGCTGTACATACATGCCGACACTGCAATAGCAACTCCACTACTCCACACACACACACACACACACACACACACACACACACACACACACACACACACACACACACACACACACACACACACACGTGTTTACCATAGTATGATTCAAATGGGCAAAATGCTCATAAATTGAGTTAATTTCCTAAGCACATGTGACAAGAGAAACCTATCATCATACTTAATGAGCCTGCTGTTCAAAATGCATCTTTTTCAGATTCCACCTGACCCTATTGTATAGCAGGACTATGATCTAGATGACCAATGTTTGCTTAGTGGCATGAGTGCAAAAGGAGCTGGGCAGGAGAGCAGAGCAAGATCATGGTCAAATGGGACTCTAGGCAGGGCAATGGAGCAGCTCCCATCATAGCAGTATTACATTACTTGGCTGTATCTCATTATTCACAGTAGAACAGTGCTCTAACATGTCAGTATGCATACTATTTTGTTATTTTGCTTTCACAATGATCACAGTGATTTGGAATTAATTTAAAACTTGTATTAAAAATTTTATAGCAGAAACACTGAAAGCCATTTGATGAATAAAACAAGACACACATTGAAAACAGACTTAGCATGAACAACAGTAAACTCTTCCTTTGAAGTTCACATTTATTGAAAATGCATCTGGCATTACATTAACCTACAGCAGACATGCAGGGATTCATAGTCAAACAGAATATAGTGAAGCACTAATTAGGCCTATCTGAAGGGTGCAGGAATTCAAAAGACAATTGCATAATGCATTTTCTAACAGCTTGGGATAGTCCACTGGACACAAGTGTCTCTTCTCAGGGGCAGCCCAGGTGCACTGTCTGGTGATGTGACTTGATCAGACTCACATACAAGACAAACGACCTGCACTATAGGAAGCAGCTTGTAGTGTACTTACCGGCACTAAGTACTAAAGAAACGGTTATAGGAAGCAGCTTGTAGTGTACTTACCGGCACTAAGTACTAAAGAAACGGTTATAGGAAGCAGCTTGTAGTGTACTTACCGGCACTAAGTACTAAAGAAACGGTTATAGGAAGCAGCTTGTAGTGTACTTACCGGCACTAAGTACTAAAGAAACGGTTATAGGAAGCAGCTTGTAGCGTACTTACCGGCACTAAGTACTAAAGAAACGGTTATAGGAAGCAGCTTGTAGTGTACTTACCGGCACTAAGTACTAAAGAAACGGTTATAGGGAGCAGCTTGTAGTGTACTTGCCGGCACTAAGTACTAAAGAAACGGTTATAGGAAGCAGCTTGTAGTGTACTTACCGGCACTAAGTACTAAAGAAATGGTTATAGGAAGCAGCTTGTAGTGTACTTACCGGCACTAAGTACTAAAGAAACGATTATAGGAAGCAGCTTGTAGTGTACTTACCGGCACCAAGTACTAAAGAAACGGTTATAGCCCAGCTTAGGACATTTCATACACTTACCTGCAAGAAAAAAAAAAGTTAAATTAAAAATGCATTTGTAATTAATATTTCAATGTTAAACTCATAACCTTCATGCTGCCCAGATTATTGACAGCCAAACACATTCAACGGTCAACAAAACAAAGAAACCAAGGATCGTACACAAACAATATGGTTCATATGATGATGCTCCTGTTTACTACAACGAAGTCTTTCCTTTAAACCATGACTATTTTGAGAAGCAAGAACTAAGGATTTATACACACACACACACACACACACACACACACACACACACACACACACACACACACACACAAACACACATGATGGAAGTGACCATCAATTACATTACACCCCCTTGTATATGACTGCATGCATTCATATACTTACTTATGATCAAATGAATGAATGATCAAATAAATAAATAAATTATGACTAAAAAGTGTATTTCAGCTCACTGCTGTGAGAGCCATACAGTGCAGCTCTACTGCACCCCCAGACCTCCCAACCTTTTCATCAAGAGTGAGAGACAAAAACCCAAAACATAGGTACAGATTTTAAATATTTCTCTCATGTACTTAAATATTTTCTAGAATGCAAAGGACAAAACATTTTAAACTCACACGCCTGTATTTAGTGACCACAATGATGTTGGCAGAAAGTCACACATTTTACAAGGAACAGACCAAAATACATCTCAGCTTTTTTGCTCAAGAATTCTGGAGAAAGACAAAAATAATTGGGGACACAGGCACAAAAATGGACACATTATCAGTATTGTTTTTTTTTATCTGTTTGTAAACCAGGTAAACCCACTGACAAAAGTGTTCCTGTCCAGGACTGACTCAGGAGCATTGTCTGAGTGACTTGCTCAAAGTCACATAGTAGACAAATGGAGATGGAAGGTCAGTACTCTTGACTAGCTCAAGCCTTGACTGCCAGATAACTCTAATTCACTCAAAAAGTGAATAGTATAAGTGTTGCCTAAGCATGCATTTGCTGACCTATGAAACTCTAACAACTGGCAATTATTATTAATTCACTGAAATTCACAGTTATGCAACAGAAAATTAAGAAATTAATGAAAGTCTGATAGTTGGTGCAGGGGATTAGGGCTGTGAGCTACCTTCTGTGGTCAAAGGTACAGGGTTTGACTGAGAAAAAATTCTCTGGAGTCTACTTGGTGTATAAAAATATCTATGTAAACATTTCCAGGGAAAAATCCTAAATCTGCTACAGGTTGCTGCATATTTGGGAGACATGCATATATCCTCCCATTGTTTATTTGTGAATTGCTTATCTAGTCTCTCTTCCCAATCCTTTCTAACCTCCTCTGATTGATTCTCATGGTTATAATGCAATATTTTATATGCACTACTAATTATTCCTTTTTTAATGGCAGCTTCTACAGTAAATGTTGGAGATGTGAAGGGGAAGAAAGAAGTAATTGGGAACGTATTTTCTGGGAGTGCAGTGAGTTGGCAGACTTTAAGGATTCCCTGCGGGATGCACTATCAGAGATGCTGGGTGGGCAGATTGGTTTGACAAGGGAGATGATTTTTCTGAGCTATGATGAAGAATTGGAATTGCCTAGACATGGTAAGGCCTTGCTGTGTCTAATAATGGTGGCTGCTGAAAAAGCAATTACTAGAAAATGGAAATCAAAATCTAAACTAACTATACTGGAAGTAGTGAATATAGAAATAGAGATAAAACAACTGGAATGGAGATCTTTAGAAAAGGATAAGAGCAAACTACACGTGAAAAATGGGAATTGTAGTACAATACATACAGGGGAGAAATGAGGTTTAAAAGAAAGCGGGACTTAAATAAGCTATGTAATGTTTGAGTGAGAAAAATTGGGTAGATTATAATTGATGTATAATGTTTGCAAGTGGGAGTGTCTCTGTATGGTTTGTGACGTAACATGCTTGCGACTAGGATTGTGTCAGTGTGGTTTCTTTTCATTTATATAAATGTATGATTGCTATGTAGTAAGTGATGGTTTAATAAAGATGTTTCTTATTTAAAAAAGGCAGGAACCGAATAATTTATGTAATATTGCTTAGGTTTCTGATGAAGTCTGGTTATTAATAGATGAAAGCGCGCTCAATCCCATTGTGCTTGGTTGCTGTTTGGTGTTCTAATAAATTCGTATTTTATTATCTGAGGATTACATTTTTGTGTCACGATACGTATAGAGGAGGAGACCCTTTATGGTATATGCTTGCGGAGGTGTTTATGCTTTTGTTTTTTTCTTTTGACGTGGAGAGGAGGTGAATTGGGTAATATTGCTTAGGTTATATGACATATAGCAATATATGTGAAGTATAATGTTTGTTATGTTAATATAGTTTGATTACTTTTATCTGAATATAAATTCACCTATGTCACAAGTGATAATTCAATAAAGGTGTTTGAAAAAAAAAAAAAAAAAAGATACAGAGTTTGAATTCTTCTGTCTTCCATTTGCCTACCATGTGACTCTGAGCAAGTCATTTAACCAGATAGTACTCGTGGATTGTGCAGCATAAAAAAAGGAAAGGACAGTTATTCTGAACAATAATTCTGAAAAGTCTAATGACTAGCATCATTATTTGTAGGATAATTGTCAGTGACTTACCAGAGGTGAAAGTTTGCATCTGTTCAGGTAAAAAGATAAGAGAACACAAATACACATGTGCACACGTGCAAGCGTGCATGCGCACGTGCGCACACACACACACACACACACACACACACACACACACACACACACACACACACACACACACACACACACACACTCACTCACCCTTTTCCATAATAGCACAATATTCCAATTTCCAAAACCGCATGAGGTGATTTCCAGTTGCAATTCATTGGTTCATAGGTTTGTACTAGGCTATCGACCACCAAGGTCTTTATAATCCAAGCTATGCAACCCAACCTGGTTCTGTCCTTGAGTACATTGAATGCCTATATGGTGGAGGTATGTTAGTAAGGAGGTAACTAAGGGTTATGTGTGTATGATATGTTTGGGAATCATTAACTTATTGTTGGATTATATTCATCAGAGACATGTGCGTCAGACATGGGGGTCAAACTGATAGTTCATTTATAATTTCTTATCTAATGATCAAGGTTTCACATGGAAAGGGTAGGGGATGAACTCCACTTCACGTGGATAAGGATCCTGTTCCATAGTGCGGGGATCCTCTTTTGATAGCAAAACATGAGCAAATTCAGTTATTCCGAATGCTTGAGTATGTGATATTTCAAAACTAAAAAGTTTGAATTCCAAAAGCAAGTGAAAAATAGCTAACAAAAATACCACACTTTAAAGCTCCAAGAAGGCTTCACTCTCATTGGTTCAAAATCTACAGCCAATGTGAGAGGCTTCTTGGAGCTACAGCAGCTGAGTGTTAATTGTTGGCACAGGGCACAGAGCAGCCAAACACTAAATCACAGAGAAAGTGAGACAGTTTATTTCTTTTTTTTTCTTTTGGGGGTAAGAATGTGACAGTTTTTTGGGGGAGGTAGCATTTACAGGTGTCCCTGTCAACACTGGGTCCTAGGCAGCTTCCTAGGTCACCTTGTGGTGGTCCAGCTCTGTAAGGGGAGGAGTATGTAAACTGGGGGGGGGGCAGTTTTTGTTCACTGCACTGATGGACCTAATTACACTGTAGGAGGATTGCTTGCAGTCTAAACCTAATGGAACCATGTTGCATATCAGTGTGACACAGACTGACAGGCAGTATGTGCTATAGAACAAATGTGCAGTTGTATGTGGTTGCATTTGTGGATCCTATGGAAAGCTGCTGACGGGAGGGGCTTAGGACCATGTAGCAATAGCCTAATTTCTCCTCATGGATGATGGCATACTCCTAGTAAACTTTCCCCTCATACACAGGGAATGGCTGGACCAAAAGACTCTCACCCTTAGGGGAAAAACAGGCTGGTTGGGTGATCTGTAAGGATGGTTAGATGCATTTTTGCAGGTTCTGTGATAACAGGCCTACACCTACAACTTCATACTGTATATTAATTACCATAGGCTGTACACTGATGTTGTTTTCCTGGGGCAGCAATATGAGAGCAGTTATTTTGTAAGGTATATTTCCATAATTGTATTAAGTACATAGTTACACCCTGGGATTCAATAACACCTAGACTAAGTGTACATAGTTCTGAGTGAACAGACAATAGAGGCATAACTCACACCTTCTTTCTCCTAATTTTAGTTTTCCTACTGATTTTCTTACAGCTTTAAATATTGACAGGGATTCATAAAGGTTACCACAAAGTGTAGACTATATGTACACTTAGTGTAATCTTTCTGAGTGACTAGAAAGTACAAAAAATGTGGTAGTAATGTTTTTGAATACATATTGTGTACACTTAGTGTAGGCTTTATTGAATCTGGCCCAGGGTACTAGAACAATAGAGTGACAGGGCCAAGCACCTTCTGCACTTTGAATATCTACCCAAATGTGCTCTGGCTTTGCTCACTTTTGCTAAATAACAGCTCCAGTTATCAAAGGTCATAATAATAATAATAATGCTACTATTTGTTAACCTAGGTATTTCAATTGGGGTCTATATTACAAAATCGAGTGTTTAGCTTGTTGAACAGCTAAACGTCGACATCTAAACATCAAAACCTTAAAATCACGAACAGCCAATACTGCAAATTTTTTCTTAGGGAAAAATTTTGCTTGGCCGTCAGAAACTTATACAAACCGTAAACTCTAATTAAGTGGGGGGCTTCACCCCCCACAGCCTGCATGTGGGGGGCTGTGACCCCCACAACCCCTAACTAAATATACCAACTCCAAGATTGCTCTACATTTGGGAAAAGGGCAACTTCCTGATAATGGCTAAGCAAATTTTTCCCTGAGAAAAGATTTGCAGAAGTGGCTGTTCGAGGTTTTACGCTTTCACTCTTTAGCTGTCAACATTTAGGTGTTCGACAAGCTAAGCATTCGCTCGCATAATATAGACCCTTCAATTGGATACACAGTCACTTTTCAGAGGTAAGAACAAAAAAAAACCCAACAAAGCATGAGGTGGACAGGAAAAAATAGATTTTTACTGTAGTTAGACTTTAATGTTCACTATTCGTCATAAAGACTTCCTCAGAAAAAAGCTTTATTTGGTTCAGTGACTTGCTCAAGGTCACACAATAGGCAAGTGAGAGGTGAGGGGAATCAAACTCTGTACCATAGGAACTGCAGTTTTTAACTTAATCTTTACTTTAACTGCTGGACCAAAAGACTTTGGAATTAGTTGAATATTTGTAGAGGACAAGCATGAGAAGGCTGATGTTGAGGTGACCACAAAATATTAGTGCTGTGCTGTATGCAAATCTCTTCATTTAGAATTGCAACATCTGGTGTATTTTAGTGTGTAAAAGGTTTCTAATGATCACATCTCCTCCTCTACACTCCTCTATGCCTCAACCATACTCACTAACTTCAAGAAAACAGTCTTAGGGAAATAGGAACCATATTACAATAAAACAGCAAAATTTGCCATAGACTCAACCCAGCGATCACATCACTGTCATGCCCTTAAACAACTCTCCTGTTTAGAATTTCCTCACCTCTTATCTTATAATCAACTAACAATGGTTCATAAACTTATACACCATCCAGATAAAACACCAGTTCTACAAGACATACTAGAACCATATACCAATCACTGAGTTTTACGCTCCACTAATAAGTCACTATTAAAGGTAACCAAATCTCTTTGTTCTAGTCATGTAGCCAGAATCTGGAATGCACTCCCCCAAACTATAAGAACCACAACCAATTTTACTCATTTAAAAAAAAAATACTCAAAAATCACCTGGCTAACTCATGGCTCTGCTCATGCAACAGTCCAGGTTAAAAAAAATAACTTCTGACCTATCACTCCTCTCAGTACATAATGACCTTTCAACCTTCTGCTCTACTTATCTTCCTCCTCATCTATTTGCTCTCATTATGTATATAATAAAAACAGTTGAAATTTTAGGTCTATATGACCTGCCAGGCCTTATGTTCTAATTTGTTATACTATGGTTTATGTGTGTCTCCAGTGAACTGTCCTTCAACTTGATAAATTATGTAATTTTACTGTATTTATGATGGTAACGCCTTTGTACTTAACCATTGTACCACTTTGTAATATTATTCCATTTTGTGCTATTATGTCATTTATTCTATTTTATATATATGTGTCATAATGTGCTTTATGTGGAGCTTTTCTCCCCGGGCCTCTGCTGAAAATCAGTATCCGCCCAGTCAGACTTTCCTGGTAAACAAAAGTAAAATAAATAAATAAATGAATAAATAAGTAAAATGCAGTATGTGGCAGAACAGGACACAAGCAGCAGATGAACTAGGTGTAAGTCTTTCACTGCCTCAATCTTACATACTGTTTACAGTAAAATTGATTTCCTCTGTGGGTGTTGGGAGTAAGTAAAGTGGCATGGACAAATTCAGCATTGTACTGCAGTGAAGAAACACTTTGAAGTATTTTGTGTCTAAGCATCCACTTGTTATGTCTTGAAAGCTTTATTCCAACATTTTACTGTGGATGTGAGATACAGCCTTTTGTACTCAGACAATAGACATAATAGTCTTTAGAATGTAGTACTATCCTGCAATTATTCTTCACTGAACTGATATTAAATGAGAAGTGAAAATCCCTTTTATTTCACCTGTACCAGCAAATCTTTATATCTTTAGAATTATAAACTCTCTCCACCTCCATCCCAATTTAGAATCATATGTGATAAATGTCACTGCAGGAAGACATTGCTTGTGTGTTTTTATATCAGGGATAATCAGATAAATGCTCATTACAGCTGAGGTCATGAGTTGTTCTATTAATAAATTTGCTATAATATTTCATTCTATTACGTATGTATAGTCCTCTGTTCTTAGGTGTATCAGTAATCTTATACAACAATTTGGGTGCTTTGTTTGCTGTCATTCAGTTCATAGCAAATGTTCATTTTGCATTTCTAGGTAGTTGTCAAATGTTTAACAACTCTTGTAACCACTTAGTGCAACTTATTTGCATCTGGGGCACCCATAACTTTCACCAGAACTGTTTCCCTGGGGTTCAGAAAAGTGAAGTACTGATGCAGTGTATAAATTTTCTAGCATTCTCTGCTAGGAACAAATGTATTAATATGTCTATATTGTTTTAAATTTCATCTGCACTCAATTAAAATTTAGATAAGGCAATGTTTAATCAGATGATTTGTTTTAGAGTATGATGAGATTTACTGCCCTGGGCTATTTGCTATGAGTTTATTATATTCAGACAGATCATTCACTTTTGTATGTAATATATAGTTCAAGGAAAGCTTCACTAGCTTTGTGGTCTATAAATTAATAGGAGTTACCTCATTAAGAAAAACATGAATAATTCAGAAGAAGAGTCTATTTAATGGATCAGAAATATGGTTACTGTGGCAAAGCATATTTGTGTAGATCCACAAGACCTGAATACAATTATAAAAAAGGAGTACTGTCTACATACTGCTGAAGAATTGGCATCAGCTATGCCAGACACAAATAAGTTTTTGTCTCTGCTTAATGAGACGCTAGACTGTTGTAAATAAGGCTTGATGAGCAAAGTTCCAAGCTATCTACTTTTATTTTACCTGTGGGAAAGGTGTAAGACTTCCATTTCACATTTCTTTAGCATTAGAGGTGTTTCAAAGGGGGTTAAATATTGTTAGTATAGTTAATGAAACACATTATTGACTGTGTAAATACATTTTCCTGTAAATAACTATTTATATTTCTGACAAGATATGCTTTGTAGTTAGGAATATGGTGCAGGAATACTGCTCTTCATTTAATTATCGCCAGAAATATCCAAGAAATGAAAATTGCAGCATATATCTACTTATAAAACAAAAGTGTGTCAGTCATGCAAATTCAAACATAGTACATGTATGAGGTTTATTGCTTAGATTTTGGGCATTGTATATTGACTATTGGATGACTTAACACCTATCAGGCATTTAGCATTCAGGCTATGAGATGTTAAAGAGCTACTTCTTGCAGTACAGGGTTTGACTCCATCAGCCTTCATTTACTCACTGCATGATTTTAAGCAAGCTAATTAACCACACAGTGCTTTGGAGTAACTGGGAGTTTGGACTAGTCTCCTTAATGGTCTCCTGGAATGCATACCTAGTAACTACCTGTAAACTAAAAATGGCATTCAGTCCTGTGTACAAAAATAAGCATAATGAAAGGTTCAGAAAGACTTTGCAGCTATTTACTTTTAATAGGATTTAATAAATGTGCTGTTTCTTTACATTTTAACACTTTCTTCCATATTTGTGGCAAATAATCTTTTGCCCTGTAGTGTGGTTGGGATAAAGAAACAGAAAGTTCACAATGGTATAATGGTGATTGGTACTACTGGATTGAAGTCCAGCATTAACTTCTTTTGTAATTTTGTATGAAATTTCTATCCTGCGATTTTTAATGTGAGTCCAATTGCTCTTATCACTTGCATTCTTCTCTTATGGCAGTAGACATTTTATAAAGCTGCTTTTTGGGATCATTAAATGCCCCCCTCAACCTCTCTTCCACAAGTTTCAGCATCTTCCAGCAGCCCTATCATATTTATGTGCTGCATCACACATGTTGTATGGGGCAAATCAGGAACTATTTATGATATTCACACTGCCTGGAGATAATATGGACTAAAGCAGTGCTGTTGGAAATCTGCTTGGTATCCTCAGACCCAGTGTAGTCTAGAACAATGAAATCACTGGGCCATGAACAGGCAAGCTACATTAGTAAGTTTTTGTGGGAAGCTAAGCTATAATGTCTTCTTCCTGGCTCTTGGTTGCCTTCATTTAATTAGAAAGAGTTAACTGCACTGAATAAATTGGGCGGCCATGGTAGTGCAGCAGTTAGCATTGCCACCTCACAGCAAGAGGTTCTCCGGTTCGATTCTTGGCTGGGGTGCCTTCTGTGCAAAGTCTGCATGTCCTCCCTGTGGTCACGTGGGATTCCTCCGGGTGCTCCGGTTTCCTCCCAAAGACATGCAGTAGGTGGATTGGACATTCTAAATTGGCCCTAGGTGTGAGTGTGTCCGTGTGTGTGTGCCTTCTGTGGAAGGTTGGGTTCTGGGCTGGCAACTCGACACCGTAAAACTCCACTGCCAATCATGAGTGGACAGATGATCCGCTGTGGCAACCCCTAACCGGGAAAAGCCGAAAGAAAAAGAGGAACTGCACTGAATAAATTGAGGCATGGTTTAAACTGAATGATGCCTACTACACAAAGCAGTCTTAGCTTTCTGCACTTGAAGGCCAGAGCCATCCATCCACCCACAATATCTTTTTTCCCATTTTTGCACATAGGTCTGGGATGTCACTTCAACAGTGACAATCCTCAAGAAGCAATGTTCAAACTGTCCAGTGGCTAGACCTGCTGCGTTTGTTCTTCCATGCACACACAGACACAGGCACACTGACACCTATGGCCAATTAAATTGTGTAATTTATGGTTTCTGATTTTACATCTCAGGTATGGAATTGTAATGATTATTAAGATCTAGGAAAGAAAGCATTAGAATCATTGCAAATGGAACACAATATCCAAATCTGACAGACTTCAGAGATATGGCACATTCTGTTCTAAAAAGGCATTTAAAGCATGACAATTACTCTGTGTTTGTCAGAAAAGAAAGCTGATTAATTAACTGAATATGATAATAATTCATTTTTGTTGCCTGTCATACAGCTCTCCCACTCTACACAAGCAGAAAAACTGATTACCAAAAGTGTTAACAGTGCAAGCAGAGCTTTGAATGCATATTTGCCTTGAGCCCTGGAAATTGTAGGAGCTTTCCTCTTTTCAGAAGTGTGGTGGGGAGGGCAGGGTCACCACAATGTATTAGCACCAACAAAGTCTGATACTGTTGGGTTTACACATACTTTGTGGAATGAGACAGTAACCCAAAGAGGGTGTTGCTGGAGGAGTCATTATTGTTTAGAGGCTTGTGTTGCTCTACCTTAAAGTGAATGCTTTATATCTGCATCCAGATGTGTTGTTTCCAAACAAGCTCTTTTGAAGCTGCTTCATTCATACTATTTTGAAGCTTTTGCTTCTGTTGCTTGCTGACCATCAGACCTACTCTTGGTCAGTTCATCCATTTATTCCCCATAATCAACTGGCCATTGGCAAGATCCATCAAAGAGGAGCTCTCATTTAGGTAACCATTAGGGATTGTTCAGTTTTTTACTTTTTTTCATCCCTAGCCTTACTACTACTCCAGCAGGCACCTGAGCCACTAACCAAACATGTTTCACCAATATCATAGTTAGGGTTTTATCGTTCTACGCCACTGGACCCTGAGTTTCATCCATGTTTTTACTCTCAGAAATCTCTGAACAATGGCTGCAGACTGAAAAGGGAAGGGGATAGTGGGATACTAAAAATGCAAATATGAAGTAATAAAAATATTCTTGTAGCAAGCATAACCAGTAGAGAAATGTATTTAAAGGAGAAGAACAGTAGTCTGCTCTGTGAAAATGAACAATTAGTAGGGACATGACAACCGTATGATGGTTAAATTAGAACTGCATAAACCTCTGGAAGCAAATGGGCATACGCCTTATGACTTGCCTGCACATAGCCCAGTGAGGTCTTGTAAACATTAGGGTAGTTTATCCTAGCTCAGTCTCTAGAAGACCCAAAAATTATTTTGAGTGTGGAGCAAACTTGAAAATTAAATGTCAGATCAGGCTGAACCTGCTTCACCTAAGCAGAATCAATATGTGTGAAAAAATAATGAAACATAAAAAGATATGTTACAGTGGGAAAACATCTGTCTGTCATCTTGATAATGGGGGGTTTGTAGTAAGAACAGGGTTCAACAGAGCTGCCAAAATGGACTCTTGAATGTCTATGCTCAGTCTGCATAAATTCTCCATGTGAACAGGAACTTAAAGGTTCTACCCCTGTGTATGACTAATGTGAGGTATTGCCAGACTTATAAGAACTAAATGCACTGATATGTAGCTTTATTTAACAGCTAAGTAAAACAGCAAGCTCATATTTCCAAAGTCATGAAAATGCCCCAGCTCTACAGGACATACTGTACCTTAGGTCAGCCTAATGTATTTCATTTTTCTAGTATGGACACAGTTGTAGGTGAGCTCACCAAGATATCCTGATGTCTGACTATTTTTAAGACTCTTTGACATGACATATTGATAAACACAAGCATCTGTTTACTGCTCCCTACACAGAATAAACAAACTAAGGAGGTCTAACTATGATGTCTTCTGTCTATCTGATGCGCCATACATCTTCAGCTAGTCACATTTTACTTTATAGTAAGGGCTATGAATCATTTCTTGAGTGAACTCAGGACTGACTATGGAGGTTTCTCATCCGTTATTACTACACTTGCTTTCCTCACAATCAAACTTAAGACTAAGAATTTGAAGAAAAATAATTAATCTGAAATAGTGAGAGAATTTCATGTGTACATCTTATAGAATAAGGGATTGCTTACAAGACGTTGTCTGTCCAACATGCACCTGAACCTTCTTTACTGAACAAGATTTCATCTTTTGTCTTCCTGTTGCCCTTTTACAGTTTTGATCTGCTTCTCCTGCATTGAGATTGAACTTTTTTTTAATATATAATGCACCCCTTTCTTTTGATGTACCATTATTGTTGAGTTTGTCAGCTTCCTGTTAAACCTAATTTAGGATGTCTTACCCCTTTGCTATACTGCTTGGTTTCTGGTGGCCTTTCCACCCATTCCACACTGATAATCTTCTGATTTTTTTTTTCTGTTACAATTCTTATCCTTATATTAAGGCATGTCCATCCCCTCTATGCTTGAGAACCATATCATTATCCATGCTGACAGTCATGGACAATCCTGGAGGTCTGTGTACAGTGTCCCTGACATTACCTCATTGTCTCCACTATCAAGCCCTTAGTTTGTTATACTCAAGTGTGTTTTTTAATACAAGTAGCAAATAAGACATCACCGTTAACTTTGAAAATGCATGGCTATATCAAAAACAACCCACACTGATTATTCAGGTTACAGCACTCTCTGTGGCTGATTTATAAGCTTTGTATCTTTGAGGATATTCAACAAATTTCTTACCCTGCTAATGTCTGCCCAGATAGTCTTGACTTCTTACTATGACACTGTTTCATCTCACTGTGGATCTTACATTTGTGTATATAAATGCATTGTACTTTGCAGTAATCTGAACCAAATACATTATTTCATAACCCGAAATGAGGCTAACATCCTGACTGACTCAAACACCATATCTCAGATAAAGAAGTTACTGTCTCTGGCTGTGACTGCCACATTGTTCCAACAAAGGTATTAATGGAGTTGGAATTTCTGTCAAGGAGTGTCCAAGCTGCATCATATTGCTTCATGCATTCTGTGATGGACCAGGGCTGCAGATGTTAATTCACTCACTGCTACACTCAAAATCTAGTGTGTGAGGAATATGGGGTTTAACTCCCACCGGTTAATATACAAAGGGCAATTTGGTTTATGGGTATCCTTAAAAAGTGTAAAGCAGCGTTGCTATAAGTACCATTACCTTTTGTCTAGATATATATTCTTGGGCCCTTGTTGTGTAGTCACACCAGTCTTTTTGCTACCAATGTACCTGCACTAGGTACTGTTGCTCCAATCCCATAAACTCATTCAGCTTTTCCTGAAACTGGAGATATAGACTACAACAGTCTGTTAGTGGGAATCACAATCACCGCCCCACTTGTTACAAATTAAATCAAGGAAAATAATCAGTCTGTGACCATACTAAGGTGAATGATGAAAAAACAGTGGATTACTGAGGTACCTTTCTATGAGCAAAGAGGAGATATGGCAAATGCTTGTCCCACTCCATAGGTTCATAGGTTGATACTAGGCTATCTGCCCTAGGGCATTTATAAGCCTAGCCAAAGTATGTTTGGCTTTCGCCACCCTTTTAGATTAGTTGACTGTGCCTCTGTATAGTAGGTCACAGAAGGTAGCCCTTTTAAGGTTTGTTTACTGTACCTCTGTCAAGCAGTGACACAGAAAAGATCCCAGAGGTAAACTTACAATCTCCCATCCTTTCGTCAAGATTTCTTTTGAAGAGGGTCAGTGAGGGCCTCTGTCTGACATGGATTGGGATTTTGTTCCAGAGTGAGGGGAGCCTCTGGGATATGAATCTGTCCCTCCAGCATGTCCTATTTATTTCTGTGCTGAGATTCAGGTCCCTGGAGTGTGTAGCTCTAACGGATTTAGATTTCCCGAGGTGAAGCATGTCCATTAATTCTGGGTTGGACATGGCTTTATACGTCAGACACAGATCACCTCTGAGTAGGCGGTACGCAACTGAGTAGAGCTGGAGTTTCTTTAGCCGAACTGCATAGGGCATCTGTTTGAGTGCCTTGATCCTCTTGGTGAGATACTTTTGGGGTCTTTCCAGTTGCTGAAGGTGTCGGGTAAGGTACATCCCAAATGGAGCATTGTACTCAATTATGGGCCTGATAAGTGATGAGTAGAGGGGCACAATGACCTCTCTTGATCTAGATGTGAACCATTTCATGATAAGGTGGGCTATATAGAAGGTCTTTCTAACCACTTTGGCAGCGTGATTGTCAAAGGAGAGATTGCTATCTACTTGGGTCCCCAAGTCCCTAATTACTTCTTCCATACTTAATGGATTACCACCTATGTGGTAATTTGTGGGCACTTTGTTTTTTCCAAAGGGGGTGACTATGCACATTTTGGCATTTAGCTTTAGGCCATGGCTCTGGCACCAGTTATCCGTCTCTGTAAGACCCTTTTGGAGGATGTTTGTGTCAGTCAGAGAGTCGATTATAGCACCCAGTTTGCAGTCATCTGCAAACTTGGTCAGCCATAGTCCACCCGTGTTAGCCTGTACCTCGGAGAAATATATACCAAACAAGAGAGGTCCCAGGACTGAGCCTTGTGGGACACCACTTGTAACTGGGTTAGAGTTTGACATGGCACCTGCTATTCTGACCAAGTGGGTTCTATCCCTGAGCCAGTTTACAACCCATCTTGTGACATAGGGGTTGATATTTAAGCTGGTTAGCTTATTTATGATGCCTGAGTGGGGTATTGTGTCAAAGGCCTTTGTGAGGTCCAGGTAGGCTGTGTGGACTACCTTCCCTTCATCTATGGCTTTGGTAACTGTTTCAAAGAAGTCGACCAGGTTCAAGAGGCAAGATCTGCCCTTAACAAAGCTGAATTGGCTAGGATCCAGTGTCTGGAGGTTCCCAATGTCTTTGTTTATGATTTCCATGATGATACATTCCATAGCTTTGCAGACCAGGCTAGTCAGGCTTATAGGGCGATAGTTTCTGGGGTCTGTTGTGGCACCACCTTTGTGGAGTGGGACCACTGTTGCTGAACGCCATTCCTTGGGAACATATCCTGTAGTAAGGCTGAGATTGAACAGTGACTTTATACGAGGGTTTAGTTCTTCTTGGAGCTCGTGTAAGATGCAGCCCAGGACACCTTCTGGTCCCATTGATGCTGATTTTTTTGCTTTGGAGAGGGCAGCTCTCACCTGTGCATCTGTGATCTCAGGAAGGCTACACTCTGTTGGAATAGACATTTGCTCTTTTGGGGGGGGGGGGGTTTGCACTGAACCTTTCCACCAGGATGTTGGCAATGTCTGTGGGTTCAGTGAATTTTTTGTCATTTTGCACTAACTCAGAGCATATCTGGGAGTTGCCTCTCAGGTTTCTGACATAACTAAAGAAGGCCTTGTGATTATCTTTAGTGTCTTGTGCAATTTTTATTTCAAAGCTGGCCTTAGAAGATTTTATGAGGGATCGTAGTTTCTTGCTAGTACTGATCAGTGATGCCTTCCCTTTTTGGGATTTTGCTCTGTCATGTAGTAGCTTTTTCCTTCTGTTGTATAGCTTATTTATGGCTGGGGTCCACCAGACAGGTTTCTTGCCTTTGGAGGAGTGAGTCTTGGTTTTATTTGGGATAGCAAGCTCCATGCATTCCTGTAGGTGTCCATAGAATGCTTTTGTAAAGGATTCTGCATTTTGGGCCGTATTGTCCACTGGCCCGGGGACTTTGAAGGATTCCACCTCAGCTTTGAGAAGTGTGAAGTTTGCTTTTGAGAAGTTCTTCACCGTGTTTCCTTGGCTAGGGTTGGGGACGGAATATGGATGTCCAGTGAGATTTGTTTATGGTCTGATCTTACCAATGAGGGGTATACCTCTGGTGTGGAACATAGAGACCCCATGTTGGTGATGACCAGATCCAGTATGTTTTCCCCTCTTGTGGGAGTGGTGACCAGTTGTTCCATAGCATTTGAGTTTATAAATTCTAGGAACCATTGGGCGAGGGTGTTTGGGCTTGAGTAGTTTTCCCAATCGATGTTTGGGTAGTTGAAGTCACCCAATATAATAGTGTTTGGAGAGACCTTCATATTCTCCAGTGTTTTCAGGAAAGCCAAGTGAGGTTCCTGTGTTTGGGAGGGTGGTCTGTAGCAGGCTACAAACTGAAAGGCAGTTTTGCCCACTGTTAGTTGCACATGGATGGTCTCTGAAGCTTCGTGCAGTGCCACTAGCCTGGAGGTGTGGGTATCTTTGATAAATATGGATACTCCCCCTCCTTTTGTGGTTCGGTCCGAGTTTTGGGGCCGGAAAGCATGGTATGAAGTATAGCCTGGTAGTGCTGGGGTGCTCTCGGGAGCCTTGAACCAGGTTTCTGTTACTGCACAGATATCGATATTCTCCATACTGAGGAGAGTCTTGAGTGCGTGCATCTTGAGGTTTAGACTTCTGGCATTGAACAGCATTACCCTTAGTTTTTTTTTCTTTGTGTTGTCTATGGGGGTGGGTTTGTCTTTTGAGCCTTGCCTAAAAAAGGCAGTATGGGGGAGGCAAGAGCCTTAGCCAGTATTTGAAAACCCAGGGGTGACAGGTGCAAGCCATCCCTAGCGAAGTAACGTGGCTTGTCGAGCATGTCATCCCAGGCTGAAAGACACTGGATCCCCTTTGAATGACACCAATACTTTAGCCAATTGTTAAAATTGATCTTTTTGTCTTTATACTGTGGCATCATTCTTGGTGAGGGTAAGATGCTACTCAAGGTCAGGGTCATACCGGCCTGGGCTACATGATCAAAGAGCTCCTGTACGTCTTTTTTCATGTAGTCCAGGGAGGTACGTCTCAGGTCATTCACACCAGCATGGACAATGATGGAGTCATACTTGTACTTGCTTTGGAGTGACCCGAGTGCTTGTGTTATGTGGCGGATCCTGGCACCCGACAGACAGCTTACAGTGACCTTCTCCTTGTTCAGCCTGGAGAGTGGGACATCAGTGTGTCTGACAATAGAGTCACCTATTACAAGTGTATTAGGTGTGTTGTTTAGCCTTAAGGGCTGTGACTGTGTGGCACACTGACTTTGTGAGCTATGTGCTACATGGATATTGTTTTGTGGTAGGTGTTTCTTGGATATCTGCTTTGGAGGTCTCTGCTGCTTAGGCAGATTTTTATTTAGAGCCTCCGAGTATGTTTTTGTGTGTTTATGTGTTTGGTTTGCTGATGCGATAGGGCTATGTGAGACTGGATTTGTGGTGTGTGTGGTTACCTTCTCCTCCTGACAGGCTGTGCCAGTACTGGATTGAGACAGCTTAGCCTCCAGTTTGGCTATATAGTTGCATCTCTCACATATATTTGAGCTTATTGGGAGGAGGAGAGGGTGGTCTGTATACATAAGGCAGTTGCAACATTGCCTCAAGATTCCCAGATTCACCAGCTGGACTGGAGAGTAAACTCGAATCTGACCTTTGGACATGCCTGAATAATATAGGGAACTATTTATTGACTGATCAGAAAGAACCAATAGGGAGCAAGTGCTTTGAAGGAGTATAAGAGGATGTAGTGCTTTAGTTTGTGTTTACCTATGAAATTACTTATACAAGCAAGTGCAGGGCTTTAGAATGAGAATAGAGTGCTTAATTTGAGATTTAGAGCAGTTCTAAGGGAAAAATTGAATAGTAGACTTTGTGGAGCCGGGAATAGTTTAAGCTTGTTTAAGCGGTGCTGCCCGACGCTGCTTTGTGCGCAAGACCGCGCTAAAAGAGGGTTGCAAGGTTTTAAGAGATAGAGATCAAGGAGTTTAGAATTGACCCAAAATGGCCAATAAAACTACAGCTTCTAGGCAGTAACCACTCCTACAATGACAGGCAGGCTGTTCAGTGTTAACCACTGCCACTGGTGAACACAGAGACTTGCCTTTAGCCCAAGCAAGCACTGGCCTCCAAGAAACTTACAAACAGTTCAGAACAGCAAATCTGTAACTGAACTTTCTTAAATTTCAGAAAGTGGGAAAAAAGCAAGATTTTTTTGATTTTTTTTTTTTCTTTTTTGTTTTAGTTTAAAGGTAGCAGAGATACACATGTAGCAAAATAATCACAACAGTGCAATAAATGACACCACACTTGAGTGCTAGGCCAAAGTCAGGTAAAATGCAGTTTTAAGAAAAATAAATGATTTTAAATTAAGTGCAACACAGGAAGTGCAGTAAACAGGCTCTAGATGTGTTCTAAATACTGTTTCTAATACAGATATAAACTTTAGCAAGCTGGAAAATGCCAAAAAGTAGGCGGCAAAGCAGTAATTCTTAACAAAAAGCAGAAGAAAATACTTAAAATCTCAAAAGTGGCTCCTTTCTCCTCTCAGCATTTTCTCCCCTTGGTAGGTGCATCAGCAACAACTAACAAGCCTGGAAAGATGCCAAAACCACGAGGCAGCAGGGTTTTAAGAGATAGAGATCAAGGAGTTTAGAATTGACCCAAAATGGCCAATACAACTACAGCTTCTACGCAGTAACCACTCCTACAGGGACAGGCAGGCTGTTCAGTGTTAACCACTGCCACTGGTGAACACAGAGACTTCCCTTTAGTCCAAGCAAGCACTGGCCTCCAAGAAACTTACAAACAGTTCAGAACAGCAAATCTGTAACTGAACTTTCTTAAATTTCAGAAAGTGGGAAAAAAGCAAGATTTTTTCTTTTTTGTTTTAGTTTAAAGGTAGCAGAGATACACAAGTAGCAAAATAATCACAACAGTGCAATAAATGACCCCACACTTGAGTGCTAGGCCAAAGTCAGGTAAAATGCAGTTATAAGAGAAAAAAACGATTTTAAATTAAGTGCAACACAGGAAATGCAGTAAACAGGTTCTAGATATGTTCTAAATACTGTTTCTAATACAGATATAAACTTTAGCAAGCTGGAAAATGCCGAAAAGTAGGCGGCAAAGCAGTAATTCTTAACAAAAAAGCAGAAGAAAATACTTAAAATCTCAAAAGTGGCTCCTTTCTCCTCTCAGCGTTTTCTCCCCTTGGTAGGTGCTTCAGTAACAACTAACAAGCCTGAAAAGTTCTACATATGCTCTTAACACTGTTTTGACA
This sequence comes from Protopterus annectens, assembly GCF_019279795.1. Lineage (NCBI taxonomy): Eukaryota > Metazoa > Chordata > Ceratodontiformes > Protopteridae > Protopterus > Protopterus annectens. Next base: position 1,142,332,442 of record NC_056731.1, read on the forward strand.
GTAAAGGTGAACCCATCTGTGATGTCCTTCCACCTCTGGGCCAGTAATAAAGGAGCCTCAATCCTCACCACTGGCAACAGTGGGGGACGTTCACTGAGAGAATAACAGGTACACAAAGAGTATCTCCAAATGTAACTGTCTGCATCAAGCACAATCAAGCACAATTTCCCTTAAGAGCACACTGGGAACACAGTCAGTCTGGAGCTGGTTTCTCCCTGTTTCTCCAGATCCCCAGTAAGACTCCACACTGGCACAGCTATAGAGTTGAAATCTCAGCTGACTGTCCAAGCCAAGACCTGTAGCACCCTCTCTGTCCAACCAGTGCTTCGTGTCCCTGACCAAGTAGCTGACACACACACTCTTGGACATTAATTTACAAACACACACACACACGCACACACGCACACACACACACACACACACACACACACACACACACACACACACACACACACACAGACACACATATACCTGGGAAAGGCTGGCACAAGTTTACTAGCTATAGCCCCTTCTGCCCAGACTATAAGGTAGTTATGATTGCCACCAGACACTCCTGCCGGCTACCTTAAGGCTCTTCCAAGGGTACACAATATACTGAGTGAAATTAATATTAATAGAAATAGTAGTCTGACCAAGAGCTAGGCTATTAGGAGTGTCACCAAATAAATATGCACATGCTCTGAAAACGTAATTATCTCTACAAAGATCAGCCACAATGAAATGTTTAAATATATTTAATAATAAATAATAGAACAAGAAAATACTAAGTATATATTCACACTGACATTAGAGTTCAGAATCATAGGAAATATTTAAATAACATTGAAGGACAAGCTCAGACAAATAAAAAAATATCTAAACTAAGCTTCACTATATTCCTGACTGAATCTAAGAGAATCATTATTCCCTAATATCTAAACTAAGCTTTACTATATTCCTGACTGAATCTAAGAGAATCATTATTCCCTAATAAATTAATAAATTGAGCAAAGCAAATGATGTGGTGAATGGTCCTTCTTTTTGTCAGGACCAAGACAGAATACAGAATGCTCAGTCTCACCAAGAGGCTTCTCAAAATAATATCTAAAATATTACCTCTGGGATAGCTTGCAGAATGACATCATTTCTGGTCTTCTGACTTCTATTTCCCATGCAAACCCACATTGCTGGCAGCTGCCAGGAGTTAGCACCTACCTGTAAAAATACATACACAAGAGCTTTTGCTCAGATCTTTGGCAGTTGCTGGAAGACATAAAGCAATTGCATACCTCCACACTTCCAGAGTAGCAATTAGTTCACCCCAAAGACAATACAGAAAGCTTCCTAGTACAGACTTTGTGACTCTGGCTGCATTGAAACCTGTGAGATAGCATATTTATGGCCTAGCCTATAAAGTGATTTAATTTCAGACATATTTTAAACTTGGCTGGACTAAGATTAATCTCCTGATTTCTATTTTCCTCTGATAAAACATATACATTTAAACACTTACAATAGTGCATGTACATTTCTGTTCTCTCCAGTAGGGCACACTGTGGATACATTTCAAACAGAAGCACTTTGTAGATACCCTTTTCAACACAAATATCTGTACAAATCAGTTTGATATACACATGACATGCAGTTCTTATACATTTGTAACACAAGCATCTTGTATAAATCAGTTTGATATTCACAAATGACATATAATTATTTACAAAATTCCACCTAGATGTGCTGGGAGTACCTTCCATTGTCACACTTCTCCCTTCCTTCAAAGACTCAAGCTAATTTTTCAAGTACCCCTTGAGAAACATTGCTTGAAAGAAATGAGCCTATCTAGGAATACATTACCCCATACCCTGTCTTGACAGCCCATGTGTATTGGTATTGCTAATCCCACTGTGGTGCTGCACTGTCATATCATATGCCTGCAACCCTAGATTCCACCTTAGTAACTTGGCATTTTGCTGGCTGGCTCATAGTAGCCATGTTAAGGGCTTGTGGTCTGTAACTACAGTGAATTTCCTTCCATACAGATAAGGCTGAAGTTTCTGCAGTGCCCATACTAGGGTTAAACATTCCTTTTCTACAACTGCATAGTATTCCTCCCTGGGTTGGAGCCCATGGCTGAGATATACCACTGGGTGCTCTCCTCCCTGTATGGAAACCTGGCTGAGTACAGCTTCCACCCCATGGTTTGAAGCATGCACCCGCACAACAAATTCTTTGCTGTAATAATATCTAAAATATTACCTCTGGGATAGCTTGCAGAATGACATCATTTCTGGTCGTCTGACCACTGTTTAAGCTTCTGGAATGCCTACTCATATGTTGGGGTCCACACTACCGTATCTGGCCTATTTTTTTCTTGTCAGGTCTGTGAGGGGGAACAGCTATAGTACTATAATTGGGGACAAACTTTCTATAGTACCCCACTGTCCCTAAGAATGTCCTCATCTGCTTTTTGCTAACAGGGGCAGGCCATGCATGCATGAATGGCTTCTACTTTGGCAGGTTCTGGCCTGATCTTACCACTCTCCACTCTATGTTCTAGGTAGGAGACCTCTGCCATACCCACCTGACACTTACTGGGCTTAATGGTCAACCCTGCCCTCTGTAGTCTGCCCAGAAACTCCCTGGCATGCTGAAGGTGCTCTTGCCAGGAATGGCTGTAGATGGCAATATCATCCAGGTAAGCAAGGGCAAAATCTCCTGCTAGGATACAATCTACCAGCCTCTGGAAAGTCACTGGGACATTTTTCATCCCAAATGACATCGTTGTGAACTCATACAAGCTGAAACGATTCACAAAGGCTGACCTCTCTATAGCACTGGGAGCCAAGGGTACCTACCAGTAGCCCGTGGTAAGATCAGTAGTGGTCAGATAGTTAGCCCCACCCAGCTGTTCTAGAGCTTTAGCTGTCCTAGGTATGGGGTAAGCATCTGACTCTGTGTGACCATTTAGTTTCCTGTAGTCCACACAGAACCTGGTGTTGCCATCCTTCTTTAGTACCAGCATCACTGGGGGGAGGGGGGGGCAGGGACTGCTGGACTCCTGGATTACCCCTAGTTCCAACATTTTCTGTATCTCCTCCCTCAGAGTCTCTTTGCCTCTCTCAGGCACCCTACAAGGGGCCTGCTTAATAGGCCTTTGTGGTCCTGTATCCACATGGTACTGCACCAGGTGGGTACACCCTGGTTTTCCAGTGAACATGCCCCCAAAATCTTGCAACACTGCTCAGATTTCTTGAACCTCAGTGGGGGATAGCTGCTGGGACATTGCTACCCCTTCCACTGAGGTGTCAGTCTGAGCCTCACTGATGAGATCAGTCACCAGATCCCCCTCAGACTCCTTCTGCCATCCACTGTAAATACTCACCACAAGGGTCTCCCTATCATAGTAAGGTTTCATCATGTTCACATGGTACAGTTTGTGCCCCTGCCTTCTGCCTAGCAGTTCTACCATGTAGTTAACATCACTGACCTTATTGTGTCTGACAGGAATGAGAACCATAACCTGCTGCCCCACAGCATACTCTCTGGCTCGAGTATTCCTATCATACCAGACATTTTTCTACTGTTGTGCTTCTGCCAGGTTCTCCTGGGCCAAGCCCATGAGTTCACTGAGCCTTGTCCTGAGGTTTAGGACGTATGCCCCAACAGACTCCTTGTGGGATTCACACTTACCCACCCACTCATCGTGAATCAAATCTAGAGGTCCGCTCACCTTATGTCCATACAGCGAATCAAAGGGTGAAAAACCTGTGGATTCCTGGGGTACCTTTCAGTACGCAAACAGCAGATGGGCCATATATTTGTCCCACTCTCTCTTAAACTGGTCTGTAAATGCCTGTAGCATGGTCTTTAGTCTAGAGTTTAACCTCTCCACAAGACCATTAGTGTGGGAATGGTAAGGGTGGTCTTTAGGTGCTTCACCCCACAGTGCTTCCACAGACAAGCCAACAGGTCTGACATTAAATTGGCACATCTGTCAGTCAGTATTTCTCTTGCAAAGTCTACCCTGCTAAAAATATCTAGTATTTGCCACCTTCTCTGCCTAGATGCAGGACAGAACCACCACCTACGGGTATCTGGTAGCATAATCTGCTACCCCTAGGATGTACTTTTTCTCTGTGGACCTTATGGTACTCAACGGTCCCACAATATCCATAGCTACCCTCTGAAATGGCTCTTCAATCACAGGCAAAGGCACCAAAGGAGCTTTGACCTTATCTCCTGCCTTGCCTACTTTTTGGCACTGCTCACAGGTCCTTATGTCCCTTGCAATCACAGGCCAATAAAAGTTCTGCATAATACATCTCATGGTATGCTTTATGCCCATATGACCTGCAAATGGAATGTCATGGGCTATGGCTAAAAGTGCCAGATGGTAGGCTCTGGACACTACTAACTCCTGTATTCTGTCACCCTCTAACCCTCCCTCTGGGGTCCAGTCTCTATACAATAACCCTCTGTTCCAGTATACAGAATCCCGTTTTCCTTGAGAATCAAGTGCCTCCCTAGCTATGTCCCTCAAGCCTTGTAATGTAGGGTCCGAGAACTGAGCCTTTCTCAGCTTTCTCTTTGTAACCCTTCCCAGCTCTCCTTCCACAGGATGTCTGGTCTCTTCTGACAAGGGTGCCTCTCTGTCAACCTGGGTACTACTACTCACCTCTGCCCTTGCAGTCACTCTGTCCAAGGGAACATCAGTAACCACCAGCAGCTGTGGCTCACCTTTAATCTCACTGTGACAGAGTAGCTCCTTGCTGAAGTAGCCACATCACCAGTCCTGGCTTCAGGTGTGCGGTCTGTTTGGGTCCACCCCAGGCTACCAGACCCACATGCCTGTCTCCTAACCTGACTTCCTGTCACTGCATGCACACAAGGTACTGCCTTATCAAAATCATTCACTATCAAGATATCTGCAGGGATATTCTCAAACACACTTACTTGCTTGCTTCCTTTTCCACCCTTCAAGTCAAGGTAAACCCTGGCCAAAGGTATTTGGAATGGGGTCCCTCCTAAAGCTCTGACTGGAGTAGACTGCCCAAGAAAGTAGTGCTCCTATTTAACCATTGTAGGCTTCATAATGGTTAGGCTAGAGGCTGTCTTCCTTAGCAGTGGCCTGTTTCCCATCTACTAAGATAGGATATAATCTCTTGTGGTAGTTTGGTACCCTTGTTGTCTCCATACAACTTACCACTGGCATTCTGTTACTCCCACTTAGTGGCTCCTCTACCTTGTGTTCCCCACCTTGCTTACGTGGATATCTATATGAAACATAGCTCCACTGGTTACATTTAAAACATTTAACCCCTGATCATGGCCTTGTACCTGATCTAGTGGCTTCCTAGGTTAATGGTGGAATCTGTTGAGGTGGCTTTGGCTGCCCACCATAGGTTCCCTTATATCCATGTCACCACTGGGTATCCCTTTCCTGTGCAGTACTGCCCTGCTTACTAAATAGAGATTCCTTTTTTCCCCAACTGATCTATGGTGTTGCATTCCCTATCTGCCAACCAGACTTTCATGTCCTCAAGCAAAGTGCTAAGGGCTTGTTCCCTCACCAAAATGTTTGCCAGCCCTTCAAAAGTAGTGACCTGACACCCACTCACCAACCTATGAAAATAAGTGCTTAACTCTACAGTATAATCACACACACTTTCATCTGCCTTGCGTCTATGCTCAGAAAGCATTTTTCTATAAGCTTCAGGTGTTAACTTAAAGTATTGCAATAAACACTTTTTAAGTGTATTATAGCTTAAGCAATCAGTATCAGACAATTTAGAAACAGCAGTTACAGCTTTATCATGGAGTACAATGGATGAGGAACTGTACCCAGAGCCCTTGGTCAACATTATACTGTTTGCAGACTCTTTCAAACATATGAATAAAACTGTCAAAATTATCACCTTCATGATACTGAGCAAGAAATATACTGACCTTTTTTGCTTCTGGGGTATGGTTATTCCCTTCCCCATTACCTCCATGACCCTGGTGAAGAGTCAGCATTTCCTTTTCATGTTGCCTCTACCTTTCATTTTCATCAGCTTCCAGATGTCTCAGTCTCTCTTTTTCTTCAGCCTTCAAATGCCGCATTCACTTTGCTGATTCTAGTTCCATATGTTTTCTCCTTTTCTTCAGCCTCCAAATGCTGCAGTCTCTCTGCTGATTCTAGTTCCAAACATTTTGCCTCCAGTTCCTGTCTCTTTAATTCCAGACAGATTTTAAGTCCTCTGAGGAAAAGTTTAACTGTCCATTTTCTGAGAGCTGTACATCCCCAAGTCCAGTCTGGCTGTCTTCCTGGTGGCTGGTCTGTGATTCAGCTGTGATTAAGGCTGCAATTATTTCCCCTTTAGTCAGGTTGGCATGCACCAATCCTCTGGCTTGACACATCTCAGCCAACTGGCTCCTTGTTAGTTTGCCATAATCCTTCGCTGACATCCTTGCCTGCTCTCCCTGACTAACTACTAAGCTAAAAAAAATAAATAAAACTATTGTGATGTGAAACTCTAAATGTCTACCATGTGGCTGCTTGAGAGCACAAACACCTTCTTTAGTGACAACTGCTTACAGGCTACAGAAGTTCAATATCCACACCACTGTTCACCAGAATGTGATGTGGTGATCCCACCACTGCCAACCCACATGTGATGTGGATATCCCATGACTGCCAACCAATATGTGACATCCACCCACCTCTGTGTTATAATCAAGGAGCCTCAATCCTCACCACTGGCAACAGTGGGGGGGGGGGTGTTCACTGAGAGGATAACAGGTGCACCCACAGTATCAAAAGAGAAATAATCCAGCACCCTGAACATGAGTAGCAGTAAAAAACTTTTATTATGAACCAAACCGGTTTCAGCAACTAGCTTTCTTCAGTGGCTTATTAGAAAACTCACAACAAGTCATATTTATAGGAAATACAAACTGAGTGACCTGACATCACTTCCTGTATACCAACAATTTGACCACAAAAAAATATTATTAATATTGTAAATAGACAGTGAATAAATGCCAAAGTTGAAACATACAAAGGATTAGGACAAATAATGTAATTTAGTTACGGCCATCCATGAACCAATAATGTGGAAAGACATGTATATGCCAGTAAATATAATGACCTACATGCAAATGACCAAAAGATATTTCTGACCTGATACAGTTATTAATATAATGTAATAGTTATTAGTAACACTATATAATTCATTGTAGTTTGTCATTAAGACCTGGTGGCTAATTGCTGAAACCGGTTTGGTTCATAATAAAAGTTTTTTACTGCTAATCATGTTCAGGGTGCTGGATTATTTCTCTTTTTCTCACGTTTGGTTTATCCGTGCATCTACCGTACTTGCTAGCCTGCTCTTTACTTGCACCCACAGTATCGCTAGACACAGATCTCTGCATCAAGCATAGTCAAGTACAATTTCCCTTAAGAGCACACTGGGAACACTGTCAGTCCGGGGCTAGTTTCTCCCTCTTTCTCCAGATCCCCAATAAGACTTCCCACTGGCACAGCTATACAGTTGAGATCTCAGCTGAGTGTCCAAGCCAAGACATTCAACACCCTGTCTGTCCAACCAGTGTTTGGGTCCCAGCCCAAGTAGCTGACACACACACTCTTGGAGGTTTGATTTACACACACACACACACACACACAAACACACACACACACACACACACACACACACACACACACACACACACACACACACACACACACACCTGGGAAAGGCTGGCACAGGTGTACTAGCTATGCCTCCTTCTGCCCAGAGTATAATGTAGTTATGACTGCCAGCAGACCCTCCTGCCAGCTACCTTAAGGCTCTTCCAAGGGTACCCGATATACTGAGTGAAATTAATATTAAAACAAATGGTAGTTTGACCAAGGGCAAGGCTATTAGGAGTGGCCCACACAGTGTCACCAAATAAATATGCAAAAACCCTCAAAACTGAAATATCTCTGCAAAAATCAGACTCAATGAAAAGTTTAAATATATTTAATAATAAATAATAAAAGAACAAGAAAATACTAAGTATATATTCACATTTACATCAGAGTTCAGAATCACAGGAAATATTTAAAATAGCATTGAAGACAAACTCAGATAAACAAAGAAAAACAATTCTAAACTAACCTTCACTATATTCCTGACCGAATCTAAGAGAATCACTTTTCCCTAATAACTTACCTAATAGAACAAAGCAGATGATGTGGTGAATGGTCCTTCTTGTTGTCAGGACCAAGACAGAATACAGAATGCTCAGTCTCACCAAGAGAATTCTCAAAATAATATCTAAAATATTACCTCTGGGATAGCTTGCAGAATGACATCATTTCTGGTCATCTGACTTGTAGTTCCATGCAAGCCCCCATTGCTGGCAGCTGCCAGGATTTAGCACCTACCCATAAAAATACACACACAAGATCTTTTGCTCAGATCTGTGGCAGGTGCTGGATGTCATAAAACAATTGCATACCTCCACACTTCCAAACTGGTAATTAGCTCACCACAAAGACAATACAGAAAGCTTCTTAGTACAGACTTTGTTTCTCTGGCTGCATTGAAACATGTGAGATAGCGTCTTTATGGCCTAGCATATAAAGTTATTTGATTTCAGATATATTTTAAAGTTTGCTGGACTGTGGTTAACCTCCTGATTCCTAGTTTCCTCTGTTAAAACATATACATTTAAACACTTACAACAGTGCATGTACATTTCTGTTCTCTCCAGTAGGGCACACTGTGGATACATTTTAAACACAAGCACTTTACAAATACCCCTTTCAACAAAAACATCTGTACAAATCAATTTGATATACAGATGAGATACCATTCTAATATATTTGTAACACAAGCATTTTGTGTAAATGAATTTGATATTCACCAATGACATATAATTATTTACAAAATTCCAGCTAGCTGTGCTGGCAGTACCTCCTATTGTCACATCATCCACAAAATCATTTGTTTTCAGATGATGATGATGTTGGGGGGTTTTAACTGCTTTACCCCCAAATGCTTCCTCAAACATGTCAGCAGGTTTGACATAAAGTTAGTCTCTCTTTGTCTGTCTCTCTGGTAGTACTTTCCAGGGGAAAACCTATGCTGTTAAAAATTTCCAACAGAGCATTTGCCATCTTTTCTATCTTCAAGAAGAACAAGGCCACCACCTCAGAATACCCACCAAAAAGGTAGCATGTCAGGGGCCTCACAGTATCCATGGCTACACTTCTGAGACTATTCATGTGTTTTGCAGTAACCTACTTTGTTTTGCAATAATCCGTCAATGAAAGTTTTCATGCACCTAATTTTTATATACTTTATTCTCAAATAGACCAAAAAAAGGGATATCATGAGTTAAGGCCAGAGGTGCCCACAGTAGACCACTGGAGCTACCACCATGGTATCATTTCTACCTTCAACCCTCTTTGGAAGTCCACTGTCACTGTAAAGTAATGCTTTCTTTGTCCCTGAGAATCAGGATCCTCCTTGGTTACCTCTTACAAGTTTTGCAAAGTGGGTCTGAAAGCAGTTCCTGCCTTAATTCTGTCTTTACACCCTCCTGGTTCTTTCTGAAATCTATTTCTCAAGTTTACATTCATTGCTATCAACTATTTCTTCTTCTGATAAACTTCTTACAGAGGAAGTCCATTATTTTCTCTCAGCTGTGACTTTGGATTTTCAGTATCACCTAGCTTTTTTTGTGACATGGTCACATTACTTGCCTCTGTCAGAGAAGTGGACACTTGCTGGTTCTCACCCTGCTACCTTTCCCATATGATAGCCTCCAAGTTTGTCTGTGTGTAACTACATTGACACTGACTACTGTATTACCAACATTCTTATTTATTCAAACATATGGTGAGATACCATTAACATTGCCATCTGCTTATCTATTTGGCCTCCCATTCCCAGACCAAATGAGTCCTGGCCAATGACATTTGCAAAGGTGATCATCTAATGACTCTAACCATAAAGAACATTCCAGGCAGGTAATATCTCTTTATAACAACTGCATACTTGACATTAGTTATATCTGATAAAGTATCCCTCTTAGAAACAGCTTCTCTAATCTCTACCATGATAGGGTACAGACCCTTGTAATAATCTGAAGAAGATGCAGTTTTAATACAATCTACCACTACTGTGCTATTTCTTTTATTAGCTTCCTCACATGGCTTTTGCTTTGTAGTCTGTTACTGTGGACATTTGGACCATATATGCCTTGTGTAATTATACTGAGTGTAAACATTATATTCCAGGTCCTTTATCTGTACTTGAGTCAATGTTTTCCCTCATCACCACTGCAAGACACTGTGAAGTATTAGACTGCCCACCATTGGTTCCCTTATATCCTTAAAAAGAACTGAGTGCTCCTTATTATGCAGGTTTGCCCTGTGTTTAAACAAAAGTCACCTTTTTCCCATTTCTTGCCAATGTTACACTTCCAGTCTGCTAACCTGATTCTCATGATATCACACTGAGTGCTTGTTCCCTTATCATCACTTCTGCTAGGATTTCAGTTGCACAGACTTGACATTCAAGCATGCACCCATAAAAATAAGTGCTTATTTTTAAATTATAATCCCTCACACTGTCATCTGTCTTTTTTTTCTATAGTCTCTGAACTTTTCCCTGTAAACATCAGACATAAGATTAAAATAACTGAACAAGACATTTTGTTCTTTAAATAGTCAAACATTCCACAACATTCATTTTTGGAACAGTGCGCGTTACCTTATCCATGAACAGATGAGTTAAAAACCTCATCCATTGCCCTTGGTTGCTTTTGTATTTATTCCACACCCTGATAAATGCCAGAATAAAACTATCAACACCATCCCTATTTATACACAAGAAACTGATACTGAGGTTTCCATTGCATATAAGTGTTCGGAAATCCTTTTTCTCAGGGATCTTTCTGTTTTACCTATGTAAAACATATTACACCCCTGGCAAACATTCACATAAAAAAACACAATACAAAAACGACTGTAAAACACCCACAAAGGAAAAAGAGAAATCCACAAATCTCAAAACACCAATTCCACGAGAAGTTTATTTGTTAGCGCTTTCATGCACCTTCAATACGTGCACTTCCTCAGACAAATAAAATGACGAAAGTAACCTCGTTAAATACCAAAAAGATAACATCATTACCTAATTAAACTATTAATTAATCCATTCATTAATTAAGCCCACAATTTATAATATATAAAAAACAACACCTGAAAATGCGTGTATTCACAATACATAAAAGCATATCATCGCTAAAATAATAAAATTATTAACATTATTGAAAAAACTAATGAAAAAACTAGTATTTTTCCCTTCGGCACATCAATAAAACAAATTAATACATATTTGAGATACAATGCATCTGAGTACAAATACATATAAAAAATGTATAAAAAACAAAATATATTTACAAATATATACTCCTTATCATTTATCTTATATATGTATATTATCACAAATATTATTGTTCCAAAGCTCTTAATCTAAGTAAACATTTGATGGAACACGAATCATTAATCCCTGGATAAACATATGCGTTAGTACGTAATTGCCATAGCAATTCTTGTTCTTCAAGTTTTAAGTGCCATGGGCCACCCCTAGGGTTCCTAGGAACACTTTGCACAACAACAAACTGAAAACTAAGAAGTTGTTTGAGATACCACATTCAAAACATACAAATATTAAAGGTATGTTTAAATGTGGTAGATGTAAATATTGTAAATACATATTAATAAGCCCTTCTTTTAGCATTAACGGTTTTCAGTATTCTATACAGGATAAATACAATTGTGAAAGTCAAGGTATTGTATATTTGGCTCAGTGTAAATTGTGTCCTGTTTTTTATTTAGGGAAAACTGAGCGCCAACTTAAACAATGTATATATGAATATGTATACGCTATTTCTAGAAGCAATCTGACTAACGCATTGGCAAGACATGTTAATGAGTTTAATACACATAGTTTTCAGTTTGTTGTTGTGCAAAGTGTTCCTAGGAACCCTAGGGGCGGCCCATGGCACTTAAAACTTGAAGAACAAGAATTGCTGTGGCAATTACGTACTAACGCATATGTTTATCCAGGGATTAATGATTCGTGTTCCATCAAATGTTTACTTAGATTAAGAGCTTTGGAACGAAGGCACACACACACATGCACTCACACCTAGGGCCAATTTAGAGTGTCCAATCCCCTTGCAGCATGTCTTTGGGATGTGGGAGGAAACCGGAGCACCCGGAGGAAACCCACGCGACCACAGGGAGGACATGCAGACTCCACACAGAAGGCACCCCAGCCGAGGATCGAACTGGAGAGCCTCTTGCTGTGAGGCGACAATGCTAACCACTGCACCACCATGGCCGCCCAGTGCAGTCATACCAAAGCTGACTAAATTATTTTCTACACATTCTCACATAATATTTTACAGAAGAGATGTTAACTGTTCATCAGCATGCAAGCTCCATTGGCATAGGTGGCTAAAGCACTGACTATGGTACAGGAGTCTCAAGTTCCATTAGTAGCTCAGGCATGTTCTGGAGATAGAATGGGAGGATGGGCATGGCTATCCTCAAGGGGAGAAGAAGAGTTGCGACAATCCAATGGCACCGTCCTTCAGAAGTCAGGTGGTGATGCAAAAGATGTCCTAGTGGCAGGCATTCAGTTACAGAGTATGGATTTGGGTAGCCATCATAGTACACAATAGCATGTATGTGGGTGGATAAAGCACATCAGCTACTGTGGTGATGCAGGTCACTGGTTCTCCACACAGAGGAGGGTTTTGTTTCTGTTCTGTCACTACAATACCTGTCTGTGATCCAGATGTCCAGAATTCAAGTAGCATGTGAAGCACTGGAAAAGCTGGTTAACAGAGGATGAAACTGAGTAGCATAGATCTTACTCAACCTATGGTCATTTTTTGGCTAATTGTTTTACTGCCAGCAGTTGGAAACTTACACATAACAGGAGGCAGTGCTGGGAGGAATATGAGCTGTGGCTTCCAAAGTTGGTGATGTCAGGCCTTGCAGATGTAAAGAAGTGCATATGCACAGACCGGGTATAGAAAGTCTCTATAGTGATGCAGATACTCCTACCATGACCAGGGTTTAAAATAGAAATGTCAGCCTATCCATATTAATAATGGCTTTTCCATAGGCCCATCAGTAGATTGGGGCATTGTTAGCAGCATGGGAGTAATGAGTCATTTGTGGGCATTTTCTTTGCAAAGGGGTTCTGATAGTGACATTGGTCATGGACTTCTCTCTGTAGGACCACAAGCTGCTAATGATGGTGATCTACATTGTATGGGTGAGACATTTTGTGGGCACTTGGCTGTGGCATGGAGAATGATAATCTGCGGTAGTCAAAGCACCCTCATGGCTGCTTGGATGATGGCCCTCCTATGAATGGAAGGAGGCTTGACACTTGGCAGTTACAAGGGCAAAAGCAAAAATAAAAAAGGTTAAAGAACAGAATTCTTTACACAGAATTAAGCAATGAAAACATTTTTATTTTCAAATAAATACACAAGCAGTACAGAACTTGCACCATAGATGAAAATAAAACTTCAAATATTGTTATTACAAAACTAACATCTAATATAATTCTTTACATGAAATTAATAAGTTAAATAATTTTATTTTCAGGTAAACAGTACAGAGCTTGCACAAAGGCTTGAAAATAAAACATTCAGACAATTCACTTTCAGAAAACAAAAATTATCTACTAGTTACACTAGAAACTATTTGTTTCAGGCTAATATATATTGTCCCTTTACTGCCTTTGTTTTTTTTTTTTAAGACCAAAATGGAAATTTCCAAGTCTTACAGGGATATGATTAACAGACAACGTCTTTCTCCAGCAGGCAGTTTCAGTTTCTGAATTGGCATAACTTATGTTGCTGACTTACTTTGTTAACTGAAATAACTGTTTACTTCTGCTTATATAAGTTCCGATCAGGCTTTCCTATGCCTTTTGCTTTGACTCATATTTTGGAGATGTTTTCTGGTTTCCACAGTTGCATGCTAATATCCAGATTATGCATCATCATCATCACTGCCATCGTTGTCATCATGATGATGATCATCATCTCTAGCCTGACCCTTCAAGCCACACTTTGCAATAGTAGATAGTTTTCATGGTCAGGAAGTAAGGCTTACTTTCACTTTTAAACTGTATTACATTTTCTTTGTTGGGAAAGCAATTAGCTACCATTTTACATATTTTCTTTCACATTACAATTTGGCAAAAAAGGCAAATGCAATATAACCTCCTTTATTTTGTAAACAATAATTACATTTTTTTAAATTGATACAAAATAATACAATTATCATGCATTTTACTGTGAAAGAACAATGCATTTTTTTCAATTTATTAGAGTTCCTCTCAACTTTAGTTAGCAGATGACAGAAATGTGCTTAAAAGTTGCCATACTTTCTTAACATTCATTAATGTTTGCATCTCTTGTGAGCATCCACAGCAATTGTTTGAAGACAGATATTCAAAAGAAGATGTCTAATATTATGAAATAAAAAATATTTTAGCACATGCAAATATTTGTTAGGTCTTTAACACAGACATTTTTCTTCTCATGATATAGTTCATCTGTTTGGTCATGTCCAGGTCATTTCCACTACAGCCAGAAATTAATAATTATCAGACTATGAAGGCATTTCAGAATGGACTATTTGCTACCTTGCAGTTATCATTATATCTGCTCATGACCTGTCTGACTCCATCAGTAATACACAGGGACCACTGTTCCACACCTGCTAATTGCAATCACAGCAAAATCCTTTATCAGCACAGATTTATGAGGGTGTGGTTATCTTTAAGAATGTTGATTATGTTAACATATCACAAATGATAGATAACATTGAATGAACAGTACTAATATATCTTTCTCTAACTGAGTAAGCAGGTTTCCTCTTTAGTGGGCCCATTGTTGGTATCCTGAATTCTTTTGGCTTTTTAAGAGTTTTAGACTGAAACAAAACCATCCTCTCTGGATTTCCTGTAATAGCAAGGCTAAATTATAGTTGCTGTATTTGAAGGATAAATTCCCAGACTGTATTAAAGCCTATAAACAATATTGCAACTCCTCCAGATTCTTTATAAAGGACAAAAATATACTTAATTCACAGGAAGTATCACTCTTTTGTTTAGACATTCTTACACTCACAAAGATCATTCAGAATTTTTTGTGGACGAATTATCAAAGACCTTGGGTCAAATTTTCCAAGCAGCACACTTCCTCCTCCTGTATTTCTAAGCACTGAGATGTAACAGACCAAAGCACTTATTGTCACAACCTTCTCACCATGTGTGAAAACTGGTTTCTTCATATGGTGTCAGAATGTCAACAAGTTACTTAATTTAACTCCATTGTTTTGTTGTGAGTATAGTGTCCTTGCATCTGCTAATCTCAACAGCATTTCACAAGTTCTGTTAATCATGGATGTGTAACATATGAAACTATATTATGGTTGAATTCTAACAAATGTTGATAGTGGACAGGATTCTACATTTTCCACAAACTCCCACTCAGGCTCATTTTTCAAAGATGTACTTGTGTGGAGCAAGCAGCTTATTTGAAATGCTTGATATATAGCTGAAGTAACTATTTTGGTGTACTTAAGTCCAGCTATTGAAACCAATTGAATTGTGCAAAACACTGCTGTCTGTGGGTGATTCTTCCTGTCAGTATCCTGTTTAGATTTTCTTGTTCTTCCACTGACATTTCATTGCAAATGTTAACAGCATTAAGATGACATCATCATCATCATCCTCACATCTGCCCACTTAATCTAGGAAGCATGTGCAAATAGGGTCATAGGTGTGTACTAGGCTAATGGCCCTGCAGCCTTTACAAGCCTAGCCCAAAAAAATTGCCCAGGCACCATGCCACTTGATGTTAGTTCACAGTGCCCATGTCCAGTAGGGCAACTGGAATGATCCCTGGAGTGAACTTTCTGTTACCCATCTAATCGTCAAGATTTCTCTTGAAGAGGGCCAGTGAGGTGCTCTGCTTGACATTAATGGGAAGCTTATTCCAGAGTATGGGCAGTCCTTGAGAGATGAACCTGTCCCTCCAGCGTGTTCTGTTAATTGTGGTAATGAGGTTGTGATCTCTGAAGCATGTGGCATGGGGAGATTGGGATTTCTTTAGGTGTAGCATTTCAAGTAGGGCTGGGTCGGACATGTCTTTTTAAGTCAAGCAGAGATCACCTTTAAGTAGATGATAAGAGACTGAGATCAGCTAAAGTTTCTTGAGTCTGTCCTTGTAGGACATGTGTTTAAGGCCTAGGATCCTTTTTGTGAGGTACTTTTGTGGCCTCTCCAGCTGTTGTAGGTGTATGGTCAGGTACATAACAAATGGGGCTTTATATCTGATGATTGGTCTAATGAGGGATGAGTAGAGAGGGATGATGACCTCTTTCTTCCTGGATGTGAAACCTTTGGTTATAAGATGTGTCACGGAGAAGGACTTTCTGACCACATTGGAATGTGGTGGTCGAAGGTGAGGTGGCTGTCAATCTGGGTGCCCAGATCTCTTATGGCCCCTTCAGTGTTCAGTGGGCTCATCATCAACGTGGTAATTCATGGCAACTACGTTTTTTCCAAAGGGGATGGTAATGCATTTTTTGGCATTAAGCTTCCGGCCATGGTTCTGACACTAGTCATTGGTTACAGAGAGGCCCTTTTGTAGGATGTCTGCATCACTTGGGGAGTTGATAATGACTCCTAGCTTGCAGTCATCAGTGAACTTGGTCAGCCAGATTCCTTCTGTGTTGGCCTGGACTTCTTGAAGTAGATGCCAAACAGGAGATGGCCCAGGACCGAGCCCTGTGGGACTCCACTCGTGACTGATCGACAGTCTGACTTGGAATCCGCAACTTTCACTCTGTGGGTCCTGTCTGTCAGTGAATTTACAACCCACCTAGTGATGTAAGGATTGATGCCTAGTTTGGTGAGTTTATCAATGATACCTGAATGGAGAATGCTATCAAAGGGCATGGCCAAGTCAAAGTAGGCTGTATGCACTGCCATACCCTCATCCACAGCCCTAGTGACTGCCTCGAAGAAGTCAACCAGGTTCAGCAGGCAGGATCTCCCCTGGACAAAGCCAAACTGTGTGGAGTCAAAAGTTTGGAGATTGCATAGATCTTTATTAAGCAGGTCCGTGATGATGCGCTCCATAGCTTTGCATACCAGACTCATCAAGCTAATGGGGCGATAGTTCCCAGGGTCTGTAGTTGCTCCCCCTTTAGGGATCGGGATGACTGTAGCAGTGCGCCATTCATTAGGGACATAGCCTGAGGTAAGGCTGTGATTGAACAGGGCACACAGATGTGGTGCCAATTCATTTTGTAGTTCATGTAGGATGCAGCCAGGGATACGATCAGGTCCCATGGATGGTGTATTCTTGGCTTTGGACAATGCAGCATTTACCTGTGCTGCAGAAATAGTGGATACCAGGCTTTCTTCTGGTATTGTGATTGGGCCCTTGGGGGGGGGGGTAAAGTTGGCACTGAATCTGTCGGCCAGTATGTGGCTATATCTGCTGGCTCAGTATAGGAGGTGCCATTGTACAATAACTTAGAGCAAATCTGAGTATTGTCTTTGAGGTTTTTGATATAGCTATAGAAGGCTTTGTGGTTGTTTGTGGTGTCAGCTACAAATCTGCCTTCATATCTGGCTTTAGAGGATTTGATTAGGGATCTCAGCTTTTTGTTGAGACTGATAAGGGAGTTACTTCATTTTTTACTGCAACAGTTTCTTTCTTCTGTTGTAGATTTTATTGATGGCTAGGGGCCACCAGATTGGCTTCCTTCTTTTGGAGGAGAGCGTCTTAGTTCTATTTGGTATGGCAAGGTCCATGCATTTTTGTACATGCTTGTACAGTGCATTGGTGCATGATTTGGCAGTCATGCAGCTATTTTCCATTTGCATAGGTGCCGAGAAGTTAGCTGCCTACATTTTTAAGAGCCCAAGGTCAGCTTTAGAGATGTTTTTCAGGGTGGACACCTTAGCAGGGGGTGTAGATGAGATGGAGGTTTCCAAGGTGATCAGCTTGTGGTGAGATTTATCCAAGGAGGAATTGATTGTAGGTGTGGAGCAACGGTCTCCCATGTTGCTGATAACCAGGATGAGGATGTTGCTTCCTCTAGTGGAGGTCAGAATGAGCTGGTCCAGGGCATTGGAACTGATAAATTCCAGAAAGCATTGGGCCTGTACATTGGTACTTGAATAGTTTTCCCAGTTGATGGAAGGGTAGTTGAAGTCACCCAGTATGAAAGTATTGGGTTGGACCTTGATCAATTCCAGGGTGCTTAGGAAGGTGGAGTGAGAGTCTGGGGACTTGTTTGGGGTTTTGTAGCAGACTATGACTTCTATCGCCATCTTACCCAGTGTTAGTTGTGCCTGAAGTATCTCTGATGCATTATACTGAGCTAACAGCCTAGAGGTGTGTGTATCTTTTAAGAATATGGAGACATCACCACCTTTGGAGCTTCTGGCCATATTCTGGGGCTGAAAGGTATGGAATGAGTTATAGCGTGGGAGCGCAGGGGTGCTCTCTGCCTCTTTAAACCAGGTCTCCATTACAGAACAGATGTCGACATTCTCCATTTGTCTTCTTTATGTTGGCAGTATTGTCACAATTGATGTAATAAATTTTTTCATTGTTTGGTATTGATTATGTACTTTGTTCAAAGTCTTTGTAAATTCTATCTCCTGTATGTG
Organism: Protopterus annectens; assembly: GCF_019279795.1. NCBI lineage: Eukaryota > Metazoa > Chordata > Ceratodontiformes > Protopteridae > Protopterus > Protopterus annectens. The sequence continues at coordinate 1,142,351,188 of NC_056731.1, forward strand.
ATCATTTGAATTGACTGACTATATGAAAATGAGATTTCATATGAATACCTTCTGCTTTACTGTCCATTAAATGAGCTGTGACCACAAGATAACCTCTCATCCTCCTGTCAGACCAGATATCCACTGTGACCTATGTATCTTCTGCCCCTGCTATCACTTTTAATTTTGTCCATCATTTAACCACTAGCTTGTCAGTCTTTTTAATAATGGTTCTCTAACTTATATGACAGTACTTGTTATTCACAATTGACATGAAATAATGGAAATGCTTGTTTTCAATGATAGAGAGTGGTGCGTCACAATTTTTAATTAATACGGTGTAAGTGATTGCCTTTTGTTGAAGATGGTTTCATGTATATTATGTTACAGTACTGGACTGACTGAATGAAGGAATAAATATAGGTTGCTGAGGGTTACTGGCAATGATTTCTTCATTTATAAATATTAATTCCTCATATCTGCTCAAATAAAAACATGAAAGATAAGTAAGCTGAAACTTCAGGATTTGGAAATATTGAAACACAATAAATGCACATAAAAATATGTTTAATATTTAAAATAAAGACATTGCTATAAGCCTTTAAATATCTTATTAAATTCTTTGTTAACACTAGGCACTTCAATTCCAACATCAGTGTTATGATTTTAAATTTTGAGTCACTTCAACAGTATTTAAGAGATGTTCTGTCCATCACTGACATTTCCTAAAATGCTGTAATATGTACTATAAATTGTTGTTATTCTAAAAGAGAACAAGATTCAGGAGTTTTCTTTTCTCTTAGTTATCAAGATATCACACACATGAACATTTGCACTCAGTTATAAACTGCTTTCTGCTGTGAGATCACACAACTGCATTTTGCACATCCCTTGGTTATATTCTTTCTGTGCCATGAAACAATGATTACCTAATCTAGTTTTTGATGTATAATCACTCGTTTTCACTATGAGTATCACGGTGAGTTTCAGAGGTGATAATGAAGGACAAAGCTGAACAACTGTAGGTCTTATTATTTTTGTGTCAGAATTACTCACAAAAGCCACTGATGTCTTTTGGGATCTATATGTGGCATAAGAAAAGCTTTAACTATGAAACCTGAGTTCTTTACACAAAAATGTGACTATTTAATGTTTCACTTGTTATTTTGTTTGCCCAAATAAAAGTACTTAAACTGAATAAAATATGTTGTTTTACTTTTCATGAGGAAATATGTTTAGGCTATAATGACAGTAGTATGTCAGGTGGCAGCACAACTTTGGAACATTTATTTTATTAAAATAGATTGCTTTTGAAATTTTTTTACTTGATACAGAAATATTACAAACACCAATAACATTAATAACACTTTAGAAAGCTGTGTGCCAAGAAAGACTTTTTGCTTGCTCCACTTGTTATCTAAAACATTTATATGGGATGGGCATTATGGCTGTTCAATACTGATGGAAGACATATGGGCCATCTGTGAGTGATGGCAGATTAATGGCTCATCACTGAGATGGAAGGATAAAGAAGGTTAGTGCATTGCTAACACCTAGCCCCTGAAAACCATAAAGGTATCAGAAATCAACAGGTTAAGTAAGTGGGCCCATAGAGAGAATAGCAATAATAGAGTATATAGAAATGTAGTTAAGAGTAGTCCTAGAGGAGGAAAACAGTAAATTATACTTTTGGCAGTTAAACAGTTTTGAGATAGAAAAAAATTGTCTATTTGGTTTCTGAGAATAATTTTATAATTGTAACGACATAATCATTGGCAGGTCAGATATCTGAAAAAAAGTCAAGGAAGGACAAAAAAAATGGCAGAAACACTGTTGAAATCATTTGAAACTGAAAACCACAATGCCCACTGAGGAAAATGGCAGTTCATTTATTAAAAACTGCAAAAGTGATTCAACCATTTTATGTAAAATACAATAAAATAACAAAAAAATGGTGTATTATAAAGCTATTTTATTATTTATACACATAGACCAATGGAAGCAGAAGTCCAGCTTCACTTTTTATATTTATTTATTTATATTTTAATTATTTATTTTTTAACAAGTAAGAGGCCTATCCCCTGCTAGATATTTATTGGGTATGATATTTTTTCTGTGATTATCTAACATGTATGTCTCTCTTTAAAAATATTTTGATGTGCATGTTATAAAAGAGGTGCACTGCAGATGGCAAAATCCTTGAGAAGTAACTTAATGTGTTGAACAAAAAAAGTTTCTGCTGAAAAGACCTAAACCAAGGACTTCTAAAAGAATTCACCTGTAAGCTGATAGGAGGGAAACATTTATGCTGAACAATGAGTACATTTTGCTTCGAATTCTGTTTGCTTGGTAACACAAACATTCAACAAGGGCAAGTCAGAAAAAATGACACATGAAAAATCATGGATTACATCTGCCTAGCAACAGAGAGTGCATGTGACAAGGTCCATGTGACATGACATTTAGGATTACTAGATGCCTTTATAGAAAGGGGCTGACAAAACTTAGTATTCAATTACTTTAGACCATGTTGTTGTTTGTCTTTCGGCTTTTTCCCGGTATGGGGTCACCACAGTGGAACTCCAGTCCGCTAATGATTAGCAGTAGATTTTTATGAAATGCCGAGGTGCCAGCTCGACGCCCAACCTTCAACGAAGGAACGCCCATTTACGCACGCATGTCTTTCGAACGCTACCCAACCGTGGGGAGGACATACAGACTCCACACAAAAGGCACTACCAAGGCAAGCCGAGAATCGAACGGGAGAACCTCTTGCTTTGAGGTAACAGCGCTACCGCCGTACCACCGCGGAAACCAATTACTTTAGACCATGAGAAGGATTATTTCTTTGTATAAATTTTAGAATTAGATCCTTAGTTGGTTGTTTCTTTAGATCTGAGTATAAAATGATTCACTTTCTTGGTTGTAATTTGAGGGTATATTTGCTTCATTTTCTGCCTTCATTACAGCTATGTAAATTTGCTTTACAAATAAAAATCCTGCAAGAGGACCAGTTTCTTTCAGTCCCAAGATGATTTTCTTCTCATGATCAATGCTCACTATGGAGCTTATGCAAAATTAAGTGCCAGAACACCATCCACCACCCAACACATTACACAAGTAATCATACAAAATGGAGAATTGACAGAGTGCTTCACCAACTCCCTGAATCAGGAATCAGACTACGATATCAATTAGAAGCTTTTGAAAACATAGATCTGCAGCCATTAAACCATGGCAGCAGCTGAGAACTAGACCATCTTAAGATTCATGTATCTTCCATGCATATTTCACTCACACACAAAAAGTTCCCATGAGAACAGAGGAAGCACAGCTACAAATTTAACATTTTAACTATTTTTTTGCAAATATGTGGACTGGGTTTCAGACCCTTTTCTACCCATGACCAAGGCTCACTGTGGAGGTACAAAATTAAGTGTAGGAGCACTTTCCGTCCCTACACAATACACAAGCAACCAGATAAAGATTTTTTTCCATAGTATTTTTTATCCCATTCCAACCTGCACTCATTGGCTGATTTCTCTTCTCCTGTTTGCAACACTAAAAATTGGTCAGCTGCAAGCTTTCACTTGCCACAACATTGATTCATAATGACATTTAACATATATCAAGATTTTTAAATATCTAACAAACAACAAACTTAATAGGCTTTAGGGCTTTTAAAATGCCTTTTGAAATTGCATCACCAATGCTGTGTCTGTGAGCTTTGTTCCTCAAACTCTTCTTTGTGCTTTTCATCTTTCGCCATATCTGGAATATCTGTTGTATCCCAGTTCTGTTAAACATGGATTAGCTCTTAGCAAAATGATCTTCTTCTGCTTTTTTTGTCTATTTCAGCTAGCCATTAACATTTAAAACATGAATGAAATTGGGAAATGTTGTCACGACAAAGGTGATCCAGTCAGCACTGGGAAATCAAAGCATCACCTTTTCAACTCATAACATAACAATCACCAGAAAAATATAGGTCAAATATAATATAATGAAGTTTGTGTCTTTATTAAGTTATACACCCCAAGTCAAATGCAAATCAAATATCTTCAAATCAAAGTCAAGTCCTATTTTATATGACATTGACTCATGTCAACACTTTATATGAGTTGAGTTAAAGCAAATGACATGTTCTGACATTCTCTTTAGTCTTGCTTTTCTCCGTCTTGACAGCTTCAGATTCTATCTCCGATCTTTTGCTCTTTCTTTCTGTTTTTTGCACACTGAGTTATTTCATCTGTTCAGCTGAAATGAAACATTTTGCCTCCATCTCCAGCTCTACTCTTTCCAGTTCAGTATGCATTTTAAGGTCACCTGGGGATGGATAGATTATCCCTTTTTTTGCATGCTGTGGAGCTTCAGATGCTGCCAGGCTGGATACAGTTTCAGTGGACTCAGAATTAGTTACACCAAAGGAGGTTATTTTTCTTCCTTGGTCATACCAGTAGGTTTATTCCTCTTCATTTACATTTTAATCAGCTGTGGTGCTGATATTTTTTACAATCTTCAGAGCCCAGTTTTGCCTATTTCATAGCTACTTTGCTTAAAACATAAAATAACTACTATAAATATATGTTTCTGTATATTTACCTTGTAGCTGCAAGGATTTCCCATATTTTTTATGGCAAAACTGTTTGCAGGCTAAGGTGAGTTACAATATCTGAAATAATGCAAACAAATAACTGCAATGTCACAGGCTATCACCCATACGTGATGACAACCACTACCACAGGTATGTGATAGTCACCATGATTATGGTCTAACGATCCACACCACTGCCACAAATAATTTGAGGGACAGGTCCTTCAGCCCAGTCCACTGCCCGCCACACACAGTGCCTCAGTCCTTTCAGCAAAATCAGTATTCATAGGATCATAGGAGATTACTAGGCTATCGACCTGGAGGTCATTTTAAGCCTAGCCATTTCAACCCAATGTAATACCGTAAAAATACTAGTCAATACCCAAGAATGCATTTAGTGATGACTGCCCATGTCCAGGAGGGTTGTGGGCACTGTCCCCAGAAAGAATTTACAATGCCCCATCCACCCATCCAGGTTCCTCTTGAACAGTGTCATAGAGGTGCTCTGTTTCACATGAATTGTTAGCCTGTTCCAAAAACGTGGCAGTTGCTAGGAGATAAATCTGTCCCGCCAGGATGTCCTATTTAAGTTGAAGGCCATATTTAAGTCCCTGGAACAGGTAGCCCTAGACTCATTTGATTTAAAAATACGCAGTAAGTTCATTATGTTTGGGTCTTGGGTTGCTCTGTAAGCCAGGCATAAGTCTCCTGTAAAAAGTCTATACGATACAGAATATAGTGACAGGGATTTTAGTTGCTCCATGTAAGGCACATGCTGGAGGCCCTGAATCTTCTTTGTTAGAAACCTCTAAGGTCTCTCTAATTGCTGAAGGTGCTTAGTATGGTACATACCGAATGAGGCATTATACTCAATTATGGGCTGGATAAATGACGAGTATAGGGGGGTTATAACTTAATTTGTCTTGAGGCAATGCCTTTACTAATCAAGTGAGCTATGTGGAAAGCTTTCCTTGCAACAGTAGACATGTGGTTGTCGAAGTTAAGGTCACGGTCTACCTGCAATCCCAGGTCCCTTACCACTTCATGGGTACTTAGGGTATTGTTATTGATTTGATAGTGTGAAGGGACATTGTGCTGAAGGTAATGATGATGCATTTCTTTGCATTCAGTTCGAGATTGTGACTAATACACCAGTCACTTTGATAGTGTGTGTCTGGTTTGTGAGCCAGTTGGCAACCCATCTTACAATGAAGGGGTTTACATTCAGTTTGCTAAGTTCATCAGTAATGCCTGAATGTGAGATTGTGATGAATGCATTTGCCAAGTCGAGGTATGCTGTGTGCACAGATTTGCCCTCATCAATGGCCTTGGTCACACTTTCAAGGAAATCCACCAGATTTAACAGGCAGGATCTGCCCTTCACAAAGCCAAATTGGGTAGGATCCAGGGCTTGGAGGTCACCTATGTATTTATTTATGTGGTCCATAATGACACTTTCCATAGCCTTTCAGATAAGGCTTGTCAGGCTTATGGGTCTGTAATTCCCTGGGTCTGTTTCTAGGCCACTTTTGTGGAGGGGAATAACTAGCTGTTCTCCATTCCAAAGGAACAAAGCCTGTGGTTAGGCTATGTTTGAAAAGGGTACTTAGTGGAGATGCTAGTTCATGTTTTAGCCTATTTAGAAGACAGCCTGGGATCTAATCTGGTCCCATAGAGGCCATGTTCTTGGCCTTGGACAGATCTTTGAGGACCTGCTCTTAAGATATGTAAGATGGGGGAGTTTAGGGGAGGGATTCTTGGAAGTTAGGAGGGGATAAGGGAGTGAAATTTTCCCCAAACCTATCCACTAACAGGTTCACTGTCTTTGTGGGGTTAGTGTGTATGATACTGTTAGCCACCAGTTCTGCACATGCTTGGGTCCTACAATTTAGGTTATCTACATAGCTATAAAAGGCCTTATGGTTATCCTTGTCAGTACTTGCTAGATTTCTCTGAAAGGAGCTCTTGGAGGATTTGACAAGTTGTCTTATTTGCTTGTTAATGCTGGGGAGGGTGCTTTTTCATTGTTGGGTCCTTGTCTTTGTTTTCATGGATAGCAACTTTTTGCATTTATTGTGCAGTTTGTTGATGCTGGAAGTCCACCATAGCAGCTTGATTTTACTTGGAGCTCTGGCTTTGATTTTATCTGGTACAGCTGAGATTATACACTTAATACACTTATGCAAGTGGTTGTACAGGACTTTAGTGCAAGCTTCAGCATAGTTACCACTTTCAGCTTGGGGTGGGGCTTGGAATGCATTTATACTTTTACCTAGGAGGGTATAGTTTGCCTTGGTGAAGTCCAATTTCACCCTTTGTGAGTTCTGGAGTTACTGTCAGTTCAATGGTGACTGATTTGTGATCAGTTTTAACTAATGAGGGTTCAACAGTTGCAGCAGTGCACCTGTTTGACATGTTGGTTAGGACCAGATCTAAAATGATTACTCCTCTTGTTGGGTATGGACAATTTGCTCCAGGGCATTAGCATTCACAAAGTCAAAGAACTTTTGTGCTAGTGAGTTTGGGCTAGAGTAGGTTTCCCAGTGGATGGTGGGATAATTGAAATCCCCTCATAACCAGTGTGTTTGGTAAAATTTGGATTGTCTTCAGTATGGTTAAGTAGGCTTCATGGGTGTCATGACCCATGGAGGGGATCTGTAACTGACTAGGACTTGAATGGGCGTCTTACCCAATGTAACCTGGACCTGGAGTAATTACATGGAGTTGTCCAGTCTAACTAGATGTGAGGTGAATTTATTTCTAATATAGATTGAAACACCACCTCCTTTGGCTTTCACACATTCATTTTGCAGTCTAAAGATGTGGAAGGCATTGTTGCCTTGCAGGACCGGGGTACTCTGTGACTGCATAGACATCTACATCTTCTAGTGATAGAAGTGCTTCCAGAGTGTGCAGTTTTTGGTTTAAGCAACTAGAATTTAGCAGCATGACCCTTATTTTGTTCTGATTGGTTAATTTCACATTAGTAATGTTGTTTGCAATACCTTGCCTAAAAAGGCACTATAGGGAAGCAACAGCCTTTGCCTGCAGCCAAAACCATAAGGGTGCCAGGTGCAAAATGTCTCTAGCAAAGTAGTGAGGTTTGTCAATCATGGTTTTCCAGGCAGACAAGAACTGGATCCCCTTGGAATGAACCAAAAACTAAGCCAATTATCTAAATCAATCACTTTTTGTTTATACTGTGGCATCATTCTAGGTGAGGGTAGTATGCTGCTCAAGGCTAGGGACATACCTGCCTGGGACACATACTCAGATAGCGCGACCATGTCTCTCTTCATATAGTCCAGTGAGGTACACCTCAGGTCATTCACACTAGCATGACTTATGACAGAGTCATAACAGCAAATATTGCTGAGAGGCCTGAGTGCATGCCTGATTTAGTGAATCCTGGCACTCAACAGGCAGCTGACCATGACTTTTTCCTTGTCCAACCTGGTGAATGGGACATCTGTGGGTTTCACTATTGAGTCTCCAATGACAAGAAAACTTGGTTTTTGAGCGTTATGCCTTACAGGCTTGGTGGGTGAGACACTGGTGTCACTATGTATCATGGATGCTGTGGAGACTGTCTTAGCTATAGCAGAGTTGTGTTTTGGAGGTCTCTGGTGTTTCGGTAAATTTTTTGAGAGAACCTCTGTGTATGTGGATTTAGGTGTTTGATGCGTACTATGTGTATGAGTAGTTATATGTATATGAGTAGTAGTACTATGTGAATATGTAGTGGTGGGTGAGTTGACAACCTTCTCCGTGTTACTGTTTTGAGTGAAAGAGAGCATGGATTCTAGATTCTTGGTGTAAATGCATCTCTTGTACTCTGTACTATACTGTGTTATTGGTAGAGGGTTGTCTGTGTACATGAGGCAATTGCTACACTGCTTCAAGACACCCAAGTCAACAAGGTTGGCTGGAGAAACAAGAGTAGTCCAACTGTCCATAATGCTAGGTTGAAGACTTTTGTCACTAGGGGTGGCTTTTCAGAAACGATCATGGAGGAGCTCTGTGAATGGATATTTCTGCCTGGGTTTTAAGGGAAAATTTGTTGAATTGAACTGTCCAGGTTTGGTGCACAATTGCAGGGTAGTGTGCGGTGCAGTACTGCACAGTGCTGAGCGGTGTGCAAACAAGCAGAAACCTGCTCAGATGCATGGCCTAAATACCAGAAGCTAAAACTTGAAAAAAAAACTCTAACAAAATTCAAAAGGACTATGAGGATGCTTATTCCAAGCCATAGACCAGCCTCCCTTTACCAGTCAGGTGCCAATCAAACACAATTCTTTCACAAAGGTGCAGATAGGCCCCTTCCAATCCAAGATGGCCTGGAAAATGTGCTCAGAAGAAACAAACCACTACAAACAGTTCCAGAAGCAGCAGGCCTGGATCTGGACTATGCTACAGCTACTAGCTACCTTAGTTTCATCGGGAAACACTAGACAATATTTAACACAGCAGAAAAATAGTGGTGAGATACTGAAAAAATATTTAAAACAGCATAAAATCAGCCAGGAGGCTCTAAAGAATGATTTAAACAGTTAACAAATCAGTTAATTAAGTATTGCTTGGTGGCAAAATCAGAGTAGGCAGAACAGATAATTTAAAAAAAGTGAAAAAATACAAATAAATACTTGGAGACAAGAAAGCTTGCTAAACAGTGCAAACAACAATAAAATTCAATTTTACAGGTACAGTGTAGCAGGCAATTTCAGAATAACAGTGTAGTTTACTATACAGTAAATACATACAGTATAAAAATAGGTGTCAGGCAATGAAAAAGTGCAGTAAATAGTATAAATAAGCAAAACAAAAAAAACAGGCAACTTATGTTTTTTTCTTTGGAAGCTCAGAAGCCTCTAGTTGTCTGGTATCTCAGCTCAGAGTTGTGGCTGGCATCCCACCTCAGTTCAGCTTCGTACAAACAAGCAGAAACCTGCTCAGATGCAGGGCCTAAATACCAGAAGCTAAAACTTGAAAAAAAAGCTCTAACAAAATTCAAAAGGACCAATGAGGATGCTTATTCCAAGCCCTAAACCGGCCTCCCTTTACTAGTCAAGTGCCAAGCAAACACAATTCTCTCACAAAGGTGCAGATAGGTCTCTTCCAATCCAAGATGGCCTGGAAAATCTGCTCAGAAGACACAAACCACTACAAACAGTTCCAGAAGCAGCAGGCCTGAATCTGGACTATGCTACAGCTACTAGCTACCCTAGTTGCAGTGGGAAACATTACAGAATATTTTACACAGCAGAAAAATAGCAGTGAGATGCTGAAAAAAAACATTTTAAACTGCAGAAAATCAACTAGGAGGCTCTAACAAATGATTTAAACAGCTAACAGATCAGGTAATTAAGTACTGCTTGGCAGAAAAACCAGAGCAGGCATCACAGATAGCTTTAAAATAGTGAAAAATACCAGTAAAATACTTAACAAACAGTGGAAACAACAAAAAAGCATGGTAAATAGTGAAAACAGCAATAACATTTGATTTTACAGGCACAGTGTAGCAGGCTATAGTAGTGTAGCAGTGTAGTTTAGTACACAGTAAATAAAAACAGTATAAAAGTAGGTGGCAGGCAATAAAAAAGAGCAGCAAATAGTATAAATAAGCAAAAAACAGACAACTTCTGTTTTTTTGGAAGCTTAGAAGCCTCTAGTCATCTGGTATCTCAGCTTAGAGTTGTGGCTGGTAGCCCACCTCGGTTCATCTCGGTACAAACAAGCAGAAACCTGCTCAGATTTAGGGCCTAAAAACCAGACGCTAAAACCTGAAAAAAACTCTTAACAAAATTCAAAAGGACCAATGAAGATGCTTATTCCAAGCCCTAGACCAGCTTCCTTTTACCAGTCAGGTGCCAATCAAACACAATTCTCTCACAAAGGTGCAGATAGGCCCCTTCCAATCCAAGATGGCCTGGAAAATGTGCTCAGAAGAAACAAACCACTACAAACAGTTCCAGAAGCAGCAGGCCTTGATCTGGACTATGCTAGAGCTACTAGCTACCTTAGTTTCATCGGGAAACACTAGACAATATTTAACACAGCAGAAAAATAGTGGTGAGATACTGAAAAAACATTTAAAACAGCAGGAAATCAACCAGGAGGCTCTAAAGAATGATTTAAACAGTTAACAAATGAGTTAATTAAGTATTGCTTGGTGGCAAAATCAGAGTAGGCAGAACAGATAATTTTAAAAAAGTGAAAAAATACAAATAAATACTTGGAGACAAGAAAGCTTGCTAAACAGTGCAAACAACAATAAAATTCAATTTTACAGGTACAGTGTAGCAGGCAATTTCAGAATAACAGTGTAGTTTACTATACAGTAAATAAATACAGTATAAAAATAGGTGTCAGGCAATGAAAAAGTGCAGTAAATAGTATAAATAAGCAAAATAAAAAAAAACAGGCAACTTATGTTTTTTTCTTTGGAAGCTCAGAAGCCTCTAGTTGTCTGGTATCTCAGCTCAGAGTTGTGGCTGGCATCCCACCTCAGTTCAGCTTCGTACAAACAAGCAGAAACCTGCTCAGATGCAGGGCCTAAATACCAGAAGCTAAAACTTGAAAAAAAAAGCTCTAACAAAATTCAAAAGGACCAATGAGGATGCTTATTCCAAGCCCTAAACCGGCTTCCCTTTACTTGTCAAGTGCCAATCAAACGCAATTCTCTCACAAAGGTGCGATAGGTCTCTTCCAATCCAAGATGACCTGGAAAATCTGCTCAGAAGAAACAAACCACTACAAACAGTTCCAGAAGCAGCAGGCCTGAATCTGGACTATGCTACAGCTACTAGCTACCCTAGTTTCAGTGGGAAACATTACAGAATATTTTACACAGCAGAAAAATAGCAGTGAGATGCTGAAAAAAAAAACATTTTAAACTGCAGAAAATCAACTAGGAGGCTCTAACAAATGATTTAAACAGCTAACAGATCAGGTAATTAAGTACTGCTTGGCAGGAAAACCAGAGCAGGCATCACAGATAGCTTTAAAATAGTGAAAAATACCAGTAAAATACTTAACAAACAGTGGAAACAACAAAAAAGCATGCTAAATAGTGAAAACAGCAATAACATTTGATTTTACAGGCACAGTGTAGCAGGCAATAGTAGTGTAGCAGTGTAGTTTAGTACACAGTAAATAAAAACAGTATAAAAGTAGGCGGCAGGCAATAAAAAAGAGCAGCAAATAGTATAAATAAGCAAAAAACAGACAACTTCTGTTTTTTTGGAAGCTTAGAAGCCTCTAGTCATCTGGTATCTCAGCTTAGAGTTGTGGCTGGTAGCCCACCTCGGTTCATCTCGGTACAAACAAGCAGAAACCTGCTCAGATTTAGGGCCTAAAAACCAGACGCTAAAACCTGAAAAAAACTCTTAACAAAATTCAAAAGGACCAATGAAGATGCTTATTCCAAACCCTAGACCAGCTTCCTTTTACCAGTCAGGTGCCAATCAAACACAATTCTCTCACAAAGGTGCAGATAGGCCCCTTCCAATCCAAGATGGCCTGGAAAATGTGCTCAGAAGAAACAAACCACTACAAATAGTTCCAGAAGCAGCAGGCCTGGATCTGGACTATGCTACAGCTACTAGCTACCTTAATTTCATCGGGAAACACTAGACAATATTTAACACAGCAGAAAAATAGTGGTGAGATACTGAAAAAATATTTAAAACAGCAGAAAATCAGCCAGGAGGCTCTAAAGAATGATTTAAACAGTTAACAAATCAGGTAATTAAGTATTGCTTGGTGGAAAAATCAGAGTAGGCAGAGCAGATAATTTAAAAAAAGTGAAGAAATACAAATAAATACTTAGTGGAGACAAGAAAGCTTGCTAAACAGTGCAAACAACAATAAAATTTAATTTTACAGGTACAGTGTAGCAGGCAATTTCAGAATAACAGTGTAGCTTACTATACAGTAAATAAATACAGTTTAAAAATAGGTGTCAGGTAATGAAAAGTGCAGTAAATAGTATAAATAAGCAAAATAAAAAAAAACAGGCAACTTATGTTTTTTTTTGGAAGCTCAGAAGGCTCTAGTTGTCCGGTATCTCAGCTCAGAATTGTGGCTAGTAGCCCACCTCAGTTCAGCTTCGTACAAACAAGCAGAAACTTGCTCAGATGCAGGGCCTAAATACCAGAAGCTAAAACTTGAAAAAAAAGCTCTAACAAAATTCAAAAGGACCAATGAGGATGCTTATTCCAAGCCCTAAACCGGCCTCCCTTTACCAGTCAGGTGCCAATCAAACACAATTCTCTCACAAAGGTGCAGATAGGCCCCTTCCAATCCAAGATGGCCTGGAAAATGTGCTCAGAAGAAACAAACCACTACAAACAGTTCCAGAAGCGGCAGGCCTGGATCTGGACTATGCTACAGCTACTAGCTACCTTAGTTTCATCGGGAAACACTAGACAATATTTAACAAGGCAGAAAAATAGTGGTGAGATACTGAAAAAACATTTAAAACAGCAGAAAATCAGCCAGGAGGCTCTAAAGAATGATTTAAACAGTTAACAAATCAGTTAATTAAGTATTGCTTGGTGGCAAAATCAGAGTAGGCAGAACAGATAATTTTAAAAAAGTGAAAAAATACAAATAAATACTTGGAGACAAGAAAGCTTGCTAAACAGTGCAAACAACAATAAAATTCAATTTTACAGGTACAGTGTAGCAGGCAATTTCAGAATAACAGTGTAGTTTACTATACAGTAAATAAATACAGTATAAAAATAGGTGTCAGGCAATGAAAAAGTGCAGTAAATAGTATAAATAAGCAAAATAAAAAAAAACAGGCAACTTATGTTTTTTTCTTTGGAAGCTCAGAAGCCTCTAGTTGTCTGGTATCTCAGCTCAGAGTTGTGGCTGGCATCCCACCTCAGTTCAGCTTCGTACAAACAAGCAGAAACCTGCTCAGATGCAGGGCCTAAATACCAGAAGCTAAAACTTGAAAAAAAAGCTCTAACAAAATTCAAAAGGACCAATGAGGATGCTTATTCCAAGCCCTAAACCGGCCTCCCTTTACTAGTCAGGTGCCAATCAAACACAATTCTCTCACAAAGGTGCAGATAGGTCTCTTCCTATCCAAGATGGCCTGGAAAATCTGCTCAGAAGAAACAAACCACTACAAACAGTTCCAGAAGCAGCAGGCCTGAATCTGGACTATGCTACAGCTACTAGCTACCCTAGTTTCAGTGGGAAACATTACAGAATATTTTACACAGCAGAAAAATAGCAGTGAGATGCTGAAAAAAAAAAACATTTAAAACTGCAGAAAATCAAGTAGGAGGCTCTAACGAATGATTTAAACAGTTAACAGATCAGGTAATTAAGTACTGCTTGGCAGGAAAACCAGAGCAGGAATTACAGATAGCTTTAAAATAGTGAAAAATACCAGTAAAATACTTAACAAACAATGGAAACAACAAAAAAGCATGCTAAGCAGTGAAAACAGCAATAACATTTGATTTTACAGGCACAGTGTAGCAGGCAATAGTAGTGCAGCAGTGTAGTTTAGTACACAGTAAATAGAAACAGTATAAAAGTAGGTAGCAGGCAATAAAAAAGTGCAGCAAATAGTATAAATAAGCAAAAAAGAGGCAACTTCTGTTTTTTTGGAAGCTTAGAAGCCTCTGGTCATCTGGTATCTCAGCTTAGAGTTGTGGCTGGTAGCCCACCTCGGTTCATCTCGGTACAAACAAGCAGAAACCTGCTCAGATACACGGCCTAAAAACCAGATGCTAAAACCTGAAAGATGGCCAAGATGGCCTGGAAAATGTGCTCAGAACAAATAAACAGCTACAAACAGTTCCAGAAGCAGAAGGCCTGGATCTGGACTATGCTACAACTTCTGGCTACCCTAGTTTCAGTGGGAAACACTACAGAATATTTAACACAGACGAAAAATAGCAGTGAGACACTGAAGAAAAAAATGTTTAAAACAGGTTCAGGCACCTAGGCAACATGACATTTGCCTGTGCTACATTTGGTTGGGAACACATAACTGAAATGACATTCAGCTGCAGAGAAATATGGCTGTTGTGAATTCTCCATGGGTAAAGAGAAGAACGTGATGCCATGACCACAACTTCAATAACCAAATGCATAGGGGGAAAATAATGTGCATGGCCCACAAGGCAACATGAGACAGCAGGCAGTATGGTAGTTTCCTTTATAAGTGGTGTGTGTGAACCACTACTCCTTTCACAGTATCTAGAGAACATTACCTAAAATGTACAGTAGCTTGTATGATATCTCCATGCTGTAGCACACTTCCACATGTTGTAGTTATATAAGCATGTACTGTACACTGAGCACAATACTCATTAGTTCTTCTGCCCCCATGCACTTGGTTATTAAAGCTGTGGGAAAGGCAGTGCGTGATTCCCTTTGCCCACAGAGAATTCATAAAAAGACATATTTTTCTGCAGCTAAATGTTACTTCAGCCATGTGTCTCCAACCAAATGTACCACAGGAAAATGTCTGCCTAAGCACCTGAACCCCAGAGTTGCATATTTGCAATCAGTACTCATGATCACTCACTACTCTACATCCAAAAATAATAAATGTACACATAACACTTGTATGGTTTCATAGTACTGTAGATGATGTTGCAGTTGGTTGTATGCAGAATGATTTCAGTTCCTTGCTACAAAAGAGTTTGTGTAGCAAAGAGGGATAAGGCACCTTTACTGTGTTCTGAAGATTCATTGGAGTGAGAGTTCAAATCCAGACCCATGTAGAAATATTTGATGTGAACTTACATTTTGTAGTGTGAATGTCATAGATTGTTTTTCCTCATTTCAGCTACTTTTCCCTTAAAAAAAAAACACAAATCCATTCAAACCCAGCAAAAAAGAAGAACAAATAACCAAAATACTGGAACCAGGCTGAATCAACAATCAGAATTAGCGCACAGAAAACTTTATTTACACTTTCGTCCTAAGACTTCCTCAGAGTACTAATTATCCATAGCTATAAGTTTAAATACAATTCATTGTCCAATAAAATCACAACATCAATAAACAAATGATAAAATGTTAAAGCTATAAAACACTTGTAAAACACTTTAAATAAGTTACAAATACATTTAATTTATGCACATACAACCTACGATTTTTCAAAAAACACTTGATAACTACATCGTTTAACCGAGGTTCTATATAAGAATATAATTTTATTTGCCACAAGGCTTCTTTTTGTTCTAAATAATTCTTAAAATCCCTGCCTCTCAAATCCTTAAGAGCTTGTTCAAGAACTACAAAAGGAAATTTCTTATAATATCAAAATACCAGGGTACTTTAATTGAAAAAGCTTAGGAGTGGTCTATATTGGGATATGTACTGGTTGTATGGCATTTTATATAGGGATGACCACTAGAATGTTATGTTTAAGAATAAGAGAACATTTATATTATATAAAGAAAAAATATACCAAAAGTGCATTTTATAGACATACACTAAACTGTCACAATTCTAAGAAATGTCTTTTTGCAATTGAAAGGTCGTAGGTTATATGTGCATAAATGAAATGTATTTGTAATTTATTTAAAGTGTTTTACAAGAGTTTTATAGCTTCAATGTTTTAGCATTTGTTTATTGATGTTGTGATTTTATTGAACGATTAATTGTATTTAAACTTATAGCTGTGGATAATTACTATTCTGAGGAAGTCTTAGGATGAAAGCATAAATAAAGTTTTCTGTGCGCTAATTCTGCTTGTTGATTCAACCTGGTACCTGTATTTTGGTTACTTTTCCCTTTATTTTGCCTTTGTCTTTCCTTTTTTGGGGGGGAAGGTGTTTGTGCAATGCCCTGCTTGGCACAAACATGGGATGACTGTCAGGTTTGGCTGTACTTATCTCGTTTGCATGAACCATGGCAGTGCGCAAATTGGACTAGAGGCCCACCCAGGAAGCAGACAGAACACCTGCAGAACACCTGCAAACAGAGCATCTGTACAAGGGCAAAGATAAAAACAATACATTGTTACAATTCCTGTGTTCGATCATGCAACTGCACTTAGCATTGCGCGGTGTTGTGCAGCAGCTAGCAAAGTTCCCCAACACTTATAGACAAGACTCAGACAGCCAATGATTGAAACCAGATGCATTCAATTAATTTTGTTGGGCACTGCACAAACCCACTAAGTAGCATTGCAAGGCAGTTAACACAGAGAGCCTAAGAATGATTAGGAAATTAGAAAATGTCATGTAACTAGTCTTGTGGCAGCATTTGTAAGAGTAAGGTTTGATAACAGATGGTCTTGGGTTCTAGTATAGGGTGTGCAACCTATTTTTACTGTTGTGACAGTGTGGTTTATAGCAGTAAACTGAAAAATACACAAGTGTTATTTCAACATTCTTGTGGCAACATGTGTAAGTGTAGGACTGCCACACATGTGGTCCTGGGTTCTAATATAGGATATTCCATACACTTTTACTGTTGCTCCACTTCCCATTATATTCACTCTCAGTTATAACACTTTAGATAATGGAGCTGATATGAATTATATGTATGAGAGATGAGACACCATTATTGTGTTTTCAGATGTATGACTGAGGGTATGCTGTCTACTATATTTCTGTAAATATAATTCTGCTATCTGGACTTGCATGGCTTCACAATTACATAAGACCCATGCACAACTGAAATTATATCCAATAATCTTGTCAGGTCACACACATGCATGTGTAACAATTCAAACTATCACCTGTATTTATGTATGATTCCAGACTATGTCTAAGCAGCACTTCTTCTGTGGCAAAGATGGAAATCAATGCTGTGGAAGAAAATGTTTTGTTCCTTATGCCTCAGTATGAATCACACAGTGTAAAAATACATTTTCCTCAGTATATAAAGGCAAAAACAAATGTGTCATGTCATTACATTTATGCCCCCAGTGCATGTCTGCAAACTTAACTCACCTAACAGTTACGTTCCAATTTCAAATATATAGTTCCAGGCTCCATTAGTAGACACCCCTCAAACTAAGGCCAAGTGTCAGATTAACCTTCCAGTTTCAATTATTTAATTCTTCCCTTCTTGGCACTGGTGTGCTTCACTTAACATCATGCAAACGCATTTGGCATCATTGCTCGGGTTTGCGCACTACCAGTAAACACAATAACTGAAATTGGCAGGAAAGCACAGTTTCCATTGCTCTAGTTTGGCTGGTAGACATGGCTGGCATTGGAGAGGAAGACACCAAGTTTAGTGCACAGAGGTGTGGTTTCCAGGAGTCTAGGATATTTATTGGACTCCTGGTAAAGCACCACAGCCAAAGGCTTCTGTAGGGGGCTATTCTGTCTCCCAGTACAAGTCTGAAGCATGGAATAGTGTGGCCCAGGCTGTATCAAGTGCCACTGGTATCCCATGCACTGGAAATGTAGGCATCATTTTAATGACCTACACAGACAAAAGAGGGATACTCTCAGCAGTTGGTTGAATGAGTTTGAGACTGCAGACATTCCATAGGTGTGCAAGTATGACAATAAGAGAGTACTTGTAAGACTTAGAAAGATAAATATAGGCAAGACTGGTATGCATAATGCTGTTCTGTTTATTTCTGTTCCTTCCCCATCTTCCACCAAATGTGAGTTCAAGCAGCAGGCTCATGCTGCTCAATTGGAGTGACTGAGGGAAGCAAGTGGTGTGTATGCAGCAAAAGGGAAGTGTTATTGTAGCTTTAAAAGTTTGAAGATGGCTCTTTTGGTCTTTTATAGAGTTGTATCAAATTGAGCATGCATATCTCAACTGTAAAAGCAAGTATGGATGCATCAGTCTGTAGCACAAACCAATTGTAGGAGTCAATATTAGACTGTAGTCAAAGGTTGTGAGTTCAAATACCATGATTCACAACTATAAAATACTGTTATTTCTTTAATAATATTTACATTAAACTAAAAGCTCTATACCAGTGGTACAAATGCCTGCTGCAAACTGTAATCTGTATAATTGGAACACTCATATGTGCAATATATGCACATTTCAAGGATTACTTTCAGCGATCTGTAGTATAGTGCAAATCTGTTAAGACTTAAATATAATAATTCAGATAAAAGAGTTGTATAATTGTATTAATGCAATGTATGTCAAATATGATGGTACTAATTTTATCTCTTTTCATTTCTTCTCTTACCCCAACCACTAGCTCTCTTTTTTTATTTTCTATTATGTGTCATCAAAATGTCTCTATATTATCCATGGGTACCACATCACTAAATTCTACACAGCACAGTGAGGTAGGCCAGCCCCAGTGGATCAGCCTGCCCCCATCTACCGGCTCCAGCGCCGATGCCCAGCATGTCTGGAGCCAAACTAGCAGTATTGCCTCTGCTGCCCCTGCACTATCTATGTCCTCAGGTAGTACTGTCTCAGAAGCTGGTGTGTTGGTGCCCTCTGGGGTAGTGGCAGAGGTGATGATTTCATCATCCACTGGGGGACACCAGTGTTGGTGTGTAGGGTCATGCACTGCACCGTTGGTGTATGGCTATGCCAGATGAAGAGGTTGCACTCCCTCAAGGTCCATAGGAGGAGAAGATGCCAAGCACTCCAGCCACTAGTGGAGGAAAGGAATAGTAATGACAGTCTAATGGGTGAGGACTCAATTTTCACTGTCTCCAACCTTGATGATCATGAGCCTGGGTTGCCCCCTCCCTCACCCCAATCATGGTATCCCATCATTTTGTGTCCCTCACAGTGCCTGTCTCTTGTATTGTTTGTTTGCATTTGCTTCCTCACCTACCCAACTTACCTTGACCCAGACATACATATGTCCCTTACCCAGCAGTCCTCTCTTATTGAATTAAAAAAAAATGGGCACCTGTCCCATAGAACAAAACCACCCCATACAAAGCTCTCCATTTTGTACACATTTTCTTGACGCACTTTATTCGTTCCAGGTCTATATCAGATCATAGAAATGGCTCATTATCGAATGCCATAACGTTGAACTGCAAAACCCGAACCCTAACAATATCGAAACCTCAAAACAGCAAATTTTTTTCCCAGGGAAAAAAATTTGCTGTTCCGAGAAATACACACACACCACAAGCACACTAAAAATCAGCAATCCACACACATACATTTAAAAGTTACATCTAACCCTACACTACACTGCACATACACTACTATCTATCCACTTACCTTAACCCAGACTCTAACCCTATGGTCCATCACTATCGCACACTCACCTCACCCGTGCCCTAACCCTAACTCACCCAACCAAGCCCTAACCCAAACTTCCGCACAATCACACACTTACCTTAACCCAATCCGTAGCTTTCCACCGCATCACTGAAAACAGCAAAGCCACAACAACGGCCAACTGAATTCTTTCCCTAGGAAAGAATTTGGTTTTGTGCAGCTTCGCTGTTTTCAGTGTTTGCTATATTGGGTTAAATATTAGATCATTCAAAATTCTGCCATTTCGATGATCTAATATAGACCCATTCAGTCCAGTTGGCTATACAGCATGATTACATTGTTGTCACCCCTACCTCTGGAGGTGACAGTCCAAATTCAGCTAATATTCTGCACATATGATCAGTTTTTACTGTTGAAGAAATGGATAGTTAGGGTTCTTTCCTACCTCCCTCCTGCACATTCCTGTATTGCTTTCCTTTTGTTCTTCCCCCTGCTTGCTCCCCATTTCACCACTTTCCTATCTACCCCATTTTAAAAAAATAGAATTACACACAGCATGCACAAGTAGCAGTAAAAGCAATTCATCCCTTCACTTTTTACCTCTAAGTTTGAGTGGAGTTTCACGTCATGCAGCAATGCCAGATGACTTTGAGCATTGGTAAAATGATGCAGTTATCTCCACCCAATCTTAGTTAGCCCCACTGCACTATGCCAACATACAGCAACACATGTACTATATAGGATTTATGCCATTGCATTATCACTGTTCTTTTAAAAGTATTTAGAAATATTAGATACACTTGAATTTGAACCCAGTATCATCTTGTCTTAAAAAGAAATGTGTCAATGCATTTACACCTGCTACCACAGAGTCAGTTAACTAGCAGGTGTGTTTCATAGACTCAATAGTAACTAGAAAATACTAATATAACCAACCAAACACAGCTATAAAATAGATAAATCTGTTTATTAGGTAAGCGCTTTCGTACACTCACTCTGCTTTGTTTGCTGTTATATGGTCGGACAAACTGCATAGTGAGTGCACAAAACTGCTTACCTAATAAACAGATTTATCTATGTTATGGTTGTGTTTGGTTGGTTATATTAGTGTTATCTAGTAATTTGTTTTGTTGATTTTACCAACGCTTGTTCACCTGATCTATCCTGTTTTGTTCCTACTCAGTAATAACTCTCAGACTTTAGCAATGCAGCTCTCATTTCCACACTGCTTAAATATGCACAAACATGCAAAGTATTGGAAATGTGTATCTCACATGAGCAAACATTTTGCCAACTGACACTCAAACTGACTGCTTGCCACCCTACAGAAAAGTAAATATTATAATGTATTACTGCTGTTTACTGTCCTTGTTCTGTCTATGACATGAAATTAGATGTGGAAACATAACAAACTGAAGGCCCTATCTAACAATATGCCACATATTTACAATACAGTCATGTGTTGCCTCCATCCAAGCACTGAAACCCTGGTGTTTCAGTACATTTTTCACACATATATCACCTACACTACAGAAATGAATATCAAATTTTGTGTGATATGCAATACACATCAATCCATTAACATGCAGAACTAGAACTATTGACCCATAAGCCTAAAAAGCCTTATCTGCAAGACTAGGGAAGGAATCAGCATGGATCTTATCCACAGGGACATAGGTGACCTTCAACACACTTGACTCAACTCATTTTGGTTTTGTCAAGTGTAGATGTTGCTTATTAAACCTAGTGGACTTCTTTGATACTGACCCCAAAAGACATGGATGAGGGATAACAGAACATACCACCTATGCTGAGTTATCCAAGGCCTTTGACACTATCCCCCATTCAGGTATCACAGAGAAAATCTCCCATCTGGAGATTAACTTATACATTATTAGATGGATAGCCAACTTGCTCATCAACAGAACACACACTGCCAAATTTGGGGACTGCACCTCCACCACTAGACCACTTACCAATGAAATCCAACAGAGATCTGTGCTGGGCCCACAACTGTTTGGAAACAATTTCTCTGAAGTCCAGGCAAAGGTAGATGGTGTGGGGCTTACCAAGTTTGCAGATGACTGTCAGCTGGACACAGTCATATAGAGTCCCCCAACTATGTTAACATATTACAGAAGGGGCTGACAGACAAATGATTGGTGACAAACTCACAGATTAAACCTTAAACCTAAAAATGCCTCATTGTCCTCTTTGGCAATGAAGTATCCCTGCTAATTATGATATACATATCATCCCTCTAAGCCCAAACACAGTGTTGCAAGACTTGATGGGAATACATGTCAACAGCAATCTACACTTCAATCACTGTGTGCCCATAGTGGTGAGACACACATTCTGCATTGCTTGCTTCATAAATAAGGCCATCAAATCCAAGACCAGGGAAATCATAACTCTGCTGTACTCTACCCTTATCAGACCACGATTTATTTATTTATTTAACATTTGTTTACCAGGAAAGTCCGACTTGGAATGAAGCCAGTTTTCAGCGGAGGCTCAGGGAGAAATGCTTCAGATGCATGTCTTTGTAACATAGGAGGAAACTGGAACACCCAGAAGAAACCTACATGAATGCAGGAAGGACATGCAGACTCTGCACAGAAGGTACCCCAGCCCAGAATCGGACTGGCGATACCCTAACTGAGTACAATTCTCCCTTCTGTCTATACCTCACCAGACACCTGCAGCAACAGGAGAATACATAGAGGTTTGTGATTGGGAGAATCTAGGGCCTCCAAAACATGACATACATGGAAAGACTGAAAGACCATTCACTGTACACAGTATCATGCAGGCTACTGAGAGGTGACCTATGCCTGGTCTACTGAGTAGTCTCAGGCCCTGCTCTACTAGAAATGCTGGACATCTGCAAATCAAACAGGACAAGAATAACTTGTTCCAGGGATCTCAACCTAGCCTGTGTCATAAACAGAATATGCTGTGGAGACATATATATATATATATATATATATATATATATATATATATATATATATATATATATATATATATATATATATATATATCCCAGTGATTGCCACTACTCTGTAATAGGCTCCCACTGCATGTGAAGCAAGGATCCTCAAAGACCCTATTCAAACACAACCTTGAAAACTGGATGGGTGATTGTAAATTCACCCCTCAGGTGGCACCTATGTCCCTCAAAGACAGGGCCAGTTGGTGCTGATCATAAAATTGTTCTGCTAACAACTACCATCTAACTATGCTCAATATGGGTACCTGCATTTTTACACTGCAAGACAAGTAAACACCCTAGGGCCATTAGGCTAGTAACCTCCTATGAACGTATGAAGCTATGAAGCTATGAACCACTGTAGGCCTCCCAACATCTTCTCTTTAACATGCCCTGCTGATGTCATCCACTATAAGTTGACCAGTCTTGTAAAAGTCAGACTTGTATCATGGTGCTTGAGTAAAGTACTGAGTTCTGTAGTTTGTGTACTTAGAGAGGTAGGGATTATGTTATTACTGCAGTCAAGTGTGTGTGTGTGTGTGTGTGTGTGTGTGTGTGTGTGTGTGTGTGTGTGTGTGTGTGTGTGCGCGTGCGTGTGTGTGCGTGTGTGTGTGTGTGTGTGTGTGTGTGTGTGTGTGTGTGTGTGTGTGTGTGTGTGTGTGTGTGTGTGTGTGTGTGTGTGTGTGTGTGTGTGTGTGTGTGTGTGCACACACGTGCGCATTACAGACAACCTTTTACAACAGTATTTGGATTACTGTTATTGCCACAGTTTCCTCACCAGACACCACTGATGTCATTGGCTATAAAGTGTTATCTGAGACACTCGAAGTCAGACTTGAGCTGTGACGCTTGCCCTAAATACAGAGTTATGTAGTCTGTGTACTTAGGTAGAGGTTCTATTTTCACTGCAGTCAACCAGTGTGTGTGTGTGTGTGTGTGTGTGTGTGTGTGTGTGTGTGTGTGTGTGTGTGTGTGTGTGTGTGTGTGTGTGAGTGTGTGTGTGTGTGTGTGTGTGTGTGCGTGAAGAGCCTTTTACCCCAGCATGTGGGATACTGTTATTGCCATATTCTCCTCTCCAGACACTGTTGATGCCATCAGCTATAGCTGATTTGTGGATGTGCAGTATTCCCACTAAGGCAGAATCAGAGGCTAACCTGGAGGCCAGGCAGAAGTCACCTCATCCTATATGATACAGATTACAGTGACATTGATTTCAGTCTATCCACATACATCATGGCATGGTTTGTATGCAATGTGTTTTCTTGGTGGGTAACTCATGTGGTCTCTCCAGCTGCTGCATGTTTCTGGTGAGGTACATGTGAAAGAAAGCATTATACTCTGTATCAGTGTTCTAATGAGGTGAAAGTACCATCCTGTAATATAATCATGAGATCTGAATATGATGGTGTGATTTATGATGTGCACAACATAGACTTTGAATACCAGTGGGGATACTTGGTGGTCAAAGTTCAGAGTGTTATGTATGTGCATTCCCAGTGTTTGCAGCACTGGTTTTCAGCATAGGAAGACTGTTGTCAATGCTGTAATCAGCAGGAATTCCACTGTTAGTGTTAGCCCCTCCTGCAGCATGTTATCATCATAGCTGGATGCAATGATTCCACCCAGTATGCAAGATTCAGCAAACACGGTAAGCCAAACACAGTATACTTTTGCCTGAACTATCGAGAAATAGAATGCAAACAGTAAATGGCCAAGCCCAGATCCCTGGGGTACACCAATGGTTTCAGATCTACTTGTACAGGTTGATTCACCAGCTTTCACAGTATGGGTTTTGTCATTGAGCCAATAGGTTACCCATCTAGTGATTTAATCCCCAGCTGGGAGAGTTTCTCAATGATCCCTGCATGGGGGGGTTGTGTTCAGTTCCTAGGCCAGTTGAGGATAGCCAGTATGCACTGTCTTAGCTTCATCCAGGCCTATCACACAGATTCAATGGGCTGTGACAAGATCACAGATCACCTATCACTCACCTCATCACATACACTTCCTGGCATGGTTGAATACACACTTCAACATGCCCTCCACACAGACTGTGTTGCTGTAGAAGGGTGTTTTCAACATGCATCCATGTGAGTTGTTGGAGACACCACCCAATGCATGCATGTACAGACACATTCTGACTCTCCTCATCTGTGAGGTAGACCAACATGTCATCACGGACCTTTTCTAAATGAATACTAGCAATATCCTGACTGTGTGCAACAGACCTATGTGAGTTGTTAATGATACATTATGTCTGTTACATCTGTTAGATGTCCTCAAAGAGGTTACTGAGGGCATGCATAACAGCTATCAGCCCTTTTGAACTTGACAAGTCGAAAGCACTTGACACAAATCCACACTAAGGGATTCACTCTCCACTGTCGGATTTGGCCATATACACCTATATCACCAAGTGGGTAGACCAGTAAATCACATACATGGCATCTAAATATGTTGACATGTGTGAAGTGACCTATATCTCAGGTCCAGTGATCAGTCCGTACATCAGGGCTGTCTGCTAGGCCCTTTCCTGTCTGTTATTTAAGTGATGGACATCACAGATGGCATACTCATCCTGTGTCCAAACAGCTGCCTGAAGGACTACAGATTGTGGGCAATCATTGACTCCAGCTGTGATATTAGCATAATACAAACAGTATCAACACACACCAAAGACTGCTGCCACAGCCATGACAATACCTTCAATGACAAGAAAACATGGGGGCATTAATTATGTCAATAAAACAAACCCACAATCCAGGTATAATGTAGACATCACACCCTATAATCAGACCAATAGGTATGTGACCTGTGTCCTGGGGTAGATGGTAAGTGGAACGTCCACCAGCATGTGGTCACAGTGCTGACTAATCCCTTGTATGTAACACAACTACTGAATACTTGAAGGGCATCCACATCAGATGGCTTAATACCTCCATAATCCTGAAATCTGAATATGATGGTGTGACTTATGATGTGCACAACATAGACTTTCAATACCAGTGTGGATACTTTTTGGTCAAAGTTCAGAGTGTTATGTATGTGCATTCCCAGTGTTTGCAGCACTGGCTTTCAGCATAGGAAGACTGTTGTCAATGCTGTAAACAGCAGGAATTCCACGGTCAGTGTTAGCCCCTCCTGCAGCATGTTATCATCATAGCTGGATGCAATGATTGCACCCAGTATGCAAGATTCAGCAAACACGGTAAGCCAAACACAGTATACTTTTGCCTGAACTATCGAGAAATAGAATCCAAACAGTAAATGGCCAAGCACAAATCCCTGGGGTACACCAATGGTTTCAGATCTACTTGTACAGGTTAATTCACCAGCTTTCACAGTATGGGTTTTGTCATTGAGCCAATAGGTTACCCATCTAGTGATTTAATCCCCAGCTGGGAGAGTTGCTCAATGATCCCTGCATGGGGGATTGTGTTCAGTCCCTAGGCCAGTTGAGGATAGCCAGTATGCACTGTCTTAGCTTCATCCAGGCCTATTACACAGAATCAATGGGCTGTGACAAGATCACAGATCACCTATCACTCACCTCATCACATACACTTCTTGGCATGGTTGAATACACACTTCAACATGCCCTCCACACAGACTGTGTTGTTGTAGAAGGGTGTTTTCAACATGCATCCATGTGAGTTGTGGGAGACACCACCCAATGCATGCATGTACAGACACATTCTGACTCTCCTCATCTGTGAGGTAGACCAACATGTCATCACGGACTTTTTCTGAATGAATACTAGCAATATCCTGACTGTGTGCAACAGACCTATGTGAGTTGTTAATGATACATTATGTCTGTTACATCTGTTAGATATCCTCAAAGAGGTCATTGAGGGCATGCATAACAGCTATCAGCCCTTTTGAACTTGACAAGCCCAAAGCACTTGACCCAAATCCACACTAAGGGATTCACTCTCCACTGTCGGATGTGGCCATATACACCTATATCACCAAGTGGGTAGACCAGTAAATCACATACATGGCATCTAAATATGTTGACATGTGTGAAGTGACCTATATCTCAGGTCCAGTGATCTTACATCAGGGCTGTCTGCTAGGACCTTTCCTGTCTGTTATTTAAGTGATGGACATCACATATGGCATACTCATCCTGTGTCCAAACAGCTGCCTGAAGGACTACAGATTGTGGGCAATCATTGACTCCAGCTGTGATATTAGCATAATACAAACAGTATCAACACACACCAAAGACTGCTGCCACAGCCATGACAATACCTTCAATGACAAGAAAACATGGGGGCATTAATTATGTCAATAAAACAAACCCACAATCCAGGTATAATGTAGACATCACACCCTATAATCAGACCAATAGGTATGTGACCTGTGTCCTGGGGTAGATGGTAAGTGGAACGTCCACCAGCATGTGGTCACAGTGCTGACTAATCCCTTGTATGTAACACAACTACTGAATACTTGAAGGGCATCCACATCAGACGGCTTAATACCTCCATAATCCTGAAATCTGAATATGATGGTGTGACTTATGATGTGCACAACATAGACTTTCAATACCAGTGTGGATACTTTTTGGTCAAAGTTCAGAGTGTTATGTATGTGCATTCCCAGTGTTTGCAGCACTGGCTTTCAGCATAGGAAGACTGTTGTCAATGCTGTAATCAGCAGGAATTACACGGTCAGTGTTAGCCCCTCCTGCAGCATGTTATCATCATAGCTGGATGCAATGATTGCACCCAGTATGCAAGATTCAGCAAACACGGTAAGCCAAACACAGTATACTTTTGCCTGAACTATCGAGAAATAGAATCCAAACAGTAAATGGCCAAGCACAAATCCCTGGGGTACACCAATGGTTTCAGATCTACTTGTACAGGTTGATTCACCAGCTTTCACAGTATGGGTTTTGTCATTGAGCCAATAGGTTACCCATCTAGTGATTTAATCCCCAGCTGGGAGAGTTTCTCAATGATCCCTGCATGGGGGGTTGTGTTCAGTTCCTAGGCCAGTTGAGGATAGCCAGTATGCACTGTCTTAGCTTCATCCAGGCCTATCACACAGATTCAATGGGCTGTGACAAGATCACAGATCACCTATCACTCACCTCATCACATACACTTCTTGGCATGGTTGAATACACACTTCAACATGCCCTCCACACAGACTGTGTTGCTGTAGAAGGGTGTTTTCAACATGCATCCATGTGAGTTGTTGGAGACACCACCCAATGCATGCATGTACAGACACATTCTGACTCTCCTCATCTGTGAGGTAGACCAACATGTCATCACGGACCTTTTTTAAATGAATACTAGCAATATCCTGACTGTGTGCAACAGACCTATGTGAGTTGTTAATGATACATTATGTCTGTTACATCTGTTAGATGTCCTCAAAGAGGTTATTGAGGGCATGCATAACAGCTATCAGCCCTTTTGAACTTGACAAGCCCAAAGCACTTGACCCAAATCCACACTAAGGGATTCACTCTCCACTGTCGGATGTGGCCATATACACCTATATCACCAAGTGGGTAGACCAGTAAATCACATACATGGCATCTAAATATGTTGACATGTGTGAAGTGACCTATATCTCAGGTCCAGTGATCAGTCCGTACATCAGGGCTGTCTGCTAGGCCCTTTCCTGTCTGTTATTTAAGTGATGGACATCACAGATGGCATACTCATCCTGTGTCCAAACAGCTGCCTGAAGGACTACAGATTGTGGGCAATCATTGACTCCAGCTGTGATATTAGCATAATACAAACAGTATCAACACACACCAAAGACTGCTGCCACAGCCATGACAATACCTTCAATGACAAGAAAACATGGGGGCATTAATTATGTCAATAAAACAAACCCACAATCCAGGTATAATGTAGACATCACACCCTATAATCAGACCAATAGGTATGTGACCTGTGTCCTGGGGTAGATGGTAAGTGGAACGTCCACCAGCATGTGGTCACAGTGCTGACTAATCCCTTGTATGTAACACAACTACTGAATACTTGAAGGGCATCCACATCAGACGGCTTAATACCGCCATAATCCTGAAATCTGAATATGATGGTGTGACTTATGATGTGCACAACATAGACTTTCAATACCAGTGTGGATACTTTTTGGTCAAAGTTCAGAGTGTTATGTATGTGCATTCCCAGTGTTTGCAGCACTGGCTTTCAGCATAGGAAGACTGTTGTCAATGCTGTAATCAGCAGGAATTCCACGGTCAGTGTTAGCCCCTCCTGCAGCATGTTATCATCATAGCTGGATGCAATGATTGCACCCAGTATGCAAGATTCAGCAAACACTGTAAGCCAAACACAGTATACTTTTGCCTGAACTATCGAGAAATAGAATCCAAACAGTAAATGGCCAAGCACAAATCCCTGGGGTACACCAATGGTTTCAGATCTACTTGTACAGGTTGATTCACCAGCTTTCACAGTATGGGTTTTGCCATTGAGCCAATAGGTTACCCATCTAGTGATTTAATCCCCAGCTGGGAGAGTTTCTCAATGATCCCTGCATGGGGGGTTGTGTTCAGTTCCTAGGCCAGTTGAGGATAGCCAGTATGCACTGTCTTAGCTTCATCCAGGCCTATCACACAGATTCAATGGGCTGTGACAAGATCACAGATCACCTATCACTCACCTCATCACATACACTTCTTGGCATGGTTGAATACACACTTCAACATGCCCTCCACACAGACTGTGTTGCTGTAGAAGGGTGTTTTCAACATGCATCCATGTGAGTTGTTGGAGACACCACCCAATGCATGCATGTACAGACACATTCTGACTCTCCTCATCTGTGAGGTAGACCAACATGTCATCACGGACCTTTTTTAAATGAATACTAGCAATATCCTGACTGTGTGCAACAGACCTATGTGAGTTGTTAATGGTACATTATGTCTGTTACATCTGTTAGATGTCCTCAAAGAGGTTATTGAGGGCATGCATAACAGCTATCAGCCCTTTTGAACTTGACAAGTCGAAAGCACTTGACACAAATCCACACTAAGGGATTCACTCACCACTGTCAGATGTGGCCATATGCACCTATATCACCAAGTGGGTAGACCAGTAAATCGCATACATGGCATCTAAATATATTGACATGTGTGAAGTGACCTATATCTCAGGTCCAGTGATCAGTCCGTACATCAGGGCTGTCTGCTAGGCCCTTTCCTGTCTGTTATTTAAGTGATGGGCATCACAGATGATGTACACATCCTGTGTCCAAACAGCTGCCTGAAGGACTACAGATTGTGGGCAATCATTGACTCCAGCTGTGATATTAGCATAATACAAATAGTATCAACACACACCAAAGACTCCTGCCACAGCTATGACAATACCTTCAATGACAAGAAAACATGGGGGCATTAATTATGTCAATAAAACAAACCCACAATCCAGGTATAATGTAGACATCATACCCTATAATCAGACCAATAGGTATGTGACCCATGTCCTGGGGTAGATGGTAAGTGGAACGTCCACCAGCATGTGGTCACAGTGCTGACTAATCCCTTGTATGTAACACAACTACTGAATACTTGAAGGGCATCCACATCAGACGCCATAATACCTCCATAGTTCACAACCTTCATCACACCAATAACTAAATACAATGAACCCTTCTTCATGGACCTCCCTACACATCTTCCAGTGATGTGTAACTAAAGTGCACCACCTTTGTCACAGTGAGTTGTCACACATCTTATCAGTCATACGTAGATATTCTTTTTGTGGCATAAACATTACAGTATGATGGTGCGGAGTCCCTATCAAGTTGTTACACCCCATGCATGTGTGCTACCTGCTCTGCTGATGCACACAGTACATACATAGGTATTTGACAACATTAATGGCATGGGTAACATTCATGACAGTGTCTATTGTGCCATATAATATGCCTTGCATACCAGCAGCTAGCCTGTATTGAACATTATGACACATACAGATATAGCAGTGTCCCTCCTTACACCTCCAGCAGATGTTACAGTGCCAGGACAGTGTGCAGGATTAACCTCATAGAGTGTGGAGGTATCATAACAGTTGTATAAATGTGTTTGTGCAGAATCATTTCTGGTCACTCTGAATCTCATATGTTATGTCAGAGGCATGGGGTTATTATTCTGATATTGTCCATGATTGTGCTTGCTTCTTTTAATGTTGTTCATGAGCCTTAACTTGCGTCCCACTTGCTGGAGACCTCTCATCTGTGGAGTTGCATTCCCTATCTGCCAACCAGATTCCCATGTCCTCAGGTAAAGTCTAAGGGCTTGTTCCCTCACCAAAATTTCTGCCAGGCTTCAAAAGTGATTAACTGACATCCACTCACCCACCTATGAAAATAAGTGCTTAACTCAGCAATATAATCACGCACACTTTCATCTGCCTTGCAGCTATGCTCATGAAACTTTTTTCTTTAAGCTTCAGGTGTTAACTTAAAACACTCTAATAAACATTTCTTTACTTTGTTATAGTCTAAACAATCAGTATTAGACAATTTAGAAACAGTTGTTACAGCTTAACCATGGAATAAGGGGGTTAGGAACCGTACCCAGAGCCCTTGGTCAACATTATACTGTTTACATACCCTTTCCAACATATGAATAAAACTATCAATATTATCACCCTCTGTAAATTGTGGAAGAAATTTACTGATCTTTATTGCTTCTGGGGTTCAGTTATTCCTTTCCCCTTTACCTCTATGACCCTGGCAAAGAGTCAACATCTCCCTCTCGTATTGTCTCTGCCTCTCATTTTCTTCAGCCTCTAAATGCCACAGTCTCGCTGCTGATTTTAATTCCATTTGTTTTTCCTGCTGCATTCTTTCTGCTGATACTAATTCCAAATGTTTGGCCTCCAATTAAGTCTCTTTAACTCCAGATGGAATTTTAAGTCCTCTGAGGAAAAGTTGAACTGTCCTGTTTCAGAGAACTGTACTTCCCCAAGTCCAGTCTGGCTGTCTTCCTGGTTGCTGGTCTGTGATGCAGCTGTGATTAAGGCTGCAATAATTTCTCCTTTAATCAGGTTGACATGCACCAGTCCTCTGGCTTGGCACATCTCAACCAAATGGTTCCTTGTCAGCTTTCCATAATCCTCTGCTGACATTCTTGCCAGCTCTCACTGACTAACTAAGCTAACAAAAGTAAATAAATAAAACTATTGTGATATGAAACTCTGAATGTTCACCATGTGGCTGCTTGAGAGCACAAACACCTTATTTAGTGATAACTGCTTACAGGCTACAGAAGTTCAATATCCACTCCACTGTTCACCAATATGTGATATGGTGATCCCCCACTGCCAACTAATATGTGACGACTGTCCACTGGGCAAGTAATCAAGGAGACTCAATCCTCACCACTGGCACCAGTGGGGGACATTCACTGGGAGGATAACAGGTATACCCACAGTATCTCCAGCTGCAGATCTCTGCATCAAGCACAATCAAGCCCAATTTCCCTTAAGAGCACAAAGGGAATACAGTCATTCCGGGTCTGGTTTCTCTCTCTTTCTCCAGATACCCAGCAAGACTCCCCACTGGCATAGCTATAGAGTTGAGATCTCAGCTGAGTGTCCAAGCCAAGACCTCCAGTACCCTCTTTGTCCAACCAGTGCTTATATAAGGTAGTTATGCCAGCCACCAGACACTCCTGCCAGCGACCTTAAGGTTCTTCCAAGGGTACCCAATATACTGAGTTAAATTAAAATTAATACAAATGGTAGTTTGAGCAAGAGAAAGGCTATTAGGAGTGGCCCACACAGTGTCAGCAAATAAATCTGCAAATACTCTCAAAACTTAAATAGCTCTACAAAGATCAGCCACAATGAACAGCTTAAATATATTTAATAATAAATAGTAAAAGAACAAGAAAATACTAAGTATATATTTACAGTGACATCCAAGTTTAAAATCACAGGAAATATTTAAAGCAACATTGAAGGATAGGCTCAGACAAATAAAGAAAAACAATTTCTAAACCAAGCTTCACTATTTTCCTGACTGAATCTAAGATAATTATACTATTCCCTACTCATTTAATAGAGCAAGGCAGATGATGTGGTGGATGATCCTTCTTGTTGTCAGGCCCAAGACAGAATACAGAATGCTCTGTCTCACTAAGAGAGTTCTCAAAATAATGTCTGAAATATTACTTCTGGGATAGCTTGCAGAATGACATCACTTATGATCATCTGACTTCTAGTTCCCATGCAAACTCCCATTGCTGGAAGCTGGCAGAATTTAGCACCTACCTGTAAAAATACACATACAAGGGCTTTTGCTCAGATCTGTGGCAGGTGCTGGAAGTCATAAAACAATTTCATACCTCCACGCTTCCAGAGTAGTAATTAGTTCACCCCAAAGACAATGCAGAAAGCTTCCTAGTCAGACTTTGTGTCTCTGGCTGTATTGAAACCTGTAAGATAGCATCGTTATGGCCTACCCCGTAAAGTGATTAAATTTCAGATATATTCTAAAGTTTGCTGCATTGAGGTTAACCTTCCAGTTTCCTATTTTAAAACATACATATTTAAACAGCTACAATAGTGCATGTACATTTCTGTTCTCTCCAGTAGGGCATACTGTGGATACATTTCAAACACAAGCACTTTACAAATACCTTATCAACACAAACATGTGTACAAATCAGTTTGATAGATATACACATTACATACAGTTCTAATACATTTGTACCACAAACATCTTGTATAAATCGGTTTGATATTCACAAATGACATATATTTACAAAATTCCAGCTAGCTGTGCTGGTAGAACTTCCTATCATCACAGCTGTCCTCTGCATTATTCATGTAAGGATCATTATCTCACACAGACATCCTCCCCATTGTTGTGTCACCTTGTGTGACAGTCACATAATACACATATTCACTGTAAAGTCCCTACTGTACCAGACTGATATGTGATGGATGCTGCTGCAACATCCGTCTTCCATTGATATGCCCTCATCTGCTGTACATTAGGTTGTTTCACCTGTCCTCTTTCTGTGTGTTCATTCCTACAATTCATCTGTGTGTCCCTATTCAATACACACATTTCCCCTGAGTGTTTATTTCACATAGCAGTCCATGTACCCTTACAGATCATTTACACAACTTCAATACAGAATTCCAGGAATGGGACTTCACAATAATCTGCACTGTTGATACACTGTCCTGTACTGTGATTAGATCATATACTTAACAATCATACCTTTCAACTGTCCAGATTTTCACAGAATGTCCAGATTTTTGCCTTTATATCTTTTGGTGTGTTCCTTATCAAATTATCAAATCACTATTCTCCTGCATCATATCCAGATTATGGAACAATCTGCCCCCTCTATAACCACACTACCTTCTTGCAGTCACTTCGAGACTGCACTAAAAACTCACTTAAAAAGTCTCTGGTTATGCCCATGCACCAAATCCCGATTAGTAACCCTCATTTTACCTCAACTTACTCTCCCCTCCCCTAGACACCCAGCCTCACACTGTCTGATCATTGCATTACTTCCTCTGTAGGCTGTGACTCACCCTTTACACTCCACTTCCCTCCTCATTCAATCTCTCAGACCTATTATAACATGCTTAACTACCTCACTTAATCTCAACTCCACATACATATCCAATTGACTTGCACCTAGCTTCCTCTCACTACCACGTATACTACTCACTCAGTCTACTCTCTTATTCCTCTATCTTCCCCTTCCATCCCATTAGCCCTTCTAGCTTGTTCCACCTTCGTGTGGAGCTTCTGCTTTATATCTGCTTGAGTTTAGTGCAGTATTTGTATATAAGATTTAGGTATATGAGACAGTATCCATCTGTATATACATCCTACCTTTATTCCTGGCCTCTAGGTAGATATTGGTATAGCTGTTCATTACTATGTTTCATATTCAATGTATAGCTAATGTTTGCTGCAGTATGTATTATTTGCTATGGTATGTATATTCAGTTGTTCTTCATGTAATCTGCTGCTCAGTTATTGTTCTGTGGAGCTTTTCTCCCCGGGCCTCCACTAAAAAAGGACCTGTGTCTAGTTGGAATTTCCCAGTAAACAAATGTAAATAAATAAATACATTTGCGGTTTTCTGCCATATTACTGGGATGATCTCAGGACTGATGTGACTCAATAATTACATACATTTGAGTTGCAAACTTCAAATCCTTCAGAACACGTATCTTAACACAAACCCCTGGTTATTCTAGCACATTTCTAAAGAGCAAATATGTGAAATATTTCCCTATTTCTGGGTCATTGTCCCCCATTATGTTGTCCAGATGTCTTGCACTGAGAGATTGAGAGCTGTCTGTTAACCCCTGGTGATCACTGTGGCATTCCGGGCAAAACTGCAGACCTTCAGTACTCTGATTTAAACAGGATTGCTATCCAGGTTTGCTTATACAGTTTCCTGTTGTGATGTCTGGCTGTTCTACTTAGCCCAGTAAATGGAGTAAGCTGATTTAATTTTTTTTTTATTACCATTCAGAGTTCTGTACTTAAAAAAAAAATCAAGCTAAAGTAATTCAGAAAAATAAAATAAAATAAAGAAAATAACTAATTCTTTGTTTTTTTCTTTTCACTGGGAGGGGGGGCTTCAGCCTAGGAGCCACTACCACAAGCTGCCCCTGCCATGAGGTAGTGTACTCGGCAGAACTCCTGAGAAAACAGAATACTCTCCAGATTCTTTAATTCTCAGTAAAGTATGGTTGTGCAAGTTAAACTTACCATAATAGCTGTTCGAATGATCACTGCTGCAGTAGCTTAAGCTATATGGGTTATATCCTGCCTGCGATATAACAGCCAGCCAGCTTCCAAAGCTTCAGGGCACCTCCCATGCACCCAAACTGTCAGACAGCTCAAGCCCAGCTCACTAAAAGACAAGTTTGGGTACAAACCCCTTCAGAGCTTTACTGCCACCAAATAGTATGCTCCTCTGATGCTTTTAAATGGAGCGCTTGCTTTTTTATGTCAGTTTAAAATTGTTGTAAAGTAACTGAAAACATTTTTTCTGTGGAGAAATTATGCTTATTTTACTTTTGTGGGGCTGGCATAGTGTCTTAACATGCTTTTTACTGTATGTTTCTGTCAAAAAAGTAACTTTTGTGAATCATCCCCTCCCCTGTAGTGGCTCTTCCGAGCTCTTCTATAGCTACCCTTCAAGGGTTCCCCTCAACTCACAGATCAAATGCATACAGCAGCAGCACATGCATGATGGACCTCACCATTACAGGGTGGGCACCTAGTGCTCCCACTAGGTGTCACCATTATGGGAGATCAGGCAGTGGTCACTCATGTCCAGTTTCTTCTATCAGTTTCTATAGATGCCCAGGCTGCTACTTGAACTCAGGTCATCAATAATGTGATCAGAACTTTATCCCTCTATGTCACAGAGCAGCTTGAAGTGCCTGTTGAAGTACTTCTGGAAGAGTCAGCCATGGGGGATGACCATGGGAGATCGAGGCAGGTGCAGCACACCATGACACTAGCTATAAGGCAGCATCTGGTTCACAAGTATTGACCAGATTAAATACAACATACAACAGTAACAGAGAAGTATGCAATGCTAAAATAAGGCAATGTTATACCATGCATGGACTGGCAAGGAGGCTGTGCATCAGACATGGGCTACCCAGGTAATAGACAAAGATGTCATCATATTCAGAGATGGGGTGATCACAGTGAGAGGTGTCAACAATGGAGTAGTGTGTGTGTGTGTGTGTGTGTGTGTGTGTGTGTGTGTGTGTGTGTGTGTGTGTGTGTGTGTGTGTGTGTGTGTGTGTGTGTGTGTGTATATCTGGGGTTGGATTGTAGGCTAATGATGTTGGTAAGTGAGTACTTCTTGATCTGGTGATTATGGGGAGCTTAGAAGGCTGGTTGGGAAGGTGGTGGTGTCCCCAGTGTGGTGTCCCTAGGCAGAGGTGAGTGGAGGGGGTGAGTGGATGTTAGTGTGCATGGACACAGCTCCAGCAGAAGATGCAGCACTGTTCTGGTGTCTGATGGACATGTCTTGTGTGCCAGCTGCATATGTCTCCTTCCACATGGGTGTCATCTATGTGGAACTAGCCACTGCATGCACAGAGGTTGTAGTACTCCATGACAGCATGAATAGTGTGATGTACTATAGGTAGTCTCAGCATGAACACCCCATCCATGTCTGTGTCCATGATGACCTGCATCCTCAACACTGGACGGAGGTTTGGAGGTGGTAGCAGTATGAGAACTAGACCATGCCCTCACCCTTCTGTGGTTGTGTTTCCCACCAGAAGTGGAAAGGAGGTGACCACACAAGTACATCTGCAGCATACAGACTCCCTACACTGGCTTTCAAATATGCAACATAAATGGGCCAGGCCCTCATACAAATTGTCATGCAATCTACTTACCACCCCAAACAGCTCTGCTACATCTGCATTGGTGTCTATCTGTACCTGCACAATGGCCTGTACATATGTTGAGTGGTTGCCATAAAGACAAATATCTCAGATGGAGGGCAATACCCATAGCATTGCTGGCAACTAGGACAATGACCCTTTCTGCCCTCACCTTGTTCAGTGAAGCTAGCAGCAACCAAGGATGATTCTGATGTGTCAGCCTACTCCTGTCCTTCTGTGGCATCCTGAGACTGAGAGGTGGTCTACACAAGCACAAGAACTGTGTCTGGAGAAGGGGATGCATATGGCTGTCATCTTATCCATGTCCAACACTGCCACCATTACTATTAGGCTGTCATCATTATTAGGCTCAGACAATCCTCTAACATCATGCATACGTATATCCATGGTGGAAAACCCTAACAATAATGCACTTGTGGAAATACATAAACATAAGTGAGCATATGAATATACCCTTCAGCACTTCCCACCAGACAGAAATGCAAGGAACACCTTTGTGTCATAAGGGTGACTATGCCAGCAGATGATCACCACCCCACCCAAGGCCCTTAACCAATTATGTCACAAACCCTTCATTACACCTGCTCATGTGTTCTGTTGTTGCCATCAGTTGCATTCACTTGCTCCACAAGATTCTTTCAGACATGCACCCAAAACGCCTGGTCTGTTCTTTTGTTCTGAAGCCTACATAGTCCATATTCATGGACATCCTGTAGCAGGATGCTATTTTCCACCTGGCAAATCTTTTTTGTTGTTCTTGTTCTTCCTCCTGTGTTAGCCATATCTTAATTAAAAGTTACGATGTGTATTTAGTGTATATAATTATATACAGTAGTCATGAAATACCAGTTTGTAAATATAACGGTTACTTTTCTATAGTTAATGCATCTAGAATTACTATCAGTACCCGAGTGTCATCGGAATTGTTATGTTCCATGTGAGTGAATATATGTTTTCTCTTATGATTGAAGTTGTTTTGAATGAAGTGCCGTCATTAAACATTCACTATATGGATTAAAATGTTGGCACTAGGACCAGGGAGACCACCAACTAACTTCCTGAGGTACTCCATTGGAGCTCTAAGTACATGTGACATCATTTGCGTATAGAAGGAGGGGTTAACTCTACAGCGAACGTCACAGTGTTGATGTTTGTGTATGTATGCATTTTTGAAGATAACTGTGGACTAAGATCTTGTTTTCTTTTTCTTTATCAAGTTGCTTGCGATCATGGTGCAGTTTCAATATAGATGTTCAATTCAAGCTATACGCACAAGTTGTTTAGCGATGGAATGTATTTGTAAGTAATGTACCGATGCTACTGATATTATATCAAGGGGCGAGCGGTATTACTTGTAAGCACTAGTATATTTTTTCTAGTGGCTCTAATAGGTACCTATTTGCTTGAACGACGCTTATAAGATCCGTGCATTACCGGAGTATGCAAGTACCGTTGTTTTTAAAATATGATGTGTTTAGTAATATATGATTTTTAGTGGACTAAAAAGGAAATACAATGTGCTTCATTTCAACCCGAACCTATTTCTATGGTTACTAATTGATTCAGGTGATAATGAGTGATAGAATTAATGAGCCCGCCAAAATGCTGGGTATATATATTTGGTAAATTGTATTGAGTTAATGTATCTGATGAAGCATAGCTAGACTATGCGAAAGCGCTCATTCTTTGTTCCGAAATAAATGATTTTTTACATTTCTACTGTGACTGCTTTTGGATTTTAACGTGGGCTACTTTGGACTCTATTTGCATTGTTGATATTGTTCGTGGTGACTGCTCTCATCTTTCAACATTCACTTTTATCCTGTATTTGGTGAGAACGTCTTCAGCAGTGAGTTGTGTTCTTTTGTATCGCTTAATTAAAAGATACAGACATGTAAGCAATACATTCCACCCATATCTCAGCACCATACAAAAATGTCCAATGTTACCATGGCCTGTGTTATGTCTTACCCACAATGAGGCACAAGTCACCTGTATGGTCACCAGCCTTTCAATGGTAGTCAGTAAGAGATGGTACTTGATGTATTAACACACAGCACAAGGTAATATTACCCTGCAAAGGAGGCCATGAAGACACTTAGGGATATTTGGTGCATGTCATATAGTCTCTGTGTCTATTGCCCACAGCAGCAAATAAACTGGATCCCCCCAAAGGTAGATGGGAGCAGGTAAGTTTCCATTCACCCTGTCTATTCCCAGACCTGTAGAACTGCTACAAGACCTAGCAATGTAACTGATTGGCACTGTACTTCATCACTCTGCCACTGACATACACCATGAATGACATGCACAGTATGTCAGTCCCCAGAGTATACAAAACTGAGATATGCCTCCTGCCCTCAGTATGTGTGTAGCATAATAATAGGCTGTGGCCTACAACATGACATTTGTCAGTATATTAGTGAAGTCCCCTTACATGAGTATTTGAGGAGGACCAACCCTTCCCCCACTTCCAACACAGGCATATAACACCCAAGAAATACATTTAGTAAGACACCAACCATAAATGCTACATAGGCCTTATGACCACCGTCTCCAACATTAGTACCAGAAACCAAAAATAAATTTGTTTTTGCTACAAGCTTCCATGGAGTATTAACATGCCATTTAACTTAGCCAATGGTATATAAGGCCCCCTTCCCCCCACCTACCAAGACACACACACACACACACACACACACACACACACACACACACACACACACACACACACACACACACACACACACACACACACACACACACACACACACACACACACACACATATACACTCTGTATCTCCCATAGCCACACTCTTCCATAGGAAGTGATTCAAAAAGGTGAGTGAGGCACACCACTGTCAGAGGTCACATCACAGAGGCCTGTGAACTACCTGACCCATACAAATCACATACCAGAAAAACTACTGGTACTATATGACTGGTCCCTTATCAGACAAACATACTATGCAAAATTCTCAGTGAGTAATGTCCTTTGCACAACTTTTCCCCTCTCTTAGAGTAAACTGCAAGATATATGCAAAGATATGGCAGTTACATACGGTCAACACACACACCAAGTAAGAGATGCCAGAAGTATGATACACATAGTCCTTGGCCTAAAAAACAGGGCCTATGTGTCCCACTTATGATAGTGCACATCATATCTTCCTATTTGTCACTTAAAGTCATTAATAAAAGCACACACAAATGCCATACCATGTGGCAAACGTAACCATGTACATATATCTTCAAACAGAGATCACTTGATGCCACTTCAACCCACAAAGTCAACCCCCTTCCCCAAAACAGTATCATGTAAGTCAACAAACAACAAACCAAAGCAGGAGCCAATATTTTGCAGCCAGTATGACCTTCAACTTCAGTGGAAGAAGCAGTAATTAAGAATGTTTCTGACATATGCATTAAGTATGTGTATCATGTCATTTTATATTACTATCTACAGAGGCACAAGAGCTGTAATAGGACATATAATTCATGATGCTTCTGCTTATACTCTGCAGATAGAGGGCAACCAGCACCAGATGAAGGAGTAAGTAAGGCTACTCCAGGCAACTATTGGATATCTCATAGCAACAGTATATTGTCCAATGTTATAATTATGGGGAGGTAACTGTAACACCCATACATGGCACATGTATGTACTGCTGGATACATCTGCTCTGCTTGTGCTGGCATGATACACAACACTCATAGAAGACATATTAGTAGTTTCCACACGTTCATGGTTTCAGTCATGTGCTTGGCATGGCATGCCTTTATAGCATGCCTACTGTGATGCAGTGTCAGACATCCAGGCTGTTGGTCCATTACCGTGCTTTGGGCTTTGTCACAACTCAGGCAGTTCTACAACAAGCAAGGTACACAGCTCCTCATGTTTGATATATGTCTCTCCCTAGAATGCACATGTATAAACCATTTATGAATGGTGTACCCATAACATTCTGACATTATGACTGCTATGGCCAAAAGTATGTATTAATTTACCATATAAGGACAGCTGCCCATGTTACTAGCAATGTCTTGTCAGACTGTCATGCAACACACTGGTGCAGTGAGCATGCTGACCTCCACATGTTGCACCAGTGCTCTTGGACACATAGCCTTTTTCTGTCCTGTCCCACATGACATATCTTCATTGGCACACACACACACACACACACACACACACACACACACACACACACACACACACACACACACACACACACACACACACACACACACACACACACACACACACATACACACACCTTCCATGATCTCTGATGCCTTCCAGCACATTGCAGACACTAGTGTTACACATAGCTCCATACAGCCATTGCTAATATGCAGCTGAACCCTTGTCCACATGTCTTCCAGTAGGGCCAAATCACACTGTATGCCTACTAAAATAATGTCTACTGGCATTGTTGCATTGTATAACAGGTTTAGTCCTCCTTTATG
This sequence comes from Protopterus annectens, assembly GCF_019279795.1. Taxonomy (NCBI): domain Eukaryota; kingdom Metazoa; phylum Chordata; order Ceratodontiformes; family Protopteridae; genus Protopterus; species Protopterus annectens. The sequence continues at coordinate 1,142,392,814 of NC_056731.1, forward strand.
TATCTGTACAGCTGATAGTCAGACATAGACAAAATACTTAAGTTTATGCTTTTGTTTTTTTTCCTCCCTGTCTTTTTCACTACCTCCTTTTACAATTTAATTGATGTTTATTGTTTTGTTTTGTTTTTCTATTCCTTTTTCAATTTTATGCAGTGTCAGCTACAGTTGTGCATGTGGTGTGGCAGCAATCCCTGCGCCAATGTCCTGCTCTGCCTTTTCCTGATGAGTCTGCATCTGCCTCCAAGCCTATCTCATCATTGGCTGGCATATGATCTACAGCAGGGAGCAACCTGAATGCTCCTTGGTGTTATATAGATTACTGGAGGGAGTTGCCACATCATATGGTGACACTGATGGTACGTCACATTTTGTTACTTACCAGGGGTTGTAAGAGGTGATGGCAGAGTTTGTGGACTTGTGGCTTGATGCCCACACTAGCCACATGGAGAACATCATCTTGAGATTAGCAGAGTTGCACCACTCCCTGGTACTATCCAGTGTGCCATCAGAGGCAGGACCCAGAGGTGAGGGCAATCAAGGAAGGGAAATGACCTCTGCCTGGGTCTTGTCCAAGGTAGTTTGAAAGGGAGCTGGTGTTGCACTTCTTTGTATGTCATCTCCCTCCAGTGTTTGTAGTTCTGTCCTCTCAATCACCAGTTTTTCCCTTTCTGTCAGTATATATTTATCCTTCCCTACCCCATATCAGTACCTTCCCATTGGTCTTTGCTTGTGTTTTGTGTTTGTTTGCCTGCCTCTTCTTCTATCCCTATGCCCATCTTTCTTTACCCTACCTTCCCTTTACATGATTCCCTGTATACCGTTCTTGAAAAAATAAAAAGCTCCTATCTAAAAAAAATTGTACCTTTCCTCCCCTTCCTGTGTCCTTCTGTATGTTTCCACCCTTCCTCTTCTCCCTTTCTGACTTTCTTATGCTCCCATTTCCACCCTACTTAAACGAGTACAACTGTTAAGGATCTTGTTGGGAGACACATATATGTCTCTCAGCAATTCTGATAGCAGTACAGTATTGCACATGTGAACACGCATACTCCTCATGAATTCTGCAGCTACAGCCGTGGTACACTACTGTATTTCCCAGCAATATTATTTACATGAGTTTATTTCTTAATTAGGTAATAGGTGAGACATTAAATCCCTCTTTAATTAATAATTATCTTACAGCCACATCAAGCAACCTGGCCCTACCTTGGTAGCTTTTATGCAGCCACATTATGCTTGTTCCTGGATCCCAGGAAAAGTGGGTCATAAAAGTATTTTGGAGTCCATGGTGTAGCTGCTTAGACTGACTATGAACTGCAAGTTAGGAAGAGTAAGAGATGCCCTGAGTGAAAGAGTTGAACGTGGTATAGTGTGTGACAGTATACAAAATGGACTGCTCTCTAAGGAAGACATAACACTTGATCAAGGACTAGGAAGACTATTACCCATAGTAATAGCAGCTGGTAAGTATAGAATTACAAAAATATATTGGTGAGTGTGCTAGCAACAAGCTGTCATCCAACTCTCTTAAGAAACAAGCATTCCTACATTGCTGCAAAGGTGAGCTGTGATGATGCTTAAAAAATGTAGAAAATGTTATGAAAAGGGCAACACTGACAGAATATAGAGGTAAAAAAATAATCAAAAGCATATTTTGTACTAGCTCGTCTATCCTGGGAGGAGGAATGTGGTTTCCAGTCGAATACTACTAGTTCTCAATGCAGACCAAGGACTTTAGTCCAACGGCATAAGGATACATAATGCACACTGCATATTAGTTGGGACAGTGGATAGGACAAACCAAAAGGAAAAGTCTTCCCCCAGCTCTCAGGAAAGCATGATACCAGGATGTCCCGATGTCTCTGCAAATTCCCATGGTCGTCTACGCTAAGGTTTCCCTTCCAGAAGGGCCCCAGTCTGTGAGGGGTAGGTAGACAACTGCCAGCAAGTGTTGGAGTGCACGATGGAGGGGCTGCGGAACACTATTGATGGCAGACAGCTGTGGTAGGAACCAGAGAAAAGAAAAATAACAGAACAAAGATGTATATTAAATACTGAGCACAGGGTGGCAAACAAAGATTTCAGAATATTTCCAAAATCGAGGATGCAGGAAGCAAAGAGGGATTAAATACAAGCCCCACTGAACTGATAGAGACATTGTGTGCATCACATCAGGTGTAGTAGGAGTGAAATGTAAAAGGGGTTGGATAGAGAAGCTACTTTATTGATGATTTCCATGAAAGAGAGTGAGGAATTATCTGCAAATATACTGCTGGGTGAATAAATAGTACTAAGCATTTTTAAAAGTAGAAAGGAGCTTGTAATGGATACATAATTGCACCTGTGAAATATGAAAGCAAAATGCAAAAGCTGGAGGTTCTATATCTGTGATTCTGATAAAACAGCATTGTGTAGTAGTTGTAGAGAGTGAATAAAATGAACTTGAGTCAAACTGTTCACCACTAGGACACCACGGTCCTGTTACACAATGCTTGGCTCTTTGATGTCGTTCTTGGCTGAGATGTCTTCTGCGTAATGTTTGCATGATCTTGCTGTGTTAGTGTAGGCTTTACTGGGGCCTCTGAGTTTCTCATATAGTTTGAAGACATGCAAGTACCTTGATTACCAATATTTCATATTGCTTTTAGATATATCTTAGTGCAGCAATAATGATTATTTGGACATTATGTAATGCCTGCAACATGTCATGCCGAATGAGGGTGGTATAGGAAACATTAGGCATACCTCTCCACCTCATAAACAGTATGTCCTAGCATGCATTTACTGCAAGATATGAAGTGTAACACTTGACTGTCTGGCATTATGGCCTGACTGTTAACATCCGAGAATTATCTGGGCGGGGTAAAGGAGCCATTAGTAACTTTCTGACAGCAGGGACAGGTAAAGTGTATGTATTGGCTGTGCATGTGCATGTTTTACTGTAAGCTTGTGTGTGTGGGAAACTTACTGAGGGGTTACAGGTGCCTGTGCTTACACAATGCAGCCCCCCACACAGGTAACTTCCATGGGAAGTGTTGATTTGCACTTAGTGGTATTTATCTGTGAGTCAAAGGAAGTCTTTCCACATTGCAGTTAATGTGTCTATAAATCGCAAAATACCACATTGTGGTAACAGGGTGTTTTCACCATACCTCTCAATCGTCCCTGATTTTGACTCAAATTTCAGCTCTGTCCCTGTTAAATCCCTCCTAGCACTGGTGCTTTTTGGACAAAAGGTGGTGAATTATATTTAATAAATAATGACAATAATTAAGAGTTACAGGCTTATTTTACTTCAAGAAATGATAATGCCTCGAGCTAATAGAACTAATATTTTACAAATGTCCCTAATTGTCCCTGATTTTTTTTTTCTGAATTTGTCTCTGATTCTGTTGAGATTTGTCTCTGTTTGGTTGAAAGCTATGCTTTTCACCATGGACTGTATGGCCTACACTCAACGTGTGTGTGTGTGTGTGTGTGTGTGTGTGTGTGTGTGTGTGTGTGTGTGTGTGTGTGTGTGTGTGTGTGTGTGTGTGTGTGTGTGTGTGTGTGTGTGTGCGTGTGTGTGAGAGAGAGAGAGAGAGAGAGCTGAGCTCAATATAATGCATAAAAGTGCACTCTGCAATAGTATTGTCTCAGATTAAAGCAATTTGCTCATTCTGCTAAGTACATCGTAACATTTAATGAGTTAAGTGCCATGATGTGCTTGTATTACTTTCATTCCTTATTTGAGCCACTTTTAATAAAAAAAAGGTTCAAAATTTTTCATTAAGTCATGGACCAAATAAATTTGACGTATCCCTCAGTGACATCAACTGAGGAATAATGTGAGGTGTTTCCATACACGTTAATGAATGCATCTTTGCAAATGTGAGATGGTGCAGCCATTAAAGTCTATAGATGCCCCACACCCTAAAACACAGCATTTACACATGGGACATGACTTGATTAATGTCCAATACTTTACAATGCAGCTGTGAAAAATAATTCAGAAAAGTCCTGTATATATAAACTCTATTATAGACATATCAGCAATGTAGTATCATATTAATAAGTAGAGAAAATGATCAATGTCTAAATTTATCATCGGCACTACATTAATCAAGCCATGTGCCAGGTATGGAATTTCATATGCAAGTATTCTGTCATCCATGTCTCTGTAGTACTACTCAGTATATTAATGTAATACTCAAAAGAGCAAGAGTGCTTCACATCAGTGAACAGAACTGTGTCTGTTTCCTTTCTAGAACCTTCTGTGTAATTTTTTGCTCATTTTTCCCAAAGGCAATATAGTGTAACAGGACTACATTAAATGTAAAAAACAGAGTGCTTCAAAATAAACAAGTTTTAGGCTTCAGCTATGTTTCTATAACATTACATGCATGCACATTTCTACATTTTTATTGACATTCCATACCTTGTATTTTGTTAACGATATGCAATACTGAGGAGAAAAGTGAAACACAGCTGAAGCTCTTACGAATTTCACATGGAAGGTTGCATAAGGCAGGAGGAGGAAGGCTTTGTATTGCACTCCACATTTAAGCATAAGATCTGGGTACACTATGCCCAAAATGCCAAAGTAGAAAGATTACAGGCAGTGCACAGGCATCTGGCTGTGTTGCAAATGCTGTGTTTTAGTTTTGCTTTTGCAAGACTGGGAGGATACAGGGGCCTTAATCCCTGCAAACATAACTGTTATAGAATAATGTGTGATGTTTTAAGTGTTGCCACATGTCAGTATTTTTGTAGATTTAGATGCTAGTGCAGTGTTTAAACATATCTTGATTATATGGCATGAGCATAATCATAGTACCATATAAGTCTTTACCTCCAGGTCCTAGATTAGGTTATTGTGCCTGCGGCATTTAAGACCCTTCGACTCATACAAGCAACTACTTCTGATTTAATACTGGCATGAGGTAAAAGATCAAAACTCTTCAGTTTCACACCAGGCAGGAAATAAAAACTATAGTGAACCTCATTTTCCTAAAACAGGGCAATTTATTAGGAAAATTGTACTACTAATGTAAGATTTAACATTTTAATTAGTATGCATGGAATATGTTTTCCAAATAAATAAATAATAGTACATAAACAATTTTTCTTTGTAAAATAATTATAATTGTTATTTTTTAAACAATCCAGTAACTTTATACACTATACTTATTAACCAATAGACTGAAAGCTGTCCAGAGTTTAAAAAAGGTGCCTTACATACTGTGTTTTATGGCTATCACACATAGCTTGGACACATCTACAGGAGATGAAAACATACATTTCAAATTATTGTTGATAACAGCCACATTTAATTACCTGATTTCTTTTTTTTTTTTTGAGGGCTGTCTAGGAAGTACTATGATCATCAGGGGTAGTTCAATATATTTGCATGTTTTTGCAGCCCCACCACCTGCACATACTCAGCAAAAAACCAGGAAATTACCTGCAATCGGCTGACCACAGAGCACTGTAATGTCCCCCACTCTGGGCCAGTAATCAAGAAGCCTGAATCCTCACCACTGACACTGGAGACAAATGCTCACTTGGAATACAAATGGATACAATCAATATTTCCAGATGCATACCTCACTGCATCAAGCACAGTTTCCCTTAAGAGCACACACAACACACGCTGCCCAGGGTCTGGGTCTCTCTATCTGTCTCCCTCCAGGTCCCCATTAAGGCTCCTCACTGGCACTGTGAAACCAGTGCTTTTTGTCCCTGACCCAAGTAGCTGACACACACACTCTTTGAAATTTTTCACACAGACACACACACACACACACACACACACACACCTGGGAAAGGCTGGCACAGATTACCCGCTCTACCACCCTTGCCCAGACTATAAGATAGTTTCACTGCCACCAGTCAGTTACTATAAGGCTCTTTAAAGGGTATCCAATTATACTGAGTGAAGTTAATATTAATACAAATGGTAATGTTGAGCAAACAGCCAGGCGTTCAGGAGTGGCCAGAGTTATCACCAAATAAATATATGCAAATTTTCTCAAAACTTAAATATTTTTCTAAAAGGAACAGCTACAATGAAAAGTTTAAATATGTTTAATAATAAATAATAAAATAACATGAAAATACTAAATATCTATTTACAGGTAACACCAGAGTTTCAGTCACAGGGAATATTAAAATAACACAGATGGAAAGTTTCACACATTTATAGAAAAACAGTATTTAGCTAATCTCACTATCTATTCCTGATTGACTAAAAGAATGACTGTTCCTAAGTACTGAATAGAGCAAGGCAAGGTGATATGGGTAAGTGTCTTTCTAGTCAGGATTCCAAGAACAGACTGCCCCTGAAACTTCAGTCTCCTCTAATATAAAACATTATTTCTGTACAGGTTGACATCACATACATCTGGTCATCTGACTCTGTTTCCTGCACTATCCCCCATCACTAGATGCTGCCAAGGTTTTAGCACCTATGTGTTACCATACACACACATACTTTTCTCAGATGTGGTACAGCTGCTGGAAGTCACAAAAACATAAAATCATTTCACTCCTCATACAAGAGCTACAACCTATTCTCTAGCACAGACAGTGTGTCTCTGGCTCCATCAAAAACTGTGGGATAATATATTTATGGCTTAACCCATAAAGTAATTTAATTTCAAGAATATTTTGCAAAGTCAAGTGGATTATGATTAACCTCTTCACTTCCAGTATTTCCTGTCACAATGTATACATTTAAACAATTACAATAATGCATGTACATCTCTTTTCCTTCCAGCAGGGCACACTGTTGATACATTTTAATACAAGCAAACTCACAAATACATTTTCAGCACAAACATCCGTACAAACCAGTTTGATATACAAACAACATATAATTATTTACAAAATTCCAGCTAGCTCTGCTGGCATATGTAACAAATCCACTGCCCTATTTCTTCTGGCATGGCTGGCAGTACTTCCTATCATCACAAGTGCATCCCCTCACTTCCACAAGGGTCATTATTTACTACCAGACAGCCCTGTCCATCCCCTAGGAGCATGATTTTTTTCTTGTCTCCAACTAGGGAAATTGCACCAGTTCAGGGTGTTCCTGAGTGCATGTAATCCAACCTACCCCCACATAAGGACAAGGAGGGGCCACACCCCTCAACACCCCACACTCTGTTTAGCTTCCCCAGTGGTAGGGCCATTAATCAAATCCTAGTCACACTAGTTGCTGACAAGGCTACATCACTCTATGCCATGAAGCCAACACACTTGGCAGCATTTGATTTGGTCTGTGAGTATTGCAGAAGTGAAGGAATTTGCTTAAAGCCTCACAGCATGCAAGTAAATCACAATCATGTTTGTTACCTCAGCACTTGTCATTTGTAGCCCCTTCCTCAAACAGCCATGCTAAATTAACCAGCTATGTGGTGCAGAAGAATAAAGGTCTGACTGTGGCCCACGTCACCATGTTATGAGTAGTGGCCTGGGCACAGGAGGATTTAGCCATGGAGGGATAGTAGTGAATGGCCAATGCTGGTTCAACTATCCTAGCTGACAGGGAGTCTACTATGGTCTCCTGCAAGACTGCCATCTAGGGGGGAGTCTCATTATCTCAGCCAGCTCAATATCTACAAGGACTCAGAACTGCAGGCCCATCCAACATAACTTGCTCTCCTGCTGGGCACAACAGATGTGCAGAAGTAAACATCCATCTTAAGCATGGCGCAACAAGCTATGCTCAGCAACTGAAGGACAACAAGGGCAGGATTAAAGATTTGGAATGCAAACCTCCCAGCATTCAGTAAGGAAGATGCTATACATAATAATTACCTGACTTTCCTGCCTGGTTTATGGAAATTAAGGTTTTGTCCTTCCCAGGGAAGACTGGAATACAGGGATCAATCTGGACTTGCAGTACACAAGAGACGAATTGCATAATGGATTTCAAAGTCACAGTACTCCTACAGCCTAATGGCAAACTAAAATAAAAATCTATGCTGTATCAATTTGCACATATTCTTGAATTTAACCAAACTGTAGGTTATTTCAGTGCTAAAAGTCTATAAATACATATTAATACAAAATAATTTATATTTTATGGGCACACTATCATATGATAACAATAACCTGATTAAAACAGCAAATAGCAAATACTGAATTTTGTAGTTCACTATCAAATAACTTCTCCATCTGCCTCTATAGGATAATTGTTTTTCACATTACAGTCATTACTGTTGCATAGAACAGAGCCTTATGAGTATGGAGACGAATAAACAGCTCAAGAATTTAAAGCTTCTTAAGTACTGTAGGAAAAAAAAAGTTTCCTTAAACTTTATGGCTGTCATTTTGTCACCAGAAGTATTAGTACAAAGGATCTTTTAGGATGTCTGTCTTTAAATCCATATGGCATATTGGCAATTATTTATTAAGTTTCTAATCAATGAACTAAAATTCTTGGAATTGCATTTTGGTGACCTAAAATATGCAACAGAAGAATAAACACTAATGTTCATACATAAATACATTATCTCAAGTTCTATGCCATTACACTTAAGAGGAAAATACATCTGCATAGGTGACTCATGTTATCTGGTTTTATGCTCACATATTTTAATACACACTAATATCTGTATAAATTTTCAGAGGGAGCTATTGCTTGTGTCTTCAGCTGGTTCATTTTGTAGTTGGTTGCACAAGTAAACAATGAAAACAGAATTACATGGCCTATGCTGCCTTCTTCTCCAGAATGATGGTGGGAGTGCATCTCTGTTTTCCCAGAAATAGCTGTAAACTGTCATCTTGAAATGTAGAAAACAATTATCAGGCACAGCTTTAAGTAAACCTGGCTCAAAATGTCATGACCGACCTCCCTCATTGGTGATAATAACATCCATCACTGTCTACTCTTCAAAGTGGTTGTGATGACGAGTCATGATGATTACTATGCTCTGGATTAAAGCACATCAAATGGGAAGCAGTCAGCATCTAAAGTCAAACACAGTTCTGTAAGGGACACCTTATAGGTTAACCACAGTCAAGAGAGGTGGGAGACAACTGTCAAGGCAAAGGCAGAAAGATTAACCAGAACCTAAGCTTACAGTGGCAGTCGTTGTTTGCATGCAAGAAATGCTGGAAGGAATGCTCTTAAGAATAATATGTCTGTTTTTCTTTCAAAGAAATGCCTTTTTTATGAAAAGCAGTACTTGCTACCCAATTTGTTAAAAATAAATTAAGCACTGCAGTGCCCTTGTATCTTTAATATCCTTTTTAATTGCAGTAGCTATTTTCCCTATAAAGTACCATGGATACTGCCTTAAATATATAAACACTCAGCAATCTGTGATATCTTTCACTAGCTAGGTTACATATCTTTCACTAGCTAGGTTACATATCTTTCAAAGCAGCCATAACATCAGATAGGATTGTTGGTGGCCAGACTTTTGAGTGGAAAAAACATTATCCATTTCCTTTTTTTTTTTTTTTTTTTGAAATACTTAAATACTTAATTCATCATACATAGGGAAACATGAGGAAATACATACTTACTTGATAACACAAAATAAATTACAAAGTACAGCAATAAATAATATATACTACATGAGGAAAAAAAAACTCCCAATATCATATTTTTGGGGAGAGAGGAAGTAAGAATGTTAGGATTTTTGGAAGAATTTAAAGTTTACATCTAAGTAATCACTGTTGTTAGACTGAGTTTAGGAACAGAGGAAGCAGAAGTAGCTAGGAAAGTTATAGAGGGAGGAGTATTTATCCAAGAAGTATTTGCATTTGTCTGTTTACAGCACAGACAGTTTGTTTCCAAACACTGGGTATGTCTCATCACGTTTTATTAAGCAAGCAACTGTTCCCTTAGTTAGTGACCTAGCCTTGAAAAGCTCTGGCCACTGCAACCGAGTTTGTTATGAGGGGTATAGAATGATTAACTATTTAGAGGGAATGACCTAAGGCTGCACTTGGAATGCTGGATTGAAAGCCTGCTTATGAAAAAGGGAAATTAATGTAATTTAAGCAATTTATAAAGAAAGGACCTGCAAACAGATCTGCTACCTGCTGGACAGAAAAGCATTTGTCTTTTGTTAGGACCTAGCAGTCATATTCTTGATGTGGAGCATGAGGTACAAATGGACACATTTCTTTACAAGTTTTCCAAACAGAGGATCATCCTTTCTAGGGAGCTGCAGAAATAACAAGAACACTGCACTCAGTGTGACAATTAACACCTTTTCCAACTGCTGCTCCACGTACAGGGGTAAAGAAATGAGAAATATTTCAGGCCACCAATTCTAGAAACAAAGAGGAATAACTAGGGTCATCCAAGCTCAGTTAATGGCTTGGGTAGCCAACAGAGCTGGCAGTGGAGAATGGGTATGGCCCTCCTGAGGGGGAGGGCAAAATAAGGATGGCCACACACACTGTCACAATCCCTCAGAGGAGGGGGTGATACAAATATGCAGCCTGGGAGGAGATGCTGGGCTCACCAATCCATAGCCTGGCATTAACCTTCATTGCAATTCTGCAGAAGTGTGCACTCACATGTAGAAGGTATTGTGAGTCTCTGCAATAATGTGAATCATATGACCTTGAGTCCAGGGGAAGAAGTGGGCAATTACATTTGATGTTATTACCAGGGTACGAATGAAGACATAAAGTATCCTTATGGCTACCTCAATGACAGCCCCTTTTGGTCTTCTGGACAACTTTCTCCTAAATTCTAGGTGAAATTCTAGGTAAGGTCAAGGAAGGGTGATACCCAGTTAGGGGGAACTTTGAAGGTCAGCAAGGACAGGAGTAAAAATAACATAAAAAGTTAATTTCTCAGGCCCATAAGAGTAATTTGTTAATTTTCCTTTTGTCATTTATACATGATATTGAAACGTTAATGTTTTCTCCAACCAAATCCCTAGATACCTGAATGTGTTAGTGGTTTTGATAGTATCAGTAGAACTGGTATACAGGCTAGCCTTTGCTGGGTCAGAAATAATGTAGCATTAGTTTATTTACATTTTTGTTTGTCTGTTTATCTATTTATTATGGTTGAGAATAGGACTCATATGATTTAGCCAGGTGTCAAGATGTGCAAGTTCCCAATCTAGACGTTCTTTAGTTGTTTTAGTGGAAGATTCTAGTCTATAAATAACCACATCAGTGGCAAATAAGACTATTGACAATGTAGTTTTGGCAAAAAGACTGTTGGAAAGATGGAAAGGCTGATCACAAGTCTGTGAATGAATACATCAAAACGTAGTGGACAGAGGACTGACACACTGAGGAGCTCCTTTAACTGAGAGGGTGGGTCTAAGAGTGAAGGTTTCTTTACCTGGAAGTTTCTGTTAGACATAGGTTTTTAAACCAGCCTGTGCTCTACCATTAATGCCTATATCTCAAAATGCAGTGCAGAACGGGAAATTTACTGTTTTCCTCACTGTAGTGCAATCTTGAAGCTGGTATATTTAATTACCATGGGATGTGGGCCCTGCAAAAACATTAAAAAAATATATATTTTTTTTAATTTTAGTTTCGCAGTTTCAAAATTTCGATCATACAGTCTCGGCTGTGTGATGTTCAAAGTTTTGAAACTTCAGCGATCTGATACAGACCCATATGTACGTATGTATGTATGTATGTATTGTAGACTTCCAAACAGAGGGTACAACATTTTGTCAGGGATTAAATGAAAAGTAATGAAGGAAGTTGGGGGAGACTTTTACAAAGGGAGATGAACCAGAGCTATAACTGGTCACTTTATGGAGTGGTGTCATGTGAAATTTTGTTTAAGAGGACTGGAATTTTTTTCTTTAGAAAGCAACAGTAAAATGGTAGAATAAAAATTGAAAGAATCAGGTGGTTCTTTTAGACAAGATATTGTTTTTTGAGATGGTAGATTCAGAAACAAGTAGATTATAAAATAATTTTTAAAAAGTCTTGACAGGAGAGGTATTTGCTTTTCATTTTAATAAGGGATAGCGGCGTATAGTTGTTTTTGTAATGTTGACTTGTAACAAATGATACCTCCTGAATTGTTTTAGGTTGGAAAGACTGTGGGTTTACTGTAATATGATGATAGAGGCATAGCTACGGCTGAAGGGGCAAAAAATGTTACGGGGCACAACTGCCATTTGAGTGCATTACCTACATTCAGAACTGAATGCCCGTGTTGCGCTTGCATTCAGGACTGAAGTGCTTTTGTGCTTTGAGAGTGTTTTAAATATAAACTGTTAAGCTGTAGCAAGCTGTTTGATAAAAAGAGCAAAGACCTTTATTTTGTTGTTCTCAAGAATGGGAGGGACGTTTTATGGACCTCAAATAAAATTTGAGTGGGCACCAGATCGGGGAATGACCCAGAGCACCAGTACGGTAGCTACACCTCTATATGATGACATGGTCTTGCACCATCTTACAGAATTTTTTTCAAGGTTATGATGTGTTATAAATCCTTCATACTTAGATGGACAATTGGATTTCTTTCAATGGGACCAAGTTTCATCCCCAAGTTGAAAGAGAACTTTCATTTCTGGAGTGACACAATAACTAAACTGTGGTTTTAAGAGCCTAGTTATAATTGGAAAGAATGAGTTCTGAATGTTTAACATAATAGATGCTAGGTTGTTGATGACTGATTATCAATCATGTCAGTAAAACACAATCAGTCAGTGGTGGTTTTGTAGGCTATTGTTTCTATTTTGTAATTTTGCCCAGAAATATATATGTGTGTGTGTGTGTGTGTGTGTGTGTGTGTGTGTGTGTGTGTGTGTGTGTGTGTGTGTGTATATATATATATATATATATATATATATATATATATATAAATATATATATATATATATATATGGATTCTTATTACAAGAATGAAAGTTCACTACTTCGTACTTGTAATAGGAAGCCTTACTTCTGTGAAAGTTCACTTTAACGAAAGGGAACTTTTCCGTAATTGCACTTCACCGAAAACACTGCAGCACAGTGGAGGACATAAAAAACAAGCTATATCCTCCACTATGGTGCGATAGTCACGGACCTTAGGGTTAGGGCACAGGTTAGAGTAAGGGGATAGTTGGTAAAGCTATCCCCTTTCCCTAACCCATGCCCTAACCCTAAGGTTCGTGACTATCACACCATAGTGGAGGGCATTGCTATGTCCTTCACTGCGCTGCAGTCATCACGGACCTTAGGGTTAGGGCACAGGTCATGGTAGGGCTATCCCCTTACTATGACCCATGCCCTAACCCTAAGGTCCGTGAGTACTGCATGGAAGTTCAGTACAACACCCATTCGTTGTACTGAACTTTGCGTAAGTGCACTTTCGATTAAGTGCACTTTCACTGCAGTGAGCATTCCATGCATATTTCGAATTAGTGAAAATTCAATCTAGTGTATGGAACCCATATATATATATATATATATATATATATATATATATATATATATATATATATATATATATATATATATGGGTTACCTTCATTTAATCAAAATTTCATTTGACTGAAACCCATTTGATCGACAGCTCATTTGACTGACAACTAGTACTTCAGTACACTTTAAGACAAATAACAGGGATTTGTCCCCTTCCCTAATATAGTGCGACTCTGGAGTTGGTATATATAGTTAGGGGGTGTGCGGGTGGCACAGCCCCCCACCTAGTGTCATTTAAAAAAAGAAAATAACGCAAAAAGTACAGAATTTAAACCAAAATAGGTGGGGGTCCTTTGCCCCCCACACCCCCCAATATGGGAGGCTGCACCCCCCACATACACCCCTAACTACATATACCAACTCCAGGGTCATACTGCATTGGGGAACAGGACAAATCCCTGTTATTTGCCTTAAAGTGCACTGAAGTACTAGTTGTCAGTCAAATGCAATTTCGATCAAATGGGTTTCAGTCAAATGGGCTGTCGATCAAATGAAGGTAACCCATAAATATATATATATATTAGGTGGTTACTTTTCAGATGGGGGAACTACTTGTAATGAAGAGATGCAGTGGGGGATATTACTTGATTTGGCTAAGTGGGTTCTTGTACTAGTTACTGCAGACCAAAGTTAGCTGCTAAGATTTCATTAATGTCATAATTGTGGGCAACAAGAAGGCTTATGTAGAGATTTTGAGAATGGTGTTGCATTAATTATTTATTTTACTAGAGCATCCCATTTGTTTTTGCTGTGGAAAGGGGGGCAGAGAGGTATGACCACAGTTTAAAGTTGCTGTATTTTGTCTGAGTCAGTGGATAGAATTATACAGTTTGGATCGTGGTCATTTTTGATGAGGGATTGACTCTGAATTTCAGTTGTACAACAGGATTTATAGAGAAACATTCTTCTGGATGGTCTAGTGATATGCATGTGACAATAACCTGGAAATAGTGAGGCAGGACAGGGTAACTATCTTTTGGCCACAATTCTGTAATTGCAGCTCTTCAAGTTGTAAGAGGTAGGCCGGGATTGATAAAATATTTATATCAGTAGACTGTGGACTAAGAGAAAGGAAGTTGAAGTTCACAGAATTTTTTCAGAGATATGGCCTCCTGACATCTGGCTGACAATGAAGTCAATGAAAGCATATTTTTAATTTTCAAAATGATCCTTTCTGTCTTCTGTTTCATTAATGTAACTGCCAAAAACTGAAGTGACTTGGTGTAATTTACAAAATGCACGCCTCTTACTCCAGTTCTCTGAAAATGTAATCTGTCTTAAGTATAAATTTGCAGCTTCTTTTTAAACACACTCAACTTCATTTGCTCATCAGATGTCATCCTGTTCATTTCTGCAATCCTGTTTTGTAATATCTTAACACTTACTCTGGTTTTACATTTGTACAGATTCCCTGAGTTAAATTTTACTACCTGCTCAGTTTGACCCTTAGAAATAAAAAATGGTTGATAGCAAATAAATGGAAAGTCTCCAATACCTAATGTGTTCTTATGTCCTAACCCACAGCAATTAAATCTGTAATGATGCCTAATCTGAATATAATATTGCCACTGGAATCAAGGAGGATGGCCATCTGACACCCTGCTGAATGTTGGGTTGGTGAAAGGGCATTATGAGGTGTGGTCCTGGCTAACCAGAATATGGTATTACTGCACAGTTTGTAGTGTCAATACTATTATTTGTCTTTGTCATTGGTGGTGGTCCATGGCTGATATTCTGGAGTTGCAAAATAATTGAGGTCTATTTATTTATTTATTTATTTATTTATTTATTTATGTGTGCCTTTAATTTGTATTTTACATATATGCAGTGAGCTGTTCCTTTGCTACTTTTGTCTGCAAGGTGAACCATCATGGCAGAGAGACCCAAACATATTTGGGGATGTCTGTCTAAATTGAACAATACCACAACTTAGCCACTTATATGGAGCAGAATGCAGCTTCATCATGTCTCTCCATGGCCAGATGCTGTCATTGACTTCATTGTCAGGCAGATATCGGCATGACACATCTCTGAATAAACTCCTTGAACTTCAGTTTCCTTTGTTGTAGTTCACATGTTCTACTGATACAAAAATGTTATCAATTCCCAACAACCTCTTATGCCTTGGGGAACTGCAGTGGTATCTTGGAAGTATTTGGGGGATATTATAGAGACTTAGGGACTTGCATAATTTAGAGGAAAAAGGAACTGACAGTATGGAATGACTAGTGGGATAGTTACATGACAGAGTTTCTACAGCTTAATGAATAACAAGCACAGCTAGTGAGAGTGTCTATTATGATGAAAGAACTAAATGTTGTGATGGGAACTCAGCGGGTAACTCTCCTGAAGAATTACATAGAGATATGGAATCTGTTAAGGAAAGAAATGTTGAGGATTTGGTTGTTAATAGACCAGGTATTTGAAATCTCAGCAGGTATCAAATTCTTGGAGAGGTTGTCTTTTACTTGATCAGGTTTAATCTGTTTGCAGTTTATATGCTCAAAGCTAAATGCTCTTTTGTGTATTCAAATGCAAGAAACTCAGTTACACAGGCTCTGTCTGTCTGAGTGTATGTATACTTTCTCTTCATTTATGTGACCTCAGTGGCAGTATATTTATACTCTGGGGGTATCACACTACAAGCTGGGGGATGTCACCATGAGGAGGAAAACTTCCCCTCTAGAGGCAACAATGGGGAAAGTGAAAGCTGACCCACTCCCTACAACCCTAACACAAAATTCTCACCTGCTAATTGAGAGCTGATGAGGATTCCTAGACATGAATGAATGGGCCGTAAAACTCTTTCCTAACTAAGGAATGCCCGAGTCCCATCTCCCCACCAAACACATGAGCCAACTGGGTGCAGATGGAGGAGTCATAGTTACAATCCTTGGGGAACAAAACAAAATATGATGCCAGCTAAATTTGAAACAGAGCAGGTTTGTAGGAAGAAGGATTTAACAATGTAGTGGGGGCTTTAATGATAATACAAGATGCTCAGTTAAGGGGGACCAAGACAGGGATGTCCCCTATCATTGCTTTTGTTCTCATTTTATCTCAAGTCACCGGTGATTAAGATAAGACTTCACATTGTAGTGATTTAAATGGAGAAGATTTAAATTTAAAATACCACTTTTCATAGATAATGTATTACTTTTGCTGAGCAATTCCCTAAAGTATATCTTCAGTTTACTTAAAATTATGCAAGTTTCTGGGAAGATTTCAGGATATAAGATGAATAAGAAGCAATAGCAGTGATTTTTTAAGTGTTATTTTTAGTTATTACTGTGATTTCAATATAATTTTAATGTGTATATATATAAATATATATATATATATATATATATAAAATATGTTTTTTTTTCAGAATTTAAACATTAAAACAGACTGTGTACAGAACATTGAATAAGCTAAGGTGATACTATTCTAAGTACTGCATATGATAAGAAAAGTATAGGTTGTGGAAAATGAGTGGTCTGATCTCAGATGTTAAATTCCATGAAATTTGTATGTTTTTCCAGTACACAGACAATACAAATTTATTATTTTTCTGTACCCATCCACAAAAACTTGGAAAATTGCTATTCCTGGTTAGGACTAATTTTAGGGCGATGTCAAGATATAATATGTCGCCCAATAATACTCAGCAATAAGAATTAAAAAAAAAAATTACCAATATAAAAAACTTAAGAAATTGCTTCTAGATTTTCTACCTATTGATAGAACAGCAGAGGATATGAAGAAGAAAACTAAAATTAGGAACTGGTAGTTTTCTGGCAGCTTTGTATTGGGGTCAGATGCTACAAAACAGAAGATCTGGTCTTAGCAGTAAGCTCAAGTGAGATGCTATCTTTCCTTGGGAAGTCCATCTTGAATATCTTACATTAGCTCTGAACATAATATTAAATGCTTTAAGGAGTCAAGAGGCATGGTGAGTACTGGTTAAATGGATAATGAAAATTAGAGACATACAACTGTTGGGTCAGTGCAGGGCCGGCCTTGGGTCAGCTGGTGCCCTAGGCAAAAGGGCACCACAGCTCCTTCCCAAACACCCAGTGCCTCCATCCTGATCTACGTACACCATCCAGATTACTTTTTTTCTTCATTTTTTTCTTACAGGTTGACTTACTCTTCAGTTTTTCCTTTTTTCATTCAACATATTTTAAAGAAACCATTTGTTTACTACAAAAAAATAAAAATAATAAACTATTACTGGAAAAGTGCCCCTGCTAGAGGAGCACCCTAGGTCGCCACCTAGTTGGCTTATGACTAAGGTCGGCTATGGGTCAATGTCTTATTTGTAGACCATATACAGGTTTAGATGTGATTAAAAGAGCAAGACCACTCAGCTTTAGAACAGAGTGGGAGATGTTTTTGAAGATAATAACAGGTAAGCAAATATGGAGCACATCATTTGCCATGTTAAAAATGGGAACATAAGCTTTATGATTTTTCAGTCACAGCACCTCCTTAAATATTTTTTACACCAGCAAGGCCAGAAAAATGCTCCCAACTTTTTTTAAACACCTTTATTGAATTATCTCTTGTGACATAGGAACATTTATATTTATATAAAAGTAATCAAACTGTATTAATAAGTTAAACTGAACAAACATTATGCTTCACATATATTGCTATATATCATATAATCTAAGCAACATTACATAAATTATTCAATTCCTACCCCTTTTTTTAAACAAACATCTTTATTAAACCATCACTTACAACATCAGCAATCATACATTTATATAAATGAAAATAAACCACACTAACACAATATAAGTGATGCATAATATTTGCAACTGGGAGTGTGTCAGTATGGTTTGTGATGTAAAATGCTTGCAAAATGCTCCCAACTTTAAGGAATGCATGATGGAGGTGTCTACCAGGTGCAGAAGGCAACTAGAGTCAAATTTTTGGTCTTGACAGCTATTCATGGTTTTCATCAGGATTTGCGGGATAAAGTTAACAAGGTATTGGGAATGGAGAATCAGCTGAGCCATGATGTATTTTTTTGTCTGGAAATATATGAAGTGCAGGAGTTATAAGTATACAATTGTTCAATATTATGGATTATGTTGGTACTGCCAAAAATGTAATAACTTGGTGATGGAAATTACAAATTTTCCAAAAGTCCACAAACTTAAAGGTATGATGGAGAATAAGGAAAGGTTGATCGGCTCCAGAGGTAGGTAAAAAATTACAAGTGACTTCCATGGATGCAGTATCCAGAGAACAATATGGGGAAATTAACAGTGAAGATAGTAGAAAGGGAGTATAGTTTCTGCAATGTATCTCACTAGCTCTCCTCCTCCCCTTCACCATCATTTTAAGAATGAAATCTTAACAAGGTTAGCTTTGGATATGATCTATAAAATACTTAACATGGTTGTTGTGATGGTTACCTATGAAAAGATCGAATGTTTTTGAAGAAAGTATGTTTTATAAATCACAACAAATCTGTTTTAAAAAAATAAATACATTAACAGAAAAAAACTCCTTATCCAGCTATGTCAAGGCTGAAAATGTCGAAAAAGGAATCCAACTGTTCTAAATACTTTCAGCATTTAGGAAGCAAATTTTAAGAGTAGCTGGGAACAGAAATTTATGTTGCTTGGTAGACATGGCAGAAGAAGAATTGAAAAGAGGTCATTTAAGGTCAGTGCTTTTTATACGTTTGATAAGCTTGCACTAGTTGAAACTCATATTTGTATGAGGTTGCATGTTTTTGTTTGTAGTGGAATAATTTTATGGTTGTATGGATTAAAAGTGGATTTGGCTCATGGGTTTTAATAGAGAATGAGGGTTCTTTTGATTGAAGTTGTTTGTTTGTATATGTGGTAGAGTGAAGCATAAAGTGATAGTGTAAATTAAAATTAAGGACGCATTTTGCAAAGTTTCTAATTTTTGTTTACACAAAATGGCAAGGAGTGCAATACTTAGACAGTTGGGGAGGTTAAAGATGAAGAAGGAATCCTTTGGTCATTATGGCATAGCCGCTTTGGTAGTTATAGCATAGCCACTCCAAACAAGAATGATTTTGTGGAAAAGATTAAAGGCAGAGTCACCAACTTCAAATACTCAGACAAAAAAAGCTTTCCAAAGTTGAAGATAAAAAAAAAATGGTCTTCAGCTGTCCAGTCAAAGGTAAATAATACTAGTAGGTATCCATTGCATAAATATATATGTAATAACTGTTTGCTACACCTAACACATGCAAGCATTCACTGATAAGAGCACAACTGTCATTACAGAGAAGAGCTGCAAGTCTGCAAGCAGTAATAGAAATCACGTTGCTTGCTAACATGCAAATCAAGAACAGTTCAGCAACTCTTACATGTTACCTGCTGTTTGTGTACTCTTACAGCACGCCAACTACTCACTGCCATTTAAGCAGCCATGATCCCAATCACAACTGCTTAAATGATTGTATGCATTGCATGCAATGACTGACTGTCACTTTTTCTACAAAGCCGATTCTGCCCCCTCACAACCTGCACCTAGAGCTGCTGCCCATACCTCCCAACCTCTTAGAGTATGAAATCTGGACAAAGCCATAAAAAAGTGGTACAAATAGGGACAATTTTGAAATATTGCTCTAACAAATTTAGAAAGTGGATAGAATGACATGTTTTGCATTAGCATGGATTTTCTGAAGGTTATGAAGTCTAAAACTCAAATAACTGTCATTATTTTCTAACTTCAATCTTTAATGATTTGCCACTAATTTGCCAGAAAGCCACAATTTTATGAACAACGGACCAAAAATATAAGGCAAAAATCTGGACATTCTGTAAAAATCTGTACAGTTGAGAGGTATGAGTGCTGCCCCCTTTGTCACACCTTTGCTGCAGCTCTTTTTAAAGGAAATGTACTCTTTTGCACAACTAGGGAAGGAGAAAAGCAGTGAAACTCCAAGAATTATACCTGGGATAGTTATCTAAATGGTGTGGGCAATGCAGTTAATTTAAACTGCAAAAAATGCTCATAGTCTTTCAAAGCTCCCTGCATCAGAGAAAAACTCAAAACACACCTGAGTAGAATACAAAAATCAAATAATCTTCATTTAATAAAATATATCTGAATAAGCAAATAAATAGTCACTGTCCATGAGTCAACTCAGCTAGACTGGCCTTCACACCAAAGACCCTAAATGTCTTACATCTGAACCTACAGTAGCTAGATTCAAGACATTTATTAAATCCCACTTTTCCAAACTAATACGGTGGGAATCGTTCCCATTATGTTACTGTGCATTTCATTTCGAAATACCATAATGCTAAATAGTAATAATAAATAAATAAATCAGGACAATTGCTACGGACAGAGTTGGTACTTCTGCTTCCACCAGTTGATTGTACATTTTTTGTCTATAATCAATAACTGCCCAGGAGTCCATACTGGAATGTTGGCATTCATAATGTCAAAACCAAAAAAAAAAAAAGGACTAAAAACTACAGGAGAAGAATGGATTTTGAACATTGCTCTTCTCCTTTAAAATTCTTTTTTTGCAGGTGGCAACCCCCCTGCACCCCACACACACCTGTTATATATACCAGCTCTGAGATCATCATACCTTGGAGAAAAGGGAATATTCTAGGAAATGGCATCTTAGACTTGGTATATTAAGGCCATTTATTTTTTGGAGATTCAGTCTCTGTGTTTCCGGACTTGCTCTAGCTGGTCCCAGCATTTCAAATGGTTACCACAGCCCAGATGTGCAATCATTAAAAAGAAGCAGATATTCTGAAATAATTCTAGATTGCCAACAATAAAAGCCACATGCAGGGTAACTCACAGAAATATAACCTCATTCTCCCACCTTGTTTCCTCTACAATTCCGTGCTTAGGAGGCATCCCTTGTTAGGTAAGCCAGATTTAAAAAGTATTTTGCCAATGTTTCAAATGAACTGTTGCCTGGTGGAGTCATTGGAAAGCAGTTTTATACCTGGCAGAACTAAAGGTCAAGAAGGGTCATCAACAGACTCCCATACAATATTCTCACACCTACTCCACCAGAATCTGTTTTCAGATATCAGATAGGCAATAATTAATAAAACAGAACATAAGCCCTGTGAAACTAACCTTGTTGCATCCATGTGACTACATACAGCTTGACTTACCAATAAGACAAGGGGAATAGGTCAACACAACTTCCTAAACAAGGAAATGATTATATTAAAATCCCATGACTTGAACCAGATTAAAGGAGAAATTCCTTAGACTACTATTTATCTCTGGTGGTTACCTAAAATATTTCTCTGCCACTCTAGCAACTTTGTTACCCTGCCCACAATCTTCTACTTCTTCTTCTTTCAGCATTTCCTGGATAAGGGTCACCACAGTGGAATACCTGCCTGCTCATGATTGGCAGTGGAGTTTTACAGTGTTGAGTTGCCAGCCCAGCACCCAACCTTCCACAGAAGGCACACACACGCATGCACTCACAACTAGGGCCAATTTAGAGTGTCCAATCCACCTACAGCATGTCTTTGGGATGTAGGAGGAAACTGGAGCACCCGGAGGAAACCCACGCAACCACAGGGAAGACATGCAGACTCCGCACATAAGGCACCCCAGCTGAGGATCGAACCAGAGAACCTCTTGCTGTGAGGTGAAGTCCTAACAACCTGACAGGATCTTTCTATTGCACACTACCAGAAAAAGTAATATTCAACCAAGGAATGAGAGTTTTCAACAATTACATAGCTGATGCATGGGGGAGGGCAGGGGGAATTAATGTCACCGTGATATTTTGGGGGTTATTTTTTTAGTTTTATTTCCATAGATAAGTGCCTAAATCTATGCATTTTACATATAAATTAGCAAAATTTCAGCAAAAAAAGCAAAATGATTGTAATAGGTACAGTGAAATAAGTTTCAATTAAGAACGGACCAGTCTAAATAAAAATTTAAATAAGTTCACTTAACAGGATGGTATTATGGGGACCTTCAGAAGGAGACCCAAGTCAGGGAAAGTTCTTGACTCCATAGACCAAAAGCCAAATAGACAAAGGGGTGCCTACCTGAAATCTGGATATAGATCCTAGCAATTGGTAGCAGCCTCTCACCTAATGGTCGTAGAGGTCTCATTAGGATATAAAGCATCAGGAGTTGTTATAAACCAACAAGACCCAGACTATGTATGGCACATGGGGTAATCAGGAAGATCTTGTACAAAGCCCTAACAGCGACAGACAATTAGTGAAAATTATGAAGCACAGAATTAATCAGACAGGAGTGAAAACCTCCTTGTAAAAGCATGGTCATAGAATTCTGTTTCCACTGCAATTGTACCAGGTCACTATCCAAAAGCCTTGAGATAAAAGGCATTGAAGTAACCAAGGCAGAAAGACACACATTCATGAATCACTGTCACAAGGTCTGAAGTTTGAATAAGAAGCCTAAGCTAGATGATCATTTTCAGCTAGAAATAAGATATCGTGATGATTACTGAAATCTGTGCCTCTCAACAAGAAACACCCAGATCTTGTACAGATTATTCAATCTCCAAGTGGTCACTTATTTGTTAAAATTAAGGAGGGATGCAAGGGAACATACAAACATCAGATGGTGGCATACAATAGCAGAGCATGTTTTCACTGAGAAGTTATTAACTGAAGGAGGGAATATGAACAGTCTTCAAGAGTAGCACAGCATAACACTGACAGCTAACATCTCTATCATTCATGATCTGGTAAAGGGACAAGCGCACCAAAAACAAAATGGGACTAAGTTCAAGCCCTGTGAAAAACATAAGTCAATGGATGGCTATCAGAGGAACTAATTCCAGAACAAAACACTCACTATGTATGCCCTAAAAGGTGAGATACAAAGCATTCACCTACACTAAAAGCAAAACCATAGAGTTACAAAGCACTTGATCAAAATAGTATGGGCAATGGTATCAAAAGCCACAGAGAGATCAAGTAATGACCACTGATCTCTTACCATAAGAAGGCCACTAGAATAATATTAATGCTAACAATGCCAATACAACCCACGTCAGTGCTATATAAAAGTAGACTGTCACACATCCAAGAAATACCACCATGTTCATTTTATCAGTAAGGGGGAAGTCCAAACACTCTGGCGGTAATTTTTAAAACTACTTGGACCCAAGGATGATTTCTTGAAAAATTGTGTAATTGAGGCCCCTTTCAAAATGGAATTTTCTTTTTCAAAGAGGACTGGACAATATTCTAAATAACTAGATAGAGTGGCCTAAAGCAAGATTTAACAAATAATGTAGACCCAGGGTCCAGCTGGCAATAGTTAGCATATAAACATGAAACTAAGAATGCGGCTTCCTTACATGCAACAATTAATTAATTAAACTTTGCCAAACAGATATTAACCACATCAAGACAGCTGCAGTGTATAACAGGTGCATCTTTGGGGAAGATTTGCCAGATCCTGGTAACCTTATCAATAATATGACCATCTTCACAATTAGAGTTTAAAAGGCTACACAGTCTGTCCACCACCTAGGAGAACATTAATGGACAATTAAATACAAAATAAAATATCACCAGACAAGAATATTGCCTTTTTCTACAAAATTGCTAAATCTCTGTTTAGTGTACAGACAATGGATATTCAGATTATGTCTGTCAGCCAACAGGTCAGTCTTCCTCCTTTTGTGTTCTAATGCTGTCAAGGCCTATGCTTCTCACAAAGCTCAGAATTGTACCATGGCTACAAGGTTCCAAAGGCCTATGGCATATACGTACTGGGGCACCCTAAACCAAGGCAATAGTCATCACAATAAACAGCAACTGATTGTCTCATGGAGCTAGTCCATCAAAGGAATAATAATGCTGTTGGTGATACCATGCATATTTCTGTCAAGCACCAGCTGAATAGCGGAGGGGGGGGGGTGGAACTCAACTAGTATGAGCTGAATAGAAGTGAATGAGGCAATTCAGATGGCAAGATAGGCCCCATATCTAACTGTCTTACAGCAATACCAGGTTGGAAGATCTAGTCTGGTGAGTGTCCTCAAAATGGGTTTTTATTGTGGGGGGCTGTGCCCCCCCCCCCCGCTAAATATATATTCCACCTCTGGGATCACACTACAGTGAGGAAAGGGCAAATATTCCAATCTTCACTGTACTGCAATCTCAATAACAGAACTTCGAGTTCTGGCATTTTCGTTCTTCAGAGCATTCTACATTGTCATCTTTTGATTATATGATATAGACCCCTTCAAAATTACTTGTAGTGGTAACCATGTGAGTGAGGCCAAAACTCTTCAAGATGTCTAGGCTGCATGACAAGTTTATTACATTTGTCATTGAGCCAGACAATAAACATCACATGAGATTAACCATCTCAAATGAGCATGCATAAGGTTGATAAGGAAATCTAAGAACTCTTACAAAAAAGACCCAACATAACTGGAGGAAGATAAATCAAGAAGAATGTGCTCTTCACATCTGCACCTGGACATACCCAAAAGTGTTAGATCTTCCAGTGTTCAGCTAGAATTCTTCACGTGAGGATGAACAACAAATGGCCAGATGACCATTGATGCTACTCTGTCTAGGGATATAAATAAGATGGAGATCTGCAGAAAGAACACAGCCAAATTGGGTCCAAAGTAGTTATCCAGCCAGGTCTCTGTGATAAATACCAGGCTGGTCAAGTGAAGCAAGTCAAAGTAACTGCCAGGTTTGCTTTGAACTGGCCTGGTATTATAACGCTCAGCCCTACACAGAGCCATATAGACGCAGGTCCTGTAGATAGGATGCAGATGGATTTATAACACCACAGCTACTACATCCAGCCAAGGAAAACCCTATTGTGATTACATTTTACACTCTGGTGGCACCTGGTTTTGTCATACAATCAATAGTTAGGAGCTGCAAAGAGTAAAGGTAATGAGAAAGTTCTTGTAGAAGGAGATTGTTAAAATAAAACAAGACAGGAACAAAACTGCAATGAATAGCTAAGTAAAAACAAATACACAACCTGCTAGCTAAAGGTTTTCACTGGAATCTGTCTTCTCTCTCTATGAATCTCCTGCATATTTATGTCAAACAATACCAGAAATACAAGTTCTAGACACCTGAATTTTCTTGGTGACTTAAACAGAACATGCTGAGTCAGATACGTGTCCCAGAGACTGCCCCTCCTATGGAACAGGCTTCCTATTCATGAGAAGCTGAGTTTGCCTATTACCCAGTTTAAGTACAACCTAGACCAGTGGATAAGGAAAAGGATATTGACACTGGACCTGGCACTCATGGCCCTTATGGACAGAGGTATCTTATAAATGCCTGGCCCTCAATGTCCTATTTGGATACAAGATGTCATTATTCTTTTGGAAAAACCTGGCTAGGCTTAGACAGCCCCCCCCCCCCCCCGGTCATTAGCCTAATAACAATCTATGAATCCATGAATCTATGAATACATAATTTAAAATCTCTGTAAATACAAAACAGAAAGCTCACACCTTCAAGTTAACATCCAGTCAAAACTGAAATATCTTCACATAATAGTAAAGTAGCCTACCCTCTAACCCATACATTAATGGCCAAAAAATACATAAAACAGGTTGCAGATAAGCTATCAGCATGGCAGTCAGTTATATCAGATATTCAACCAGAGGGTTCATAGAGTGGGAGGCTATTACAGTACAACAAGGCCAGAACAAACATGGAATAAATAGTGAAATGAAAATAGATATAAAACCTGCTTACAAAGAGTAATGCTTAATTTAAAAGCTCTATAATTATAAAGAGGGAAAACCCCACACTTTCAAGTTAAATTCAAATCAAAACTAATTATCTTCACCTAATGTTAAAGTAACCTACACTCTAACCCACACAATTAATGGCCAAAAATATACATAAACCCGGTTGCAGATAAGCTAACAGCATGCTAACCAGTTATATCAAAGATTCCAGTGTGTACTCCAATAAATGTGTTAGAAATGCCAGCTAATGGATAAAGCAGGCACAATAAGCATTAAGCAACTTTTCCACTTGAATGACATCTCTATGCTGCAGTGAAACTTGATAGCCAGGAAAGCAGGCAGGATGATTCAAATGATATAAAGCACAGTTACGAACAGTTGCACAAAAAAACAATATCCAAAAGTAGATGGTGAGATGAAAAGTGCAGGGTTGATATCGCAGTTGTAACTATCAGTAAGCAATCTCATTCAGCCATATAGTAAAAGATGACTATGCTAGTTTACAAAATGATCAGTCATAACTGTCATCTTGAAACTTGGAATATTAGACAGCGAGATGCTTGCACATTACTTTAAATGCCCATATTTCTGCTGCAGCAGAAAATCTAGTAGAAATATACAGTTTATGCATTGTTTTGGTGACTGTGTGACCTTAAAGTAGCAGTAATTTTTATTTTTAAAGGTATGGGGGCAGTCCCCCTTGGCAGCACACTTGAAATAGCTTCTCTGACACAGCATCTATGCAGACATTTGAAATTATATGCAGACATAACTGTTCAAATTTGCCATCCTTGCAATAATAAAGTTTCAAGTTGGTGGTCTTGTTCAAACTGTTTTTGATAATGCCAGGTGCTGTTAAGTAGAAAAAAAAACAGAGATAAAAAACACAGGAAAAGTGAACTTCAAAAATCTTATCCTTTAAACGTCTTGCACCCCCCTGTGGGGGCAACCACCCCACACCCCTGAACTTATATATACCAACTCCTAGATCACCATACTTCTGAGAAAGAACTGGCAACTTGGACTTAATATATGTAAGTCTGCTCTTTTGGCCATTCAGCCGCCATCTTTCGGGACTTGTTCTACCAGCTCCATTTCAAATAGTTACCATGGTGGGCATATAGTATTCAGTTATTATTCTAGCAACTGAGGCAGATTGGACCAAAGGACCCCTTCTACATCTGCTACCTAATTACAATTAATAACATAAAGTAGTATTTCAAAGAACAGATAGACTAGCACTGAAATAATTTTAAGTTGTTTCAAAGAGACTAGCCATCAGTGGAGTCCACCAGGGTTCTGTGCTGGGACCTGTCCTGTTTGGCATCTACTTTTTTGAAGTAAAAGTCAATACCAAGGGCTCTGGATGACTAATTTTGCAGATGTCTGCAAACTAGGAGCAGTCACTGAATCCCAAAATTACTTAGCTATCCTGCAGGAAGGTTTGTCCCAAAAAAATAACTGGTGCCAAAATCATGGACTAAAACTAAATTCCAAAAAATGCATTATTGTATCCTTTGGGAAGTCATCTATCCTAGGGAACTAACCCAATGACACTACTCCCCTAAGTGTTGGCCCAGTTGTTCAGGATTTGGAAATTTATGTAGACAGTGACCTAATGTTTGGGCAATATGTACCCATTGATGTAGAAGGTCCTTCGTGTATTGCACCACTTATAAACAAAGGGATTGTGTCTAGATCTAGGAATGTCATTGTCCCCCTTTACTTAGCCCACAGCAAGCCACTCATTGAATACAATGCCCCCTTTGATGTATATCTGTCCAGACACATGCAACAATTGGAACTCCCACAGAGGTACCTTACTGAAAGGATACAAGGACTAATCTACATGTCCTACATGGACAGACTCAAAATCCTGTCACTATACTCAGTATCCTATAGACTGCTAAGAAGTGACCTGTGTCTGGCATATAAGACATCCTCTGACCAATACTGATGGATTTACTGCACATAAGCAAATCAAATGGCATCAGAAATACTTGGTCTAAGGATCTAAACCTCTTCTGCAACATCAACAGAATGGTTTGGAGGGACAGGTATAGTTCACTGGAATAGACTCCCCACACAAATGAAACAAAGTTCATCCCTGTCCATATTCAAGCTCAACTTGGATCTACAGATGTGAAACAGAAGATTTACCCCAGCACTGCCCCCTGTACAACTAATAGACAGAGGCAGCTCCTAACTACTTTATCCCATGCATGAGTCCTCTCAAATTATCTATGGTATGATCCCAGTTATTATCATTAGGAGTGATATAGAATTATTGAACATGGGATGGGTAAGGCCAGGGTTGCCAGATTTCCAACTGACCAGGTAGGGACTAAAAGTGGCCCGGGCCAATCAAAAATAAACAACACAGAGCTACTTCTGTTTAATGAAAACATCGCAGTTCCGAATTAGACAGAAGTAGCTCTGTTTTGCGATGTTTTGATTGGCCTATATACCGGTATACGGACAATCAAAAATCGCTAAACACGGAGCTACTTCTGTTTAATGCGGAACATCGCAGTTCCGCATTAAACAGAAGTAGCTCTGTTTTGCGATGTTTTGATTGGCCCGTATACCGGTATATGGGCCAATCAAAAATCGCTAAACACGGAGCTACTTCTGTTTAATGTGGAACATCGCAGTTCTGCATTAAACAGAATTAGCTCTGTTTTGCGATGTTTTGATTGGCCCGTATACCGGTATACGGGCCAATCAAAAATCGCTAAACATGGAGCTACTTCTGTTTAATGCAGACTTCCACATTAAACACAAGAAGCTCCGTGTTTAGCGATTTTTGATTGGCCCGTATGCCGGTATATGGGCCAATCAAAAAAAAAAAAACAAAGCAGAGGCTGCCCGGGATTTAAACCGGCAGTGCGGGACTCGGGATCAGGCTGCTGATCTCGGGACAGTCCCGCCCAAATAGGGATGTCTGGCAACCCTGGGTAAGGCCAACCTCCAACAAAATGGGATGGGTTAATTAGAGCACAAAAAATTAACCTGGCCAGGCTTAAAATGGCCCACAAGGGCAGCTAGCCTAGTACTTACCTATGAACCTATAAAAAAGAATTTGTCGTAATACAATGCAATATAGAGCATTAGCCGTACATAACTAAAAGTTATTAACCATCAGACTAAGACATATAAACATATTGCAATTGTAGGTATTATATTAACTAAGTTTTATTTATATCATAGGCAATGTTTAAGTCTTTAGAATGAGTAATTCTGGTGTTATTTGTTTTGTGGATATGCAGGATTTCCATCTTGGTGGGGTCCGGCAATACTTGTATGCCAGCCATAGATCTACCATTAACAGCCTGTAGGAGGTAAAATAAAGGGATAGGGTTTTGAGGCTCTCTGCATAGAACATGTTACTTACACCCTGTATTATTTTAATGAGGAACCTCTGTGAACATTCCAGTTGTTACATATGTCTTGTTAGGTACCTACCAAAGGGGGCATTGTACTCAATGATTGATCTGATGAATACTGAATACAGTGGAACAATGATGTCCTTGGACGCAGATGCTATTACCTTTGTGTATGAGTTGCACAACATAGAATAGTGTACACACGTGACTGTCAAAGGCTAGATTACTGTCTATATGTGTCCCCAAGTCATTGACTTCTGGATTGATTCTTAGGGGATTGTTGTCAGTATGATAGTTACCAGGGAAGGATGGCTTCCTGAAGGATGTTATTATGCATTTCTTGGCATTTAGTTTTAGTCCATGGCTCTGACATCAGTTATTTGTCAGTGTCAGCTCTTCCTGGAGAACATTAGTGTCATTCGGGGATACTATGACTGCTCCTAATTTGCAATAGTCTGCAAATTTGGTCAGCCAGTGGCCCTTGACATTGGTTTTGACTTGAAGGACATTGATGCCAAAAGGAGCAGTCCTAGTCTCTGAGGCACTCCTCTGATGACCGGCCTCTTTGTAAAGTTAGACTCCCCAGTTCTAATTTCTTGGGTCCTATCTTTGGGCCAGCTGGCTATCCACCAGGTAACATAAAGGTTATACCTAACCTTTTGAATTTGTCAGCAATGTCCAATTAGGATATTGTGTCAAGTGCCTTAGCCAGGTCAAGGTAGGCAGTGTGAAAGATTGTGCCATCATCTATTGCTTTGGTGACCTTCTCAAAGAAGTCATCCTGGTTGTGTAGTCATGACCTGCCCTTGACGGATCCAAACTAGGTTAGCTGCAGTGTCTGGAAGTTTCCTATGTCATTACTGATTATGTCCATGATAATTCTTTCTAAGGTTTTGCATATGAGACTAGTGAGACTTATGGGTCTGTAGCTTCCAGGGTCTGTAGATGGCCTCCTTTTTGTACAGTGGAATAATGGTTGCTGTTCTCCATTCATGAAGCAGGAAATCTGTTTGGAGGCTACAGTTTAATCGTGATTCCAGATGGCTATGTTATAATACTACTGACAACTCATGTTTCATGCTATTTAGAAGACAGCCTGGAATACTGTCAGAGCCAATTGATGCAGTATTCTTGGCCTTTGAGATAGCGTTGAGGACCTGATTCCTAGTGATAGTAGAGGGAGTTATATTTGATGGTATTTTTCTTGAGGGCAGGGTGGGGGACAAAGAGGGGTGAAGTTATAGCTAAATTTGTCGGCCAGTATGTTTGCTTGATCTTCTGGCTCATTATAGGTGTCTTCATTAACAGTGAGCTCTGCATATGATTGTGTATTGCCTTTGAGGTTGTGGACATAGCTAAAGAATGCTGTGTGGTTGCTTTTGGCCTGGAAGGCTAAATTTACCTCAAAATTGGCTTTGGTAGACTTTATTTGTCCTCTGAGTTGTTTCTTTAGTTTGCTGAGAGTGATTTTATCCTGCTGGGCTGCTACTGATAACTCAAGCATGTTAGGCTTCGAATTAATGTCTCATCTGAAGAATAACACACTCAGGACCAGCATATCAGGAGCAAATAAACAGAGAAGGAAAGCTAATAGAATGGGAAGAGGGCAAGAAGACATATGGACTGCAAGGTAAAGACTGCCTTCATTATGAGGGACTAATATCAGAGTATAGGCAAAAAGAAAGGGATTTATGAATCCAAGTGAAAACCTGCTGCTCTGGTAGAGTTTTTAGTTGAATCTAGAACAGAAGATACTGTTATAGCAGGGGTAATTAGTAGGGCATATAAAATATTGCACAATAACTATAGGAATCAGTCAGTGGAGGTTAGAAACATCTGGGAAGAGGGATGGGATAAGCAATTTTCAGGGAGACAATGAGAGGACATATGTATGGCTACCAAATATGCAACAAAGTCTAGAACATTTAGGATTTTTGCTTAGAAGTGTTTGCATTGGTATTTTTATACCCCTAGTAGACTCCAAAGAATTTTTCCTCAGATAGATGTGAAATGTTGGAGGTGTAATGGGGAGGAAAGAGGTAACTAGGAATATATGTTTAGGGAATGTAATAAGTTGGCAGACTTTAAAAATTCCCTACAGAGCACTCTGTCAGAAATATTGGGTGAGCAAATGGGTTTAGCTAAGAAATTATTTTTTTGAACTGGGATACAGGATCTGAATTGCATAGACACAATGAGGTCTTGTTAAGTCTAATTCTGGTGTCTGCCAAGACAAAAACAATTACTATAAAGTGGAAAATCAAAGTGTATACCAACTGTATTTGAAATATTGAGTATTGTAAGACAGATAAAATAACTAGAAGTTGGACCTTTAGAAGAGGGTAGAAAAAATGGAAATTGTAGGAAAAATACATGCAGAATAATGTTTGGAGGAGGAAGGAAGTTTAAGGAAAGGCAGGAACTGAGCAATTTATATAATTTTGGGCTAATGATAGTTATACAAAAGAATATTTATGATATAGCAGCGGTAGCGTTGTTGCCTCATAGCAAGAGGTTCTCCCATTCGATTCTCAGCTGGAGTGCAGGGAGTGCCTTCTGTGTGGAGTCTGTATGTCCTCCCCGTGGTTGGGTGGGCATTCGAAAGACATGAGTAAATGGGCGTGCCTTCATTGAAGTTTGAACATCGAGCTGGCACCTCGACGTTCGTGAAAACCTACTGCCAGTCATTAGCGGACCGGAGTTCCGCTGTGGCGACCCCTAACCGGGAAAAGCCGAAAGACAAACAACAACATTGTTTGTAACTAGGAATATGTTAATATGCAATATGGTTTGTTTTATTTTATATAAACATTTGTTTGTCTATGTCTTAAGTGATAATTCAATAAAGATGTTAAAAAAAGAATGGCACACACTCAGAAGTGCAGCATCACAATTATGCTACACTGTAATGTCATTACACTCTACATTACAATACTCAAAAGATGCAGGTATCAAAAAATAAAATATGCAGATTTGTACTATTGGTAGAAACACATTCACCCAATCACTGTGACCTTTTAAAGGGTTTTAGTTGGCTTTTATTGTCCAATAGTGCTATTCTATTACTAAACCCAGTGTTAATCAAAATAATTAAAGTAAGATATTGCACTCTCTTAAAAGCAGAACTACTTCACAAAAAAATATTTACCCACTCAGATGCAGTTAGCAGGAAATCATTACCTTAATCAGACCATGTTTCAAACCAATATATTGGTGAAAGAGCTATCACCAGGCTGGGACCAGCTTCCTGGAATCATTCCTCAAATGAAGTTACGAAATAACAAACTTTGAATAGTGTCAAAGCCACATTGAAAGAATATATTTTTAAAGAAGATATGAGCTCGTGCTTCTGTAGTAATAATAAATTTAAACATACACTTTCTGTTTCATAATTGCTGTTTGCACTTGTGCATGTTTTAGTACTGCTGTTACCTTTTTGAAGTTGTTAAGAACACGTGTATAGTCTATTTATAATTTGGTTATTAGATTCTGAATCATGGTTAGACAGGATCAAGTGATCAGTTCACTTACGCAGTAATCAAACAGTAATCAATAAATAGCAAATAAATAAATAAATAAATATACCAGCCTACCCCTCAACCCATTCTATCCCCAAACATTTAACCATCTACTCAATGAAGATAGAAAGCCTACTCAATAAAACCTCCAAACTCCATGCATGGATAGCCCACAACACTTAACATATCTTAACCTAAGCTGAAACATGGCTAAAACCCCACATCTCAAACAATGAAGTCTTACCTCCAGGATATAACATATACAGGCTAGACAGATCCCCCCACCCCCAAAAAGAGGTGGTATTGCCATCCTCTGTTCTGAAGAACTTAAACTATCCCCACCACCTACCCCTCTCCTTAACTTTCACCCAGCTAAACTATTACTACTCAATTGTCACTTAAACTGCCATAAAAATTTGCTATAGCCTCCATCTACTTCCCACCAGGTAATAACATCCCCATCCTTGAACACATACTGTGATGGATCTCAAGCAACATACTCTATGAAACAGTCATCCTTGGAGACGTAAATACTGACTGGAAAAAATTACTACTTCCCCAAACCTTAGCCTCTATCTCCACAGTTTCAATCAACTTATCACATCCACTACCCGCATCAACAAAAATTCTAATACCAGCTTTATCCTACACTGAATACTTACTACTGACCCAAACCTCTGCCACAACCCTTGTGCTCTATCCAACACCATTACTGACCATCTTCCCACCCATATTCAAAGATATTCTTTCCAGCTCTCAAGGTCTCACCTATACAGAATTCACACATAGTTTTGATGTTGTCTTAGTGTTACAGATGAAAGCACTAAACTGTGTTTTTAACCTACCTTTCATATTAAACATATTTTTCGAAAAGTTTTGAGTTCAGTGGCTGATTTGCTGGGGGTTTTTTTGCTATTAGCTACTGTTTTCTTCCAGTACCAGAGCTGTACTCTTGTTTATTCCTATACAGAGACTGCCAAAAACTCTCCAGCTTTAATGCTGAAACATTTAATACTAGACTATCAGCCATAAACTGGTCCTGCCTATGTCACATTCCTCTAAATAAAGCAGTACTAAAATTCAACCGTATTTTTCTTGAAATTCTTAACTCTTTAGCTCCCTTAAGGTAAAGGGGATCCAGTATCTGTCTGCCCGGGATGACATGATTGCCAGACCTTAATGCTTTGCCAGAGATTGCCTACATCTGTCACCCCTGTTCTTCCAGATACTGGCCAAGGATCTTGCCACCTCTATAGTGCCATTTTTAGGTGGTGCTCCAAAGACCAAATTACCACCATAACAGCTACAAACAAATGCAATCTGAGGGTCATGTTGCTCAAAGCTAGAAGTCTAAATCTCAAAATGCACTCTCTCAAAGCACTCCTTAAAATGGAGAATATCAAC
Organism: Protopterus annectens; assembly: GCF_019279795.1. Taxonomy (NCBI): domain Eukaryota; kingdom Metazoa; phylum Chordata; order Ceratodontiformes; family Protopteridae; genus Protopterus; species Protopterus annectens. The sequence goes on from NC_056731.1 coordinate 1,142,427,223, forward strand.
ATTTGTCCCGTAACAGAGACCTGGTTCAAGGCAGCAGAAAGCACCCTAGCACTACCAGGCTACAACTCATTCCACACCTTTCTGCCCCAGATCTTGGATCGAAGCTCCAAAGCGGTGGTGTTTCCATATTCATAAAGGATGCGCACACCTCCAGACTGGTAGCCCAACATAATGCATCTGAGATACTTCAGGTGCAGCTAACATTGGGTATGACAGTGATTCAGGTCGTAGCCTGCTATAGGTCCCCAACCATGTCCTAAGATTCACACTCCACATTCCTAATCACCCGGGAGAATATTAGGGTCCAACCTAACACTATCATACTGGTCGACTTCAACTACTCCATGAACTGGGAAAACTACTCATGTGCCAATACACTTGCCCAACGTTTCCTGGAATTCATTAATTCCAATGCCCTGGACCAGCTCATTCTTACCCCCACTAGAAGTAGCAACATCCTTGACGTGTTAATTACTAACATAGGTGACCATTGCTCTACACAAATATTCAACTCCTCCCTGGTTAGATCCGACCACAAACGAATCACCTTGGAAATCCACACCCCTCCCAATTCTCTACCCCACCCCCGCAAAAGTACACACCATGAAAAACTTCTCCAAAGCTAACTTTGGGCTCCTAAAAACAGAGGTGGCTAACTTCACAGCACCGATGCAAATGGAGAATAGTTGCATGACCACTGAATCATACACCAAACCACTGTACAAGCACATACACAAATGCATGGATCTCGCCATACCCAATAGAACCAAGATGCTCTCCTCCAAAAAAAGGAAGCCGATCTGGTGGCCCCCTGCCATAAACAAACTTTACAACAGGAGGATGAAACTGATGCAGAATAAGGAGAAGTCCGAAAGACTGGAAAAACTCCCTCATCACCCTCAACAAAAAGTTTAGATCCCTCATCAAATCCTCTAAAGCTAGCTATGAAAACAGAATTGCAGCAGACAGTAAAGACAACCACAAGGCCTTCTATAGTTATGTAAAGAATCTCCACGGTAATACCTAGATTTGCTCTGAGCTACTGCAAAAGGGTACCTCCTATACTGAGCCAACAGATATTGCCAATATACTGGCTGACAGATTTAGTGCCAACTTTACCTCTCCCCCCCCCAAATGACCAGTTACAATATCAGTAGATTGCCAGGCACCCTGTATTACTGCTGCACAGGTTAAAACAACACTGTCCAAGGCCAAGAATACAGCTTCTATGGGACATGACAATATCCCTGGCTGTGTTCTACATGAACTACAGAGTGAACTGGCATCTCACCTGTGTGCATTGTTTAATCACAGCCTCACCTCAGGCTTTGTCCCTACCGAATGGCGCACTGCTACAGTCATCCCTCTCCACAAAGGAGGAGCGACTACAGACCCTGGGAACTATCCCCCCAGTAGCCTGACAAGCCTGATATGCAAAGCTATGGAACACATATTCATGGACCTAATAAACAAGGATATAGGGAATCTCCAAACTCTGGATCCCACACAGTTTGGTTTTGTGAAGAGTAGCTCATGCCTGCTCAACTTGGTCAACTTCTTTGAGTCAGTCACCAGAGCTGTGGATGAAGGCAAGGTGGTTCATACAGCCTACCTTGATCTGGCCAAGGTGTTTGATACCATTCCCCACTCAGGAATCATAGAACAACTCACTAAGCTAGGCATCAACCCCTATATCACTAGGGAGGTTGCAAACTGGCTCACAGTGTGAAAGTAGCTGACTACATGTCAGACTGCTGACCAGTCATGAGTGGAGGCCCACAGGGTTTGCTCCTGGCTCCTCTCCTGTTTGGTATGTAATTCTCTGAAGTCCAGGCCAACATGAAGAGACTCTGGCTGACAAAGTTCGCAGACGATTGCAAGTTGGGAGCTATTATTAACTCTCCAAGAGATGTTGACATCCTACAGAAAGACCTCACTGGTGTAAGAACCATGGTCTTAAGCTAAATGCCAAAAAATGTGTCATCATCCCCTTTGGGAAAAACCCAGTTCCCCTGAATTACCACATTGATGGTAGTCCACTGAACATAGAAGGAGTTATAAGAGATCTGGGAACACAGGTTGACAACAGCATCTCTTTTGACCACCACATTGCCACTGTGGCCAGAAAGTCCTTCTATGTGGCACATCTCACTACTAAGGGTTTTGCATCCAGGAAGAAAGAGGTCATTGTCTCCCTCTACTCTTCCCTCATTAGGCCAATCACTGAGTACAATGCCCCATTTGGCATGTACCACACTAAACACCTGCAACAACTGCAACACCTGGAGAGGCCACAAAAGTACCTCACAAAGAGGATCCTAGGCCTTAAACATTTGTCCTATATGGACAAATGTTTAAGGCCAAGGATCCTCAAACATTTAAGGTTCACAGCGATGGTTATCCCACTCCACAAAGGGGGAGCCACCATGGACCTTGGGAACTGCCGCCCCATTAGCATAATGAGCCTGGTCTGCAAGGCCATGAAATTTATCATCGTGGAACTTATAAACAAAGACATTGGTAATCTCCAAACTCTGGACCCCACCCAGTTCAGGTTTGTAAAAGGCAGATCATGTCTCCTAAACATGATAGACTTCTTTGAAGCTGTCACCAAAGCCGTAGACGAGGGTAAGGTGGTTCACACAGCCTATCTAGATCTCACCAAGGCTTTCGACACCATCCCCCACTCTGGAATTATAGATAAACTCACTAAACTAGGTTTAAATCCCTATGTCACAAGATGGGTTGCCAACTGACTCACTGACAGAACCCACACAGTGAAAGTAGCAGACTCCAAATCCGACTTCAAACCAGTGATAAGTGGAGTACCACAGGGTTCAGTCCTGGGTCCTCTCCTGTGTGGTATGTACTTCTCTGAAGTACAGGCTAACACAGAAGGTCTTTGGCTAATGAAGTTCACAGATGACTGCAAACTAGGAGCCATAATCAAAACTCCTAACGATGTGGACATCCTACAAAAGGGCCTCACTGAGACAGATGCCTGGTGTCAAAGCCATGGCCTCAAGCTCAATGCCAAAAAGTGCATTGTCATCCCCTTTAGTAAAAGCTCTGTACCCATGAACGGTAGTCTACTTAACACTGAAAGTGTGATAAGTGACCTTGGGACACAGGTGGAGAGTAGTCTCTCCTTTGATAATCACATCACCACCGTAGTCAGGAAATCCTTCTACGTGGCACACCTCATCACAAAAGGTTTCTCATCCAGGAAAAAAAGAGGTCATTGTTCCCCTCTACTCATCACTCATTAGACCCATTATAAAACCCAGAGCTGTTGGACATGCTCCACTTAAAGAAATCCCTCCGAGCTACATGCTCTAGGGACCTAAACCTTGTCACCACAATAAACAGAACATGCTGGAGGGATAGTTTCCTGTCCCAGAGACTACAAATACTCTGGAACAAACTACCTATCTATATCAAACAAAGCTCCTCATTAGCACTCTTCAAGAAAAATCTTGATGATTGGATGGGAAATAGGAAATTCACCACAGGGATCACTTCTGTGGCTCTGCTTGACAGGGGCACAGGAAAATAATTTTCTTGGGTAGTGAAAGCCAGGGTACCTTTTTGGCTAGCCTTATATAGGCTCTAAGGCCAATAGCCTAGTACCTACCTATGAACCTATGTACCTACCTATTTGTCCTTTATGGACAGACTCAAAAAACTCCAACTATTCTCTGTTTCATATTGCCAACTTAGAGGCAATCTCTGCTTGACTTATAAAGCCATGTCTGACCCAGCTCTGTTAGAAATGCTACATCTAAAGAAATCCCAATCCCTCCGCACTACACGCTCCAGAGACCTCAACCTCATTACCACAATCAACAGAACATGCTGGAGCGCTCCAGGGATCTAAACCTTGTCATCGCAATGAACAAAACATGCTGGAGGGATAGGTTCCTAACCCAGAGACTCCCCATACTCTGGAATAGACTGCCCATACATGTCAAGCAGAGCGCTTCATTGGCCCTCTTCAAAAGGAACCTTGATGATCGGATGGGATTTAGGAAATTCACCCTGGGGATCATGTCAGTCACCCTGCTAGACAGGGGACCAGAGAAGTAAATATCGTGGGAAGAAATATCCAGGGAATTGTTATGGCTAGGCTTGCATAGGCCCTAGGGCCGATAGCCTAGCACCAGCCTATGAACCTATGAACCTATGAACAAGTTCATAACCCAGAGACTGCCCATGCTATGGAATAGACTTCCCATACATGCAAGCAGAGCACCTCACTGACCCTCTTCAAGAGAAATCTTGATGAGTAGATGGGAAATAGAAAATTCACCCCAGGGATCACTCCAGTGCTTTACTCGACAGAGTAAGGTCAGGTGACATGATGCCAGGGTAATCCTATGGGCTCTGCTTGTAAAGGCTCCAGGGCCATTAGCCTAGTACACACCTATGAACCTAAAAGCTAACTACGCCCCCGGCTAACAAAAAACACTCACTCCCTTATACATGAAAGGGACAGCCTATGGAAAACTTGGCTACAAACCACATTCCTGCACACCTCTAAAACTACAAAAACTTAGAAACCTTACCAAACAAAATCAGTAAGGACAAGAAACAGTTCGACAATAAGGCCCAAACCAACCACTACTTAATCAAAAAAATGTCTGGAGCACCATCATCAAAATTCTTCACCCAGGTAGCCCTACAACCCCTAACCTTTACTCAAATAACACTCCTCAGGAAACTGCTACCCTTCTTAACCTTCACTTTATTGACTCAATCTGCAAACTGTATATATATATATATATATATATATATATATATTTTTTTTTTTTTTTTTTATATTTATAAGTAAAATTATGCATACATTAATATCTCATGCTGTGCATGGATGAGATTTAACTCTATACTTTGTAATGCAAAATATTTTAAAATGTGTGTGGATAGAATCATTTGGTACTAGAGTAGTTTTCCCAGGTGGAGCCACAGTATTTTATCCAGGTCTCCCATGTAAACTGACCACATACCTAGTAGGATTAATTCAATTAACAAATCATAAATAAAAAAAATGTAAAAGGACTGCAGAAATAAGCAGTTGACATTATAAGCAAATAAAACTGGAAATAAAATGCCATGCAGAAGGTATCCATTTAGTATAGAATATTACACTATAAAAGGCTGAACAATTGATATTAGAATATTCAACATACTTTTCAGAATGCTGTTAGTGTCACTTTTTTTTAATTCAACCTATTTAACAAACCAGATATGTTCCAGAAGCAAATTTGAGTGTTTTGTACTTTGATAGTTCCAATAAATAAATAAACCGACTCTGTGGACCAGTGTGAATACTGTTTATTAAAGCAAAGACTCTCCCAGTTGGCATTTTCATCACTAAGAACTTATCAGAGTGTGAGATAATCGATATGAAGTACCATTTAAATACTTATTTTAAAAAGCATGTGATATTAGGTCATCTAATAGTATGAAACTTCACATGTCATGTGACAACAAAAGTAATTATGAAATTAAAAACTTGTATTTAAAGGAATGCTGCATACAACAATCTGTAAGAAAAGCATATCAGTTAACTGACATTAAATCTGTAGCTTATGCTAACTGAAATATAATCACTTGTTAGATATAGCTTGTGGTAATCAAACATTGAAATTTACCATTCAGTTGATGTCTGTTATGCAGTAAACATCTAAGGTAAGCAATCACTTATATTCTTGTACTATATCATGACTTTTATAACTTTGTCCATAACATCAGGACCAACAAAATCTATAACAGAGAAATAAAATTCTGTAAAATGTGGACATCTCTTATCATGTCTACATAATGTGTTAGTGTTACCGGCTATTTGAATGGCATGCACATGCTCATAAACGTATAAACAGCCTGTATATAGATAGATAAATAGATAGATAGATAGATAGATAGACAGACAGATAGATAGGTAGATAAATAGAAAAATATAGATATATAGATTGATAGATATGATACAGATATAGATATATATTTAGATAGATATAGATATAACATTTTGACGAGCAGTTAAAGAAACCTTGGACAATACAAAACTCTTTACTTTTATTAGTATATTGATAATGTTTGCAAAAGCCACATCAGAGAAGGCCTTTCTTGCCATACTGAATACTGAATGATACTGTTTTAAGAGACTGAAAATTATCCTTAAAATTCTGGCACATCATACACAAACTGGGGACTGTCACCAAATGTCTTCATAATGGCCAGTTGTGTACTTTCCAGTATTAAGTAGCATGCCCATAATGGTCTTAAAATCTACCATATATGAAACAATCAGGGCCATGGATTTCTCTACAGAGGTTCTAGAATCCATTGTATTGTCTTGGGAATTATCTGGGATGCAGGGTTTATATTTACCATCCATAGCTTGTTTAACCTCCCTAACAGATTTTCTGCAAGAGGGGTTGGATACCTTCTCTCTCTCTCTCTAAATCTCTTATATAAATTATTATCTTCTGACAATCCACTTACTCTTATGGCTTTATGTTCTTTTTTAAATATGAAGGGCACATATTATTATAGTTATGCATTTATTTGTTCCATTTGTTGACAACGATAGTGTGGCTGTGCTTCTGCCCCTTTTCAGAGGAGTCCCAGGGAGGAAAGCTCCACAGTTACAATAAATTCAAAATAATTAGATAATCAAAGGCAAACACAAAAAATACAATTGATATAAATAATATAAAACCTATTAGGTACAAAAGTTGTGAACGTAAAGAGAAATATACATATATAAATAAATAAATGTGTGTGTGTGTGTGTGTGTGTGTGTGTGTGTGTGTGTGTGTGTGTGTGTGTGTGTGTGTGTGTGTGTGTGTGTGTGTATATATATATATATATATATATATATATATATATATATTTTTTTTTTTTTTTTTTTTTTTTTTCGGAATGTCGAGATTCCAAAATAAATCCAACATAAAAAAAAAAAAACTTTTTCAACATTTCTACAGGGGGGCAAGCCCCTCTGCACCCCCACACCCCCGCTACTTAAACATACCCACTTCGAGATCATACTACTGCCTGGAAAAGGGAAATCTCCCATTCCGCGCTGTATGCAGATCTCCGTTCAGAATTTCGAAGTTCTAAAACTTCAATCATATGGTCTCGACCAACAGAAGGCACTGTAGTACAGAGAAATCACAGGGAACATCTAAAAGAAACAACCATAAGATTCATGTTGCCAGTTCTGAGACAAGAAATGAATAAAAAAAGTGTATGCCATTGCCTTACCTGTGGACAGCTGCTACCAGCTATTACCAGTACAATAAGTCAAGAGTTTCAGTATGACACAGAAAGTGGCCTGATGGAGTTTTAGAGTCATTCTACAACAAAACTGAGAATGTAATAATTATTTTAAGTGGCCTACATTGCATTCTAGTACAAAATACTAATGATACAGCTGCTGTGTTAAAAGTTACGAGAAATATTCTTTTCTTTAAGACGGAACAATGTAATAATAGGCATTATACTGGATAAGCATGATCTGTGAGTCAGTAGTGTCTATGTGCATGTGTGCCGAACCAGAATGTTTCAGTACTGACTAAACACTTCTCATGATCGTGCGTGTTAAACAAACTGTTTTATTTCTTTCCATATAATGTATTTAAGAGTTGAGCTCTTATAAAAGTCATTTTTGGTTTGGTTCACAGTATCAAGGCCTTTTGTATATCCTCAAAGATCACACCATTTAATTCACCTGTATTGATACCTTTATAATTGCTAGTAAGAGCAAGCAAAATCCTGGCAGTGCTTTGGCTTTTGCAGCGTCACATTGTTAGTTAGAAAACAGCCCTTGGTCAGTGATGTGCTGGTTTACTTGTGGTGATACTGTCTTTTCCAGAATTCTAGAGAGGGAATAGGCCAGGGAATTTGGACTGTAAGATTCATGTTTGTCTGATGGGCCTAATTTTCAGAGTGGCATAATGGCGTCCACTTTCTCAGTGCAGGGAAGAAGTTGGCGGCTGAGGATTTACCTTTGATGTAGGTGATGGGGTATTCAGAAAAAAAGTGTCCTCGACTTCTATGAACTGTAGGTGCAGTCAAACTAAATGTTCTATACCAAAGTGTACAAGTGGAGAATACTTTTAGCTATTGATTTAGCAAACTCAGTGTGACTGGAAAAAATCCTTTGGCTTACTTTCTAAATCATTCGGTAAATGTTTCAGTTTTTTTTTAATAAGTAGATATAAGCTTCTTATTTTCATAGTTTAATGAGCTTTCCCTCTGACACATAAATGATTTCCTTGCAGAAATCACTGTGGCCCACTAGGAGGACAACTGGATAACTCATTTCCCTGCAGATATCTCTGCAGTTGTCTAGGAAGATAATTGATTTCCCTCCAGAGAAACATCAGGATTTATAAAGTGTAATTGAATTTGCAAGTTATACTAAAGTTGTATTTGGAAGGGAATGGATTGGGTTAGACTTTTTGCCTGGCATGAGCTGTCTATTATATGAGGTAATGAAGCGTATTGTGTTATTCTCATGGCTGATGTCGTATTTTCCTGTCATTTTTGAACAAGGATTTTGCTTGGTTCCTTAGTTGTCTATATTTCTGAGGGATGCTAGGGGCATGGTTTACCTGTGAGGTGCATGCCTGATATCAGCACATAACCACAGGGGACTGGTTTTTCTCTATATAACTGCACTGTGTGACTGTAGAGTTAACTATATTGAGAAAAATTCCATTAAAGTAAATTATACCATCATCAAACGGGAGGCCTTCCGAGGGGACCTACTGACAACAGTAGAGTGGTGATCTGAAAGTTTCTTCATTAAAATGTGGTGAAGTACAGACTGCATTGTCACATACTCTTTTATGCATTTTGGTATGGTCTCACGCAGCAGGATGGTGGTCACTTACTGAGTATGGCATAAATATAGACTGAGTGAATTTACTTAAATTTGTTGTAAGAATTCAGCATAGTAAGCTCTCCTTACCTGATAATGTGACTATTCAAGTTAGTATGGTTATAAATTGACTTAGATGGACAAGGCTGTTAATGTCTGAGTAGTTTGTTGTAGCATATATATGGTCTCTTAGCCCCTCTATGTATAAGTTGCCCAGAATGACAACATTCTGTTTGATGGCAGTACTTATCCATGGCAGAAAGTCTTCAGTGATGGTAGTATTTGGTTGGAATGTATATAGGCAGTACTATACAAAGTGTTCTATGGGTACTCAATTTAAGGGTGGTTAGGGCAGTATTGTAACTAGGGTGGAACAGCTGCCCAGAGTGGAGGTTGCTAGGGCAAATAATTTGCAGTGCTGAAAATTTGTCAACCATGTGTGAGTCAGTACCAAGACTCATAGTGTATCTGTTTAAATGAATGTGTTTAGTAGTTAATAACTGTAGCAAGGAGCTTGCATAAGCTCTTATCTACTTTTTTTTATTTTCAGCTTCATTGTTTAAGTCCTCAACTCTGTCTTAAGGAGGGGGTACTAGTCTGGAGACTGCCCAGGATGACACCTGACTTAGCTATGGCTCTGGGTTAGGAGGATTTTTGGTTTGGGAAAATCTAGTATTTGCAGTGTTACCTTACAATATTCTAGTTTCTTTGAATTATCAATAAGTGCATTTCTGAAAGCTTGCTGCAAATGCTTTGAGCACTGATGTGACATATATTTAGGCTGGGCATTTTATTTACAGGTTCATAGGTTCACAGGAGTTTATTACGCTAATGGCCCTAGGGCCTTTACAACCCTAGCCATGTTATACCCATGTTTCCTAACTGACCTTGGTTAGATGGTCATTATTAGCAGAGCGAGTCTATGATCAGCACCAACCACCCCTGTCCATGAGGGACATAGGTGCCATCCCTGGGGGGAATTTACAGTCTCCCATACAATTGTCCAGGTTGCACTTGAATAGGCTCATTTAGGAGCTCTGCTTCATGTGAATTGGGAGTTTATTCCAGAGGAGCGGCAATCTCTGGGAGATACCTCTGTCTCTCCAACATGTTCTGTTAATATCACAGGCTAGCTTGAGATCCGTGGAGTGAGTGACTCTTGTCCCATTTGATTTGCAGATCTGTAGCATTTCCATTAGGGCAGGGTCAGACACTGCTTTGTAAGCCAGGCACAAGTCACCTCTCAGCAGTCTGCAGGATACACAGTACAGTGACAGGGCTTTCACTCTTTCCATATAGGTCATGTTTTGGAGGCCCTGAATTTTCGTGGTGACATACCTCTATGGTCTCTCCAGCTGCTGCAGGTGTCTGGTGAAGTACATGCAGAAGGAAGAGTTGTGCTCTATTACTGGTATAATGATGGTCAAATACAGAGGAGTTATAATATCCTTAGTCTTGGATGTGATGCCCTTACTTATGAGATGTGTAAAGTAGAAGGCTTTCCTTACCACTGTGGCACATGGTGATCGAGGCTTAGATTGCTATCAACCTGTGTTCCCAAATCTCACTACTGGGTTTGAGCTTGGGGGGGGGGGGGTGCTGTCAATATTGTAATTTGCAGGGACTTCCTGTTTGCCAAAGGGGATAATAATGTATTTTTTGCGTTTAGTTTTAGTTCATGGCTTTGGCACCAATCATTTGTCTGTGTTAGTCCCTTTTGTAATATGTTAACATCATTTAAGGATGGGATTCTTAGTTTACTTATAGACTAATTGTTAAATGCTGGGCTTGGATTTGGGTGTAACCCACCACTGAGTCATAGCTCTTTTAATGCTGATAAAAGATCTAGTATTATGTTTGGAGTCATTTTTGTACTAGTTTCGTTTGGACGTATTTAGGTTTTTCACATTCCTATAGATACTCTACAGCTGAAAGTTTAGCAATTAAAATGAAAGCAAAAAGGTGGGGTCAGAAAATCATAGTATACTGCACAACCCTAATTCTAGCAGGAATGCACAGTGCACCCCAAGGGAGCAATTCAAAGGCTGCTGTAGTGCTAAAACAGTATAAATCCTCCAGCAACAAGCACCACAGCAGTCTGCTGGATTCCGCTGCATGCAAATGCAATAGTCTGCTAGTACACCTAATGTAAATTAGGCATATGCTGTTCCTGGAGTCTTGCTCTGGAGGAAAATATTGTGGTAGAGTGATTCAAAGAGAAGCAGTGGGACAGTGAGTCTGTGTGTGTTTGTGTGTGTGTATCTGTCTATCTGTCTATCAGTCAAAGCGTTGTTGCATGAGGTGAAAGGAGAAACACTAACACATTTGTTCCAGCTGCAAAAGGTGTTCAGTTCAGAGACATGTAAATGAGCTGCTAATGAGCTTTTGCTGCATGATGCTCGTGTATGTTTCTGAATGACTAGTTAGCTCTGTGGCACAAGTAGAACCAGCAGCACAGCATTATTATGGCTGCATAGCTAACCTTTCTGAATATCCCGTTCTAAAGTGACTACATGAGATATCATAAAAAGTAAGGCTAAATGCACTTAATATTTATGGAAACGAGGAAAACAAGATCAAGTGAAATAATAGAAAACTTTGACTGCCTCAAGTGATAAAATGATGATTTGAAAAATGATAGCCTGGATATAACATAAACATAAGAGGCAAAACAGCACAGATGATGGTGAAACAGCTTAAAGCCATGAGCAGATGGTTGTGACTTTAAATTAATTGCTTTAAACTGGGGCACTAAGAAATGTGTAAAAATGGTTTAAATCAAGAAAAAAATAAAGGCTTCAGTTGTCTCAGTATTACTAGTGATATTCCTATCTTATCAAAGCCTATTTTATAAAGGATTATGATCAGGTCTGCAACTGTAATTACATTACTGTGTTTGAGGCATGGATGTCAAGAAATTCACCTTGAGAGTGTAATGGAGGGTTATGATCAGAGAGCCAATCATAATTCTTTAGAGTGAATGGAACTTTGTATGGAGGGTTATGATCAGAGAGCCAATCATAATTCTTTAGAGTGAATGGAACTTTGTATGGAGGGTTATGATCAGAGAGCCAATCATAATTCTTTAGAGTGAATGGAACTTTGTATGGAGGGTTATGATCAGAGAGCCAATCATAATTCTTTAGAGTGAATGGAACTTTGTATGGAGGGTTATGATCAGAGAGCCAATCATAATTCTTTAGAGTGAATGGAACTTTGTATGGAGGGTTATGATCAGAGAGCCAATCATAATTCTTTAGAGTGAATGGAACTTTATTTGCTCCGTGTACTACAGGTTAAAGAAAAGATAAAAAAGCACATTAGCTTTTAAAGCAGGTAAAACCCTTAGCAAGTGCTGTCAAATTCACTAGTAGTAGTAATAGTACAACTATTACTTCTGGGTGGGACAAGGTGGGACAAAGGCTCATAACCAGGGAGAGTTTTTAAATACTGCTCTAATTCACTTAAAGTGTTAGTAGAATCAGCATGCATTATGAACAATCAGAGGAGTGAAAGTCTGTTTTTGGCATTTTTGACTGACTGTTACCCTCAGTGGTTTACAAGAAAATGAAATACGGTTACAAGGGACAGGACAAAAATATGAGCTGAACTCCAAGACAGTTGAAAGGCATACACAGTAGGCAGAAACAGTGCTGTTTCTGCATCTGTCACTGAGAAAGCACTTAGAAAGCTAGAGTAGCTCTTAACTAGCTTGTCTTTTTCCTGATATCGGAGCATAATTATGGCACTCTATGCAATACGAAAATATTCCTTCATTTTACAATAAAAAGGTTATACTGTGTTCAGTCTATCTTACAGTAATGTATTTGATGACAAGCTGTGTGTACATATAAGTTGCTTCTCTGAGAAGAAGCACATCTATTGTTATGCAAGATTAGGAAACTGAGAAGTTAGTAAAAGTAAATCTGAAGCTAAGTATTACTATTTTTACATTTCATGTTACTTACAGACCACATGCAAAATAAAGCAGGCAAACAGCTTTGAAATGTGAATGCATACCTCCTTACCCATGTATGAACCATACTTTCAACTCTCATTACATCAGGTATTAAAAGGAGGAAGGGATGAGAGAAACAAAAGGAATATGCAAAATATAGAGCTAATGAAAGGCAAACATTTTCAGGTTATCAAAGTACCGAGTCAGATGGAAATTTCTGGTTTTGCAAACATGGAGATAAGGAACAAATAGAACAAAAGAATTGCAGAGGAAAGCGAGAAAGGTTTTACTGAGCCCTGTATATACCATCTTCTTCAAGAAGGCATCTTTGTTGAAACTAATTTGCAAAAGATATGTTTTGCATTTCTTAACTGCAAGTAATATCCATTTCGTTTTCTACAGCAAAACATTTTATGGCATTTTTTGCCAAAATAACCAATACAATGATGTTTAAATTAATTCAACTTTCAGTTGTCTCAGTTTTTTAACTTTTTATGATGTATTAATAGACATTTTCAGATAATTTAGAGTGGAATTTAAAATATGTGCAATACAAGGCATCATTTTTATGGCTGAAAATTATTCCATTTGTTTGGCTAATCAGAAATTAAAACAATCGTTATGCGTAAATGCAATATGAATTTAGCTGACATTTTTCTATATTGCATTTTGTTGAATGCTGACAAATGTTGACTGTCTGCTGCTCAGTTTTCTGCTTTGGGGCATATAATAGAATGCGCCTTGTAGGATTGTTATGATGCTTAACTGTACAAAGAGCCACCTATGAGCATGACATAATAAAAAATGGTTGCAGTTGCAGCTATGCAGCACCTGTAATAGCTAACAAGTGCCCCTTTATTTATTTACTCTTATAGTTATTTATTTGCTTACTTACTTACTTACTTACTTACTTGGTCCCCAATTCTACAGTGATCAGCAGCAGCTGCTGGTGCATCAGTTTCAAATCCCTACCTCCCCCTCTAGACCAGCTGTCTATTCCCACCCATTGAAACACCTCAGTTTCAAGACACATGCTGAAGAGCATACGTCTTTCAACCCTGGTGTCACAGGGGTGGTTCATTAGGCTTAAAACTTGAGGTGAAGGAGCTGATTTGGCAGCTTAGAACCTGGGCCTATGTGACACCAGGGTTGAACGATGTATGCTTTCTGGCATGTGTCTTGAAACTGAGGAGTTTAAAACGTTAACACAAGGCTAATACTCAGGTGAATAGACACATAATTTGGGGCACCCTTTGTGTTTGTTAGATACACATAACTCCCCCCCCCCCATGCACAAGTACATGCATTTATGACATGCAACTAAAAATTTATTCAGGCTGATTAGTGACATGTAACAATTTTTATGTACACAATAACTAATATTCTTTTTTGGATGTTTTAGCTGGCTTTTTCATGTATATTTATGTATTCTTTGTATATGTACATATGAATTTGAGTATTAAGTCAATAGGAAAGTATATACATTTTTTACACAATTGTTTATACAACTTTTAGGTACATGTGTTATAGAAATGAGAATCGTGTCAGGTGACATGGTGTCATGTCGGGTGACTGAACATGTGACTATGAATCTGGTTTTAAATATGGCTACCATTCATTTAACTAATGTCTGATGAAGTTGAGTGTAAGAATACTTGACGAAAGCTCTAACCATAAAAGTTTAAGAATTACTGTTGCCTGCCTATTTTTTGTTGACTCTCCAACTTTGACAGTGTGCATTCTATTTGTGAGATAGTTTGCTACCCATCTAGTAATGTATGGGTTAATCCCCAGCTGGGATAGTTTCTCTATGATACATCAATAGGGGATTGTGTCAAAGGCCTTGGCTAAATCAAGATAGGTGGCATGTACAGTTTTGCCCTCATCCAGGGGTTTGGTGACATTTTGAAAGAAGTCCACTAGGTTTAATAAGCAAGATCTACCCTTGACAAAACCAAACTTGGTCAGGTCAAGGGTTTGAAGGTCACCTATGTCCTTGTGGATAAGGTCCATGATGATTCTTTCCATGGCCTTGCAGATAAGGCTGGTTAGACTTATGAGTTGGTGGTTCCCAGGGGCAGCTGATGGAGCCCCTTTGTGCAAGGGGATTACTGTTGCTGTTCTCCAGTCTGCTGGTATAAAGTCACTCCTCAGGCTATGGTTAAAAAGAGTGCTGACTGGTTCTGCCAGGTCTTGTTTTAGATTGTTCAGTAAGCAGCCTGGGGTGTTATCTGATCTCATAGAGCCCTTGTTTTTGGCATTGGAGAGTGCTTGTATAACCTGTTCTTTGGAGATACTCAGTAGAGGACTGGTGTCAGGAGTGCTTTGGGGTATATCTGGTGGGGACGAGGGGGGAAGTTATTGCCAAATCTGTCAGCTAGCAGGTTGGCAATTTCCTCAGGTTCAGTGTGAGTGGTACCATCCATTATAAGTTCGACAAAAAGCTGGGCATTCCCTTTTAGGTTTTGGACATAGTTAAATAATTTCTTATTATTGTCTTTAGCTAGGGATGGCAATTTAGACTTGTAGCTAGCTTTAGAAGACTTTACAAGATATCTGATTTGCTTGTTCAAGCTGTTGAAGGTGTTCTTCCCCTGTTGAGTAAGTTCCCTCATGTTATTAGATATCAGTTTCTTTCTTTTGTTGTATAGCTTATTTATACTTACAGTCCACCAGGGTGGCTTGTTTTTTCAGGAAGACCTGGGTTTGTTCCTGTTGGGTACAGCCAAGTCATTGCATTTGTTTCGGTGGCTGTATAGGACATTTGTGTATTCCGCTGCATAGGAGTCATTGCTAGCTATGTTGGCAGGGGATTTGAAACTTTTTATACCATCATTTGCTTTGGAGAAATTTTTTCAGTTTTTTTACTCTTGTGGGGTGTCAGATTTGATCTTTGCTTCAAATGAGAAAGATTTATGGTCTGACCTTACCAGGGAGGGCAACACACAGGGGGTAGTGCAATGATCCCCCATGTTGGTGAGCACAAGATCCAGGACAACGGAGCCCTTTGTGAGGGTGCGGACCAGCTGTCCCACAGCATTTGAATTAACAAAGTCCAGGATCCTTGTGGCTGTCATGTCTGTGCTCATGTAAGTTGCCCAATTGATGGAAGGATAGCTGAAATCTGCCATGACCAAAGTGTTTGGCTGTACAGTGAGTGACTCTAACAAGTCTGGGTAGGAGCTGTGCTTCTCCTGGTTTAGGGTTGGGGTCCTGTAGCTAGCAATGATTTGGAGGGATATTTTAACTATAGTTAATTGCACCTGAAGTAGCTCAAGAGAGTTGTACTGTTTCACCAGCCTCAAGATATATTTGGATTTAATGAAGATGGATACACCTCCACCTCTGGTTCTTTCATGCTTGTCTTTGGTCTGAAAGTGTGAAAGGCATTATAGCCTTGTATGGTCAGGGTTCTCTCGGCGGCCTTGAAACATGTCTTAGTGACTGTACAAACATCAGCATCTTCCAAGGTGCAGAGTGCTTCCAGGGAGTGCAGTTTCCTGTTTAAGTTCCTAGCATTAAGCAGCTTAACCTTGAGTTTGTCTTTAGTAGATTTCTTTGTCAGAAGTTTTGTTGTTTGGACATTGCCTAAAAAAGGCACTATGGTGGAGGCAAGCATCTTTGCCAATATCCAAAACCCTTGAGGAGACAGGTGAAGGCCATCTCTGGCAAAGCAGCGTGGACTGTCGACCATGTCTTCTCAGACAGACAGATACAGGATCCCCCAGGGGTGGCACCAGAAGCTAAGTCAATTATTGAAATCAATCGTTTTTTGTCTGTATTGTGGCATCATCATAGGTGAAGGTAGAATCCTGTTTAAGGCCAGGGACATACCTGCCTAGGACACATAATCTGAGAGTTTGGTCATGTCTCTCTTCATATAGTCCAGAGAGGTACATTTCAAGTCATTCACACCAACATGTACTATGACAAAGTTATAACGGTACTTGTTGCTGAGTAACTTGTGTGCGTGTGTCATTTGATGGATCTTAGCAACTGACAGGCAGCTGACCATAACCTTCTCCTTGTTCAACTTGGTGAGGGGGACATCTGTGTGTCTCACTATTCAGATGCCTATGACCAAAACATTAGGTTTTGAGGTATTTTGCCTCAGGGGCTTAATTGTTGAGACACTGATATATGTGTTGTTATATTTAGTGATGGATTCTGTTCATGTACCAGTATGTGTATATTGTTTGCACTTGGGAGGTATCTGGACATTTGGTAGGCTCTTAGTGAGTTCCTCTGCATATGTGGGTTTATGTGTCTTCACCTAATCTTGTGTGACAGGGGAGGTGTGTGTGCGCTTGACATCCTGTTTCATGTCTTGCATATTGTTATGTGAGAGGACTGATTCTAATTTTATGGTATAGTTACATTTCTCACATGCTGTGTTTGTTTGTTTTATACATGAGGCAATTACTACATTGCCTTAGGATGCCCATGTCAGTCAGTTTGGCTAGAGAAATGGTGGGAAATTGTCCGTCCATTATCGCAGTTATATATTATAATAACTAGTGGGGATAGACTAGATTAGACCAGCGTTTGCTTGTGAGACTAACAAAGACAGCTATTCTGTGGAGGACTAAAAATGGAAGACTGCATCAAAGCCTCAGAATGCACAGCTGTGTTGCTCGCTAGGTAACAATGCACATCTGTGTTGTGCACAGACAGGCAGTGGAGGTAAGGAGGGTTCTTTAGCAGATATCAAGTGAAAATTGTATTTCTAAGCATTTGCATGTATACACAGCAATGCTAAACCCCACAGTGCAGTGCGCAGCTACACACAAATGCAGGCCTTAAACACAATCAAAGTTCAACTGTTTTAGCGGCCTTAGGACAACTGGTGCCCCAGGCAAAAGGGCTCTACGGCACCCCCCACCACACCATCTGGTGCCTCCATCCTAGTCTACCTATACCAAATAAATACTGGAAAAGTGCCCCTACTAGAGCAGCACCACAGGCGGCCGCCTATTTGGCCTATGCTTAAGGCCGGCTATGCGTTTTAACACAAATTAATCAATAGGAAAGCCCAAACTAAGCCTTTTTCCAGCAATCCCCAACTCAGATGGGTCCTGTGCTGCGCACGTTTGCTACAAGGGTGCAAGAGGGCCTTCTTAATGTAGTGGCTAGTTTTAGTGCTCAAGTAATACCAAACACCATAGATTCAGCAAATCTGAATCTAGCCTATGCTATGAAATACACGGCAGTAAAAACAGCAAAAATGAAGCAGCAATTAAGCAAAATACAATTCAAAAAAGTGCAGGTCAAGCTTAAAATATACTTATTTTTTGTTGAAAACAGTCGAAACCTTGGATTTAGTTCAGATTCACTCGATCTCTGGCTAAAATACATCAAAGTTAAACAGTTTTAACATAAATTGACCAATAGGAAAGCCCAAAACTGAGCCTTTTTCCGAGCAATCCCTACTCAGATGGGTCCTGGGCTACACATTTCTGCCACAAGGGTGCAGGAGGGCTGGTTTTAGTGCCCAGGTAACATCAAACAGTCTAGATTCAGCAAATCTGAATCTAGCCTATGCTATAAAATACAGAAGTACTAGAAATTCAAACTGCAGAAAAAAAAAGTCACAGCAGTAAAAACAGCAAAAATGAAGCAGCAGTTAAACAAAATATCGTTCAAAAAAGTGCAATGCAAGCTTAAAATATACTTATTTTTTGTTGAACACAGTGGATGCCTTGGATTTAATTCAGATTCACTTCAGCTTTAGTTCAGATTCACTCCAAATACCATGCTTGACAACTCAGATTTACCTTTGTTAAACCTAATAAACAATAACTTATGCTTAGTTATACTATACTTACCCACCCTCCCCCTGTGATAGTAAAGACATCCTGTTTTGGCTATCCCTGCATATTAATCATGAGACTTTAATCTTAGGTGATCTGAATATCATCTGGTCCAGTACTACAACTAATAACAATTCCCACAGTATAAAATTATTTGGATGCTCACAACTTAAAGTTACATCCATACATACACACCAGATAATAACAAAGATATTAGCATCCACTCCACCCTTGACTGGATTCTAACTATCAAGCATAATGCTATTGCCACTTCTGATTTCTTACCAGCTTATTTACGTGACCACAACCCCACTCACACCACTAGACTGTTCACATTTGATTGAAAACTGACTCAAGATCAATGATGTAAGAAAAAACAAATTCTTAGACATCTCTACCCTCAGTCTTAAGTAAAGCAACTGGAACCCACTTAGACTCTAGACATGGCCATCAAGCATTTTAACTATACCTTTCTTACCATAGATGACAGACAAGCACTTCTAAAGAAAAAAAAAAGATCAAAGCCAGCCCAGCCCCCTGGTCAACTGTAGAAACAAAACAAATCATGCATCTTGTGGATAAAGCTTGGACATTAGGGCATACCAGCTAAACACAACATAACCAGCATCATTATCAGTATTTAAGGAATTAGACCTAAACAAATGTTATACCTGACAAACAAAAAGCACTTGTATAACCTCTAAGAAAAAGAACATAATGCAAAAATAAAAATTCTGGGCCACAATCTTTACACCCCTAAATACAGCCTAATCATCCTAGCTAAATCCATTACCAACCGAAAATGTAACATTGGTTGCCACCAAATTCAATCTGCACTTCATATACACATCCACTTCCATCATTAAACCAGAAACTTCATATGTTTCCACCTTGTCACCTATGTCTGACAAAACATATGCATCTAAAACTTCCATTTATGATAACACACCCTACACACATGATCACAGCCCCAACTTATTCTTACTTAAACTAATACCAATATATATCATAAAAAAATTCTTTAAAATAAAAGTACAACACTAGCAGCAGACAAACTATCAACCAAATAACTTAACTAGAAACATATGCTATGGCACACCCAGTTGCTATAATGATTTTATAGATCTATAGTTGAATCGTATGTCCCTCACACTTGGAAGCAAACTTGCATCCTTCCATTAAACAAAATGGGGAACTCCACAGAGCTTTCAAATTACAGACCTGCAGCTGTTTTTCCCCAGTTATCAAATTTTCTAGAAAAATGCACCCACTATCAGATGCTTCTGCACCTAATAGACAACAATTTACTAACTCCTACCCAACATGGTTTCTGGCTACAACACAAGCATAGCATTGATCCTTAATACCATGAACCATAGATATCACAAATGAAAACAGGTCTCCTCTTATTTCTTGATGTAAATCAAAGGCTTTCAATACAATATCCCACCAGAAACTTCTGCATAGATTCCCACCCCTAGGTAACTTGCCCAGTTAAGTAACATGGCTCCATAGCTATCTTAAAAACAGAATCCAGTCTGTCAAATGGCAAAACTCCCTCTCTCCACTCCTACCATATCTGTTGGCATGTTCCAAGCATCAGTATTAAGTTTTTTGTTTGTCAACGTATGTACTAATAATCTAGTAAAAGCTGGAAATATGCCACAATACAATTTGCTGATGATTCAACTATCATCAACCAAGCAACCTCCCTACAAGAACTGTAATATTTAATGCAGAACTGCTTCTCACCCATCAAACTGCCTGAACCTGTCACAGCACATACTAAGTCTAGACAACAGGAATCTGATCATCTTTACTCCCAGCTGTTGTCCAGATGACAAAAATAATCATCCAATAATACTATAATAGAAATAGTTCCCTATACAAAATTATTATTCATGCTCACAGATAAATTAAAAACTGATCACCACATAACACAATTTCAAGAAAACCCACCAAAAGCTAGTGTCACTGGATCATGCCAAACCATATCTCAGAAAAAGTTCAACTAACCACAGCAAGAATTATTCTACTATCTTCACCTCCTCCTCTTCAATAGCTTGCATATAATTCAACATGTTAGACCTGAACAATGATAAAATGAAATGGAAAACGTCTCCAAACTACCTAACAGAACCTGCCTTTGTATTGCCATCAACAAAATCAACTCAATAAAATGTTCAAATTATCTAAGATATACCCAGCTAAAACTAAATCATATAATATTGAACTAACATAGCAAATGCTCCTCACTGTCCCCCTTCTTTAGTGATATACCCCCCATCAGGGATCTACATTCTAAAGACCTGCAAATAACCAACACACTAAAAGCACACACCTTCAGTAAAAACCTTTATTTTCATATGGTAGCTAAGCTGCGCAACAGTATCCCTCCCCTTCTTCAACATGTCAGTCAATACAATTTCACAGTGAGACAGAAAATATCTTCAGACCTCAAGGATTTGTGGTATGAAGTTTGCATATTTACAATACCATGTTGTTTATTAGAAACAGTCTGGTTGCAACCCTTTAGCAGTAAGATAACTCACGAGTTTTAAAGATGACACAGTAGTCTTGCATTCTGCTTTTTTATTTTCACACCTTATGATCTGAGTTTGCTTAAGAGCTCTGTTTCTGTTAACCTGATCGATCATATAATTTTGCTTGGTAGCACCTTATAGGATCAAGGTATCATGGGAGGTTACTAGGGTAATGGCTCCAGGGCCCTTACAAGCCTAGCCAAGTTCAACCCATGTTCCCAAGAGTATCTGGTTCAAGTAGACACTAAAATCAGCACCTATTGGCCCTGTCCAAGAGGGACACAGGTGGACCCCCCCCCCCCGGGTGAATTTCTGGTTACCCATCTAATCATCCAAATTACGCTTAAATAGGGCCAATGAGTGGCTTTGTTTAACATGAATAGGAATCTTGCTTGAAAGGTGGGGCAAATTCTCTGAGACAAATCTGTCTCTCCAGCAAGTTCTGTTGATGTCCCATAACAGGTTAAAGTCCTTTGTGCGAGTGACCCATGTGCCATATGACTTGTGAATATGCAGGATTTCCATTAAAGCTAGGTCAGAGATTGCCCTATATGCAAGGCATAGGTTGCCTCTGAGCAGTCTGTATGACACAGAGTAAAGTCTTCTTGGGTAGGAGTCTATCAGCATGGCACATTTTGACTTGGCAATATTTGCCCACTCTTCTTTGCAAAAGTGCTCCAAATCTGTCAGATTACGAGGACATCTCTCGTGCACAGCCCTCTTCAGGTCACCCCACAGATTTTCTGTTGAATTTAGGTCTGGGCTCTGGCTGGGCCATTCCAAAACATTAATTTTCTTATGGTGAAGCCATTCTTTTGTTGATTTGGATGTATGCTTGGGGTCATCATCATTTTGAAAGGTGAAATTCCTCTTCATCTTCAGCTTTCTAGCAGATACCTGAAGGACTGGTATTTGGAACTGTTCATAATTCTTGTCACATGTACTACACAACCAGTACTTGCCAGATATTCCTGCAGCTCCTTCAGTGTTGCTGTAGGTCTCTTGGAAGCCTCCCTGACCAGTTTTTGTCTTGTCTTTTCATCAATTTTGGAGGGACATCTAGTTCTTTGCAACGTCACTGTTGTCCCATATTTTCTCCACTTTTTGATGACTGTCTTCACTGTGTTCCATGGTATATCCAATGCTGTGGAAATTTTTTTGTACCCTTCTCCTTACTGATACCTTTCAACAATGAGATCCCTTTGACGCTTTGCAAGCTCTCTGTGGACCATGGCTTTTGCTGTTGCAGGCAACTGAGTAAATGTCAGGAAAATCCTACTAGGACAGCTGAACTTTATTTGGGATTAATCAGAGTCTCTTTAATTGATGGCAGGTGTGTACCCAAGAAGACTGAATGCTGTAATTAAATCAAAAGATGCTTCAACAAAGTATTAGTTCAAGGGTGTGCACACTTATGCAACCAGCTTATTGTACGTTTTTTATTTTTTATATTTTTTCCCCTAACAGATTTGTTTGTTTTTCAATTGAATTGTACAGGTTATAGGTCACATTAAAGGGGGGAAAAGTTTTGAAATGATTTATTGTGGTTTCATTTTTTTATATCACAAAAACTTGGCATTTTAACAGGAGTGTGTACACTTTTTATATCCACTGTAAATCACCCCCTAGTAAAGGGGTGGCATAGCTAGTTTCCAAGCTCCTCAAAATCCAGAAAACACAGAAACCTATACAGATGTGTATACAACAGCCCTATATGACAATATAAACAACAGCACAGAAACAGTAGGATCACACTGAAATAAACCCAGGTCAAACTGCAAAAACAAGCCACCCTGGTAGACCCCCTGGTATTAATACAGGTTATACAACAAAAGAAGGAAAATCCTGTTGTGACGTAAGAGAGAATGTGCACAACATAGTAAAAAGTCCCTCATTACTCTGAACAAGCAAATCAGGGAACTAGTCAAGTTTCTGAAAAGACAGCTTCCAGAGCTAAGGAAAACCATAAGACATTTTTCAGTTATAGCTGCAGTCTTAAGAGCAACACCCAACAATGTGCAGAATTAGTTGTAGAAGGCATCACCTATACTCAGCCAGAAGTTATAACAAATTTGGTGGCCAACAAATTCAGCTCAGATTTCACCTCCCCATCACACCTAGTTCTCCTCTAAGAAATACCCTCCACCACTCCACTGCCAATTATCATCAAAGAACAGGTTGCCACTGGGTTCTCTAAAGCTAAAAACACAGTTTCAGTGGGGACTCACAATATACCAGGTTGGCTCATAAATAGCTTAAATGAGGACTAATTGGGGCAATGAGGATATGTGTTTAACCACAGCTTCCAGATTGGCTTTGTCCTGATAGAGTAGAGGACAGTAACAGTCATCCATCTGCATAAAGGGGGACCATCTACTAACCTGCGTTATTACAGACCCATAAGGTTGACTAGTCAGTCAAAGGCCATGGAAAGAATAATTATGGACCTGATAAATAATGACATAGGAAACTTCCAAACACTGGATCGACCCAATTCCACTTTGTCAAGGGCAGGTCTTGTCTACTGAATCTGGTGGATTTTTATGAGAAAGTTACTAAGCCCATGGATGACAGAAAAATAGTGCATACTGCCTATCCTGACGTGGCCAAGGCATTTGACACAATTCCCCATTCAGGGAATAAACTCACAAAACTGGGCATAAATCCCTGCATCACCAGATGGATAGCCAATTGTCTCATGGACAGGACATATGTGGTTAAAGTAGATGAATCTAGATTCAAGAAGCGGCCAATTACTAGTGATGTGCCACAGGGATATACAGAATATACTTCTCTGAAGTCAAGGCTAATGTGCAAGGCCTCTGGATGACAAGGTTTGCCAATGACTGCAAGCTGGGAACAATCATTGAATCCCCCAGTGATGAAGATATCTTTCAGAAGAGTCTAGATCAGACAAATGATTGGTGTCAGATCCATGGCCTAAAACTAAATGTGAAAAAATGCATTGTCATACCCTTTGAAAAGTCAATTACCCCTGCAAATTACAACAGTAGTATCACACCCCTAAGAATAGATTCAGAGGTGACAGATCTAGGCACACAGATAGATAGTAGCCTGAACTCTGAACACCTTGTGTCCACACTGGTGAAGAAGTCCTTCAATGTGGTACAATTTAAAAGTAAAGGTATGGCATCCAGATCCAAGGAGATTATAGTTTCGCTTTACTCAATCCTCATTAGACCAATGATAGAGTGCAGTGTGTCATTTGTCATGTATTTGACTAGGCACTTACAGCAGCTGGAGTGACCTCAGAGGTTCCTCACAAAGAAAATACAGGGTGTAAACAAAATGTCCTTTGGGGATAGACCAAAAGTCCTATCCCCTTACTCTGTATCTCATCAACTATTAATGGGTGACCTATGCCTGACCTACAAGGCACTCACAAATCCAGTCCTAATGGAGCTTCTACACATCTGCAAGTCAAACAGTCCGAGGGTCAAACAAGCTAGGGATCTAAACTTAGTCAGTGACTCAAGCAAAACACAACGGAAAGACAATTATGTGTCTCAGAGACTGCCCTTTCTTTGGAACAGGCTTTCTGTTCATGTTAAGCAGAGCCAATCCCTGGCCCTCTTCAAATGCAATTTGGATCAACGGATGAGGAATTACAAATTCACACCTGGGGTGGAACCTATGTCCCTTATGGACAGGAGCAATCTGTAAGATACTAAAGACATAGGCACAAACCCATTCCTTCCTCTTCCCCTTAGGTTCCATATATTGGGTAAAATCAGGTTGGATTGGCTAGTCTTGTAAAGGCTGTTAAGCCGTTAGCCTAGTGATCTCCTATGAACCTATGAAGTAATACTGAAGTTCAGTAATGAGTTGTGAGATGTAGTTTTCAAAGGTTAAAAATGTTTTCCCTATTATGGTTTCATAGGTTCATGGGTTCATAGGAGGTTACTAGGCTAGCGGCCTTAGAGCCTTTACAATTCTAGCCATGTTAATCCCAAGTATCCCCATTTCTTCTTTTCTGGGTACTTTGCAGAACAAATTTATGAATTAAGTAGTACTGTGATCAACACCAGTTACCCGTGTCCATGAGGGACATGGGTGTCACCCCAGGGGTGGAGTTGTGGTCTGCCATCCAGTTATCTAGGTTGCATTTCAATAGGGTCAGTGAGAAGTTCTATTTTACATGAAAAAGGAGTCTATTCCAGAGAAGTAGCAGTCTCTGGGAGACATATCTGTCTCTCCAGCATGATCTGTTAATGTCACAAGCTAGGTTGAGATCCCTAGAGTGAGTGACTTTTGAGTCAATTAACTTGCGGATGTTCAGCATTACCATTAGGCAGAATTGGAGATTGCCCAGTAGGCCAGGTGCAAGTCACCTTTCAGCAGCCTATAAGATACAGAGTAAAGTGACAGGGCTTTCAGCCTGTCCACAAAGGTCATGGTTTGGAGTCCCTGTATTTTCTTAGTGAGAAACCCATGAGGTCTCTCCAGCTGCTGCTGGTGCTGGTGAGGTACATGCAAAAAGGTGCATTATATTCTAGTAATAGTTTGATGAGGGTCAAGTACAGTGGAGTTGTAACATCCCTTGACCTAGATGCTATGCCCTTGCTTTTGAGGTGCGCTACTTAGAAGGCTTTCCTTACACTGTGGACACTTGGTGGTCAAAGTTCAGATTGCTATCAAGCTGTGTTTCCAAGTCTCGAGTCACACCACTGGGTTGGAACTCGGGGGGGGGGGTCTTGCCACAATTTAATTTCTAGGGAATTCTGTTTTGCCAAAAGGAATAACAATGCATTTTTTGTGTTTAGTTTTAGAACATGGCTTTGGCAACAATCATTTGTTTGTGTTAGCCCTTCTTGTAATATGTTGACATCACTGGGGGACTCAATGATTGTTGCCAGTTTGCAATCATCAGCAAATCTGGTGAGCCAAAGGATGTCTACTTTGGCCTGGACTTCTGAGAAATAGATGGCAAACATTAAGGAGTCCAGCACAGACCCTTGTGGTACTCCACTGGTGACAGGTTTACTGGTGGAGGTGGAGTCACCAATTCTGACAGCATGTGTTTGTCGGTGAGCCAATTGGCTACCCATCTAGTAATGTAAAGGTTGATCCCTATCTGGGAGAGTTTCTCAATGATGTCAGAGTGGGGAATTGTGTCAAAAGCCTTGGCAAGGTCAAGATAGGCTGTGCGCACTGTCTTACCTTCATCCATGGCTTTGGTGATATTCTCAAAGAAGTCTACCAGGTTTAATAAGTAAGATCTACCCTTAACGAAGCGAAACTGGGTTGGGTCCAGTGTTTCAAGGTCACCTATGTCCTTGTTGATAAGGCCCATGATAATTCTTTCCATTGTCTCACAGATGAGGCTGGTTAGACTTATGGGTCTGTAGTTCCCAGGGTCAGGTCATAGCCCCCCTCTGTGCAGGGAGATTACTGTTGCTGTTCTCCACCCTGCAGGAACATAGCCAGTTCTCAAGCTATGATTATAGAGAACTCCAAGTGGGTCAACTAGGTCTTATTTTAGATTGTTTAGTAAACAACCTGGGATATTATCTGGTCCCATTGTGGCCTTGTTTGTGGCCTTGGCGAGCACAGAGATGACTTGTTCTCTAGAGATACTAGGCAGGGGACTGGTGTCAGGTATGCTTGGGATATGGTAGGTGAGGAAAGGGGGGTGAAGTTTGCACTGAATCTGTTAGCTATCAGGTTGGTGATCTCTTCCTGTGTAGTATGAGTGAAACATCTACAACCAGTTCGGCACATAGCTGGGCATTCCCTTTTAGACTTCTAACATAGTTAGAGAATGCCTTATGATTATTCTTGACTAAGGATGCGATTTTAGTTTCATAATTTGCTTTAGAAGACTTTACAAGATTTCTGATTTTCCTGTTTAGGTTTAGGAGTGAATTCTTCCTCTGCAGAGTGATATTCTTCTTGCTTTTGGACAACAGTTTTGTCCTGTTGTTATATAATCTGTTTATACTTGAAGTCCACCATGGTGGGTTGTTTCTATGGGAAGACCTGGTTATGATCCAATCAGGTACAGCAGAGTTTATGCAGTTGCTTAAGTATTTGTACAGGGCATTTGCATACACTTCTGCATAGTGATCACTGGTGTCTGCAATTGTGGGTGGTATGAAGCTTTTTATACCATTACTTAGTATGCTGTAGTTAGCTTTGTTAAAGTTTTTTATAATTTTTGTTCCTGTGAGGGTTTCAGTTCCAGTAGTTACTTAAAATGAGACTGTTTTGTGGTCTGACCTAACCAGGGAGGGCATCATGCATGGGGAAGTACAGTGAGCCTCCATGGTGGTGAGTACTATGTCCAGAATAATAGAGCCCGTAGTGGGGGTGCAGACTATCTGTTCCAGAGCATTTGTGTTAACAAAGTCCAGGAACCTCTGGGTGAGAGTGTTTTTGCTCGTGTCTATGGAAGGATAGTTGAAATCTTCCATGACTAAGGTGTTGGGCTGTATGGTGGGGATTCCAGTAAATCGAGGTAGGTGGTGTGCTTATTCTGGTTCATGGTGGGGATCTATAACTAGCAATGATGTGGTATGGTACTTTCCCAATAGTTAATTAGACATGGAATAGTTTGAGAGATTCATGCTGTTTGACCAGTTTCGAAGTGTATTTGATTTTAGTGAAGATGGATACATAAGTTCATAGGTGTTTACTAGGCTAACAACCACAAGGGCCTTTTTAAGCCTAGCCATGTATCCCAAATCTCTGATGAATTCTGATACCCTTGATAAGTGTAAGCATGGGCCTGGGAGATGAACCATTTACAGGCTACCTGTTTGCATCAGAGACATAGGTGCCAAACCAAACTCCACCTTTGATTCCTTCACGCTCATTTTGAGGTCTGACATATGGAAGGCATTGTAGCCTTGCATGGCCAGGGTGTTCTCAGTGGACTTGGACCATGTCTCAGTAACTGAACAGATGTCAGCATCCTCCAAGGTGAGGAGTGCTTCCAGGGGGTGCAGTTTCATGTTTAAACTCCTAACATTAAGTAGCATGACCCTGAGTTTGTCTCAATTAGATTTTGTTACACTGGAAAATTTGTTATTTTGACAGTGCCTAAAAAGAGGCACTATTGGGGAGGTAAGGACCTGAGCCAATTGTTGAACTCAATCATTTTTTGTTTATATTGTGGCATCATCCTGGGTGAGGGTAGGATACTGCACAGAGCTAGGGGCATACCTGTCTGGGACACATAATTAGAGAGTTTCATCATGTCTCTCTTCATACAGTCTAGACAGGTACATCTCAGTTCATCTTCTCCAACATGGACTATGACAGAGTCATAACGGTACTTGTTGAGTGACTTGAGTGCATGCATGAAGCTGACCATAACCTTCCCCTTGTCCAGTCTGGTGTCGAGGCTATCTGTATGTCTGACTATGGAGTCGCCTATGACCAAGACATTTGATGTGTTTTGCCTTAGGAGTTTATTTGTTGAGGCACGGATGTGTGTGTCGATATATGTAGTGGTTTCTTTATGTTTAGTGGTTTGTGTGGGTTGTGTGCATTTGGGAAGTCTATTTTCTTTTGGTAGGCTTTTAGTGAGTGCCTCCACATATATGGGTTTATGTGTCATGACCTTATTTTATGTGAGAGGTGAGGTTTGCATGAGAAGTGAAGCATGTGTGCTGACAACCTGTTTGATGTCTAATTTGTTTTTACGTGAGAGAATTTACTCCAATTCCACAGTGAATTTGCATCTGTCACATAGGGTGTTAGTTTACTTTCGGAGTAAATGGTTGTTAGTATACATGAAGCAACTGCTACATTGCCTCAAAATGCTCATATCAATCAAACTGGCAGGAAAAATGATGGGAAACTGCCCATCCTTTCTGGCAGGATTTTTCTGAATGTGATATTTAGGAAGGAAGCGTGCTAGCTGGACTTAGTTGCAAACAGCCAAAATGAAGCAGCAATTCAATTAAATACAGTTAACAAAGTGCAGTGCTGGCTTAAATATATTTATTTTTAATAACTGTAAGATGGCTGGTTTAAGAGCACAGCGATACCAAACCGTCTAGGTTCAGCACGTCTGACTCTTGCCTATGCTATGTAATGTAATAAAATACAATTTCAAAGTGCAGAGTAAAAAGCAGTCACAAACAGCAAAAGTGAAGCAGTAAGTAAATTAAAATACAGTTAACAAAGTGCATTGCCGGCTTAACATATATATATATATATATATATATATATATATATATATTTTTTTTTTTTTTTTTTTTTTTTTCAGTGGATGCCTTGGATTTAAAGTACAGATGCACTCCAGACCTCTGGCTAAAGTTGCCAAACATTGATCAGCTCTGGTAAACTGAGCACAAACCCATGTAAACACAAGGTTTACTACATATATTCAAATTTAGACGGCTTTAATACAACTACTAATGAGAAAACCCCAAACTGAGCCTTTCCTCAGCAATCCCCACCTCATATGGGTCCTGAGCTACACACTTCTGCCACAAAGTGGCTGGTCTAAGAGCACAGTGATATCAAACAATTTAAATTAAGCAAGTCTGACTCTAGCCTAATCTATGTAAAGCAAGGAAACACCATTTCTACATGGAAAGTAGTTAGGGAGAGCCACTTAAAGATCAAAGTGAGAGTGTTTCTTACAATTATATGACCTGCAGTGGTACCACCCTCTGCACAAACTGGCAGCTCTTCAAGCAGCTGTAAACATTGGGAAACTATAGACAGCATTTCCTATAGAGGATTTTAAACTGGAGAGGTCTGCTTATATGCAAGCACAGGGAACCACATTTGTGCGATGTGCAAACGTGAGACTTTTATACCAGCAGGAAGAAAGACTTTTATAAAGTTAAACCCTAAGGCCAATCAGATAAAAACACAATAACCTATCGACTAGTAGTTCCCACCTTGTATGGGTTGAATTTAGCTCTCTTCCTCCCACAAGAGTGCAAAAGAACCCTTGTTAATGTAAAACAAACAGGCTTTGAGCTCAGGTGCAGTAACAAATGCTTTACAACATTAGTAAGAATTCCTTCAATATCAGGAATCCTTGGAAATAAGTTCACTAACCCTGAGAAATGTTCACAACATACAAAAACTTTGTAAAACTTAAAAATATTTTGACAGACTCACTCTGAACAGCTTTTGCAGTATCAGAGGTGGTTAAGAAATATCAGAATATTGTTAAAACAACATAAGAGCAGTACAGTAACAAAAAAGATGGAGTTTCTTTAACAAGGCTGAGAAACAGTGATACATTCAACCAAATAAATAAATGCAGCACAGAAGTGTTAACTATCACTGAAACAGTTAGGGCAAGTACAAATATACTTATATCAGCTTTGTAGGCCAGATGATTTTAGAAGCAATCCAATTCAGGTATGCATCTTTAATAACAATAACATCTCTGACTGTATATTTAAAAGCAGACCATTTAATATCATAGAGAATATTATTATGTTGATGGTCTGCAGTTTAGGACCAGTTTAATGATAGCACTTACTATTTGATATCCTTCTCTCTAACAAAGTGCAGACTAAATCACTGCTTTTGGAAAGACTGTTATCATGATGTGCATTAAAGAGTGGTCTGAAATTATATCTGCACTGAGTTATACACACTACTGAATTTTCAAAGGGACTTAAAATGAAGAAAAAAAAAATCTATCCTTGACCAAGATCTAGATAATGACGAAAAATGTAAAATCCTTGTCTGATGAATATATAATACAATATGGGTCAAAGTGATCATGAGCAGCCATAAAAATCATGTAATGATTTTGTGTCTTTCTTTCTACAAGGCATAATACCCCTGTTGTTTAAAAGATGAGGCCAAGGGCCCAAGGTTATTTCCAATCCCTCCTAGTATGAAGTATTGACTGTTAAAGGTAGCTAAGATCTGAAATAAGTGTTTGAACACTTGGCCTGTATGAACACTGAATGTAAATAGAGGCCATCACAATAGGGCAAATCAGAAGAGAACTAATACACTCATTGAAAACAAGTCTCTCTTCCCTGTACTCCTTTGCTTGCACAATTAATACGAAATCCTGGGAAGACCAATATACATTTAATGCTATCCATAATAAATGCTAGCATTGAGGAGAGGACCAAAGTTATCAAGTTATAACAACTAGGTATATATATTAAAGTTTGATATTGCATTAAAGAGTTATTGTGAAGTTATGGTGGCTATAGTGGCAGGTCATCAGTCAAGCTCCCTTATGTAGAGTGAGTCTATATGAACTCATTTCAAGAACACAGTCTGTCCACAATCAGTAATACAGAATCCATTTTCACATTCATGGTCTGTTCCCTATGGTTTATGTCTTCTCCTAGGACAGTTAAATGAAGAGAATTTTTTTCCAAAACCTTGATCAGTTTTACCATTTTATAATATTTGATTTGAGGACATTGGTGTGATATCTGACAAGGTAACTCAGCTATCATACACTGAAAATAGTACAAAAGTATCAGTAACCAACAGATAACTTGTTACAAAACAACTTCAGAACATTACATTATATTTAACAATCTCCCAACTAGAGCAGCCTGCCCTTTTAGTGATAGATTTATATACATGTAATATATTCCTCATATAAGGAACCAGTGCTGGTCCATACACACTCTATAGTTTCTGAGATAAAATTTACTGATGTATAGAGTCCTTCCTGGGAAATTTACTTTCCTTCTTCAGAACAAGCCATCAGTAAGTCACACAATTAATACACAGTTAATTCTAAAGCTATGGATGAAGTGGGGAGAACAGCCAACACACCCAGACAAGTTTACAAAGGGCAGTGAATAATACATTGCGATAACTGGTTTACTGATGTCAGACTGTAAGACCCCGATACATAATATTAAAATTATATATAAAAAAAAACACTAGCACACTAAAAGAGATCATGAATAAGGATTGTTGTAGGACAGATTTAGTTAAACATTTACACTTTGGGGCAATATGCCCTACCTAATCACTATGCAACTCAGGCTTATATAAGAACAGCTCCTGTCTTTAATGTGGTGGAATTGCCCATATAAATTTGCAAGTCATTTGGCCACCCCTAGGGAGGAGCATGTATTAAAGCATGTTAAGTAGAAGAAACAATACAAAACATGGTAAGGATATAGGACTAAATTTCAGGATTATTCAATTTTTTTAAAGATCTGTGACAACTGTTTTTTGTTTGAAGTTTTATGTGTAGAGTCATTCCAGGAAAAAGGCAGAGAAGTTGACTAAGTCATTTTGAATGTGATGTCATGTTGTACAAAGAGTTACATCTTGGGTCTGCAATAATTGTTTGGTTATATTCATGCCATGCAATTGTTTTGCTTGTTACTTTGTGGCAACTAACATAACTTCCTCTCTCCATTCATTCTCACTAGTTGTGGGATTGAAAGGTTTCTCTAACAAATATTTAAAATGTCAGATCCAGTCGGAAAATTTGCAGAGTTTTCCCTCCTTGGACAAGTGATTGAAGCAAGCCTACAATTTTTACAAAAAAGAGGCAAAAATGTAAAGATATGTTAGAGAAACTTTCAAACACATAACTAGTAAAGTGTGAATGATAAGGTGCAGTAATCACATCCATTGTCAATATTTATAGGCATAGTGGGGTGGAATGAAAGGTAGTGGTTGGATAGGGTGGGTGATATTAGAGTGGGAGTTGCAAGGGCATAGCCAGCAAGTTTTTAGGTGCGCTTTTAGTAAAGTTTTGAAGTGGGTGCATGATGGTATGGAGGTAATTGTGGGTGGGAGGGAGTTCCATAATTTGGCTATGGCGCAAGAGAATAGTGCTTCACCAGCAGAGTTATTGGCTATTGTGATCTGCAAGTGATTTTTGTTGCTGGATCTTAGTGGTCTGGTGGTGCGATAGGGTTGGAGTAGATTCTGGAGGGATGGGACATTTAATGGATGGTTTACTAGTTTGTGGGCGAGTGATAGTTGATACCATTGAAGAAGATGAGGGAGTTCAAGCCAGCCCAGTTCAGCAAGTGAGAGACAGTGGTGACTATGGTAGGATACCCCTGTGGCAAATTTGGCGATTTTGTTGTAGCAGGTCTCTAGCTTGTTTAGATCGCATTGCTTTAGGTTGGTATATATATTGGAGAGGCATAAAGTAGGGTGGAGATAAGGTGGGAATTTGCTATTGAAATCTTTGCTGCTTTGGTGAGAAGTTGCTTATTTCTGTATAATGCTTCTAGTTTTTTGTGGACTTTTTTATGGTCATGGATATGTGAATGTCAAATTTTAGTTTATTGTTATTTAGAGAATAGCTATGGGGCAGTAATTGGTTAGTTCTGTTGCGGGACCGCCTTTGTGGAGGGGAATTATATGTGATACTTTCCACAGTGTGGGAACGTAACTTTCTGACAGAGATCGGTTAATCAAGATGGATACTGGGTAGACCAGAGCATCAGCTGCAATTTGTAGGTATTCACTTGGGAGGTTGTCTGCTGCTAATTTGGTGGGATTAAGTTTAGTTAAGAGTTTTTTTTTATGTTGGAGGTAGGTACAGGAGAAAAAGAGAAGGCAGTGGGGAGATTACTAGTTGAAGGTGTGGGTTGGAGGGGGGGGTTGTGTTGTTTAGCTAGTGATAGTATGGTTTGTGTGAAGTGTGTGTTGAATGAGGTAGCAATATTTTTGGAGGAGTGAGGGATGTTAGGAGGAGGGGTACTGACTTTACCTGGGTGGAGGATGCAGTTTATGGAGGAACAGAATTGTTTGGGGCTGTGTTGGGAGGAGTCTAGGGCAGACTGGTAGTATTGGAATTTGTCCTGTTTTATTAGCTTTTTAACTCTATTGTGTAGCTCTAGGAATTTCTGTCTAGTTGAGGGGGTTTTGCGCCAGTGCTCCCAGGCTTTATCCCTGTTTTTCATTCCTGACTTAGTGGTTTTCTGTAGCCATGGGGAGGGTTGTGCTTTCATTCTGGAAAGTCTTATGGGGGCATGGTAATTAAGGATGCTCAGGAAGGTAGTATTAAAAAATTCAACTGCGTCATCAAGACTGCGGTACTTTAGGATAACCTTGTATCAGTAGGCTACTGTGGTCTCAGTTTAAATTAACAAACACACAGTATTGATCAGTTATGGATACTATTTGCTAACAGAAGGGAACAAGAGAGAAAGTGGAAGATGAGTGTGTGTGTGTGTGTGGGGGGGGGGGGGCTGCTTACAAACCAAAGCACAGTGCTCTCCAGGGGAAAATGAATATTGGCTCAAACAGGTAGACACACACTCAAAGTTAACTTTAGCTGTTTGCAGACAGTTGCATTGATAGTATTTTGCTTCTTTAGTCTGTCTCTCTTCCTCCCACAATGTGTTCTGTGTCCTCATGCTATAACACAGACAGTTCAGATGCAATAAAAGAAGTGGTTTGAGTCACTAGAATCTTTGTCTGCCTCAGGAAGTGCCTGCATTCATTTACAATGACAGGACTGTGACATGGTGGTTTCACAGAAGACCTCTGCAAATGGTGGATGTTAAGTTGTCAATCTCGCCTTCATTCTTGCTTGATGGGTTCGGAGCCGATCCCTCGGCTCCGACTCGGCACTTGCTAAGCTCGAGAGTCACTTTTACCAGCTCGAGGCAGCCCCATATCCCATGATGCAAGGCGGTAAGTACCCAGATCTCGTTTGCCGCTTCGCTTATGAGGTCCTCCTTTTACCAGCTCCTGGTAAGTGATTTACTACTTTGATATTTTAGCCCCGTTTTACTAAAAACCCTTTAATTTTTAGTTTTAAGTTAATTTTAAAGATTTTTTGACAGAAATTTCCCTGTCTCTTCTTATTTTTTAGTCAACTTTACCCATCCCATCCCCCCCCTGTTAGGGTGTGTGTGTGTGTTTTTTTAGTTATACCTTTTTGGTGTATCTAATTTAATTTAATTCTTTGACTGGTGTGTGTGTGTGTTGTGTACACCATGTCAAAAGAGAGGGTCTCAGGCTTTAAGAAGTGTGACTCGTGCTGTCAGAAGATGTCTCTGACAGACGGTCACACTTCTTGCCTGTATTGCCTGGGGCCTCTTCACCTGCAGGACTCCTGTGCTATATGTCATTCCTTCAGCCAGAGAGTCCTGCAGGAAAGAAGAAACAAACTAATTCTTAGGGGCCTTCTTAAGCCGGAGGGCTCTCCGGCTAAGTCGGCGCCATCCAAGTCTGCCAAATCTTCCAAGGCCCAGGCTTCTGTGTCAAAGCCTGCGGCCTCGGCTCCGACTCGTTCTGAGTCAAGATCGGCTCCGGCTGGAGCCGATTCTGGCTTAACTAAGCCTTCGGCACCAATGGCTATCGGTGCCGATTCTGCATCGACCACTTCGGTGTCGGCTCCGATCGGTTCCGACCACCAT
Organism: Protopterus annectens; assembly: GCF_019279795.1. NCBI lineage: Eukaryota > Metazoa > Chordata > Ceratodontiformes > Protopteridae > Protopterus > Protopterus annectens. Next base: position 1,142,462,736 of record NC_056731.1, read on the forward strand.
GTGGCACAGGCATCGGTGTCGGCTCCGATCGGCTCCGACACCGTTACTTTTGTGGCTGTATCGGCTCCGGCTGGAGCCGATGCATCGAGGCTTCCTGTCGGCTCCGATAAGTTGTCGGCTCCGACAGGTTCTATAGTTTCATCGGTTCCGATGGCTCCTTCCAGGAAGAGGTCGAGGTCTCCTTCTTTGGAGCCGATACTTTCGGCTCCGGCTTCACCTCTCCTTTCGGAACGGAGCCATCGGAGCCGATCTTCAAGGTCATCCAGGCTTTCTGACCATGACTTAGAGAGAGTGGTCAGTAGATTACTTAAGTCACAGGCACTGGCCCAAATGTTACATAGTCCATCTCAACAGACGACTATTGGTCCACACCCCGTTACAGTTCCTCCTTCAACTCTACCCCAGAGCTTGGAGTTGGAGTCTTCGAATGGTTACTGCTACGGCTGGAGGACAGATACCCCCTTCTGTTCCTTCAGCCTCTACTCTTATCTCCTCTTCGAGACCTTCCTTAGAGGGATTCGGTGGCCGGGCTTCCATGGTCTCCTCCGAGGGGGTGAGTGGCATCGGACCCTTGTCTGAACCCGCTCTTCCCCTTGGAGCCTCGGCCTTGGTGAGCTCGGCTCCGACATCTGCCTCTGAGACTTCCCTTTCGGTGGTCCCTGGAGTTCCTAGTTCTTCGGAACGGGTTCTCTCGGACCTGCCTGGGAGGGGAGTATTCGAGGTGATGAAGAGTGTGCTGGCCACTGGTATCAGTCAGCAGTCTGTTCCCTTAGCTCCTCCCTCTATAGTGCCTGTTGACATCTCTGCCACTTCTCTTGCTACAGGACCCAGAGATCCTCCGCCTCAGGTTTCCCCATTGGGAATTTCCCTCTTCCGAGGATTCTCCTGATGTTTCGGGAGATCCTCCTAGGAAGAGGACTTGTAAGAGGAAACATGTAGACTCCCCCGAGTCTATCACTTCAGATACTGACTTTGATGAGTCAGAGGGATCCCCTAGATCCCCTCTGAGGATGTCTCCTTCTCAGACATCCTAGAACTCCTTAAACAGAGGGGAAACTGGCCCACCAACAATCCCTCTGAGGATGAGTCAGTATACCTAGAGGCGTTTGGATCTCGGCCCTCCACCTCCTGGGTGTCTCCGCCTTCGACCCCTTATGCAGGTTATTGCCCGAAGGCGTGGGCAGCTCCTGACTCTGTAGAGCCAGTCCCTAGGAGGCCTTCAAAATTTATCACTGCTCCGTGTGACAAGCAATACCTGAGAAAGGGTGTCCCCGCTGATGCCATGGTGGTGGCTGCTGCCACCAAGAAGGAACTTGCAGATCCTACCGTACCCGCCCATCCTCCTAATAAGGACTCTAGGATCATGGATAGGTACGGTAAGCGGATGTTTTCCTCAGTGACCTTTGCTATGCGTTCGCTGAATTACCTATGTCACTTCACCAGACTCCAGAGGGATATCCTTAAGGAGCTGGGTGAAGTAGTACAGGATCCTACAGCTGCAGGGGCTCAAGAAAAATTGCTTCGCAGCTAGGAACCCTTAATTCCATTGCAAACTCCTCCATGCGGCTAATATCATATGCTGCTGATGGAGCGAGTAGAGCCGCAGGTACAGGTGTGGCTCTTAGACGCCAAGTCTGGATGCGGCTATGTGACTTTGCAGATCCCTTTAAGGCGTCCTTCACAAATTCTCCCTTTGATGGGTCAGCTTTGTTTGGCCCTCAGGTGAAGGAAACTTTGACCAGGTGCGAGCAGGACGGCAAGACTCTTTCTGCTGTAGGAGTCCGTTTTTCCACCCCTTCTAGACCTTACCCCAAAGGACAGAAAGGTGGCAAAATGTGGTTCCATAAATCCCAAGGAGTCACGCCCGGATTCACGTGGTCAGTTTACCCCTAGAGGCAGAGGGGTAACAACAACAGACGCCGCTCTAGAGGCAGAGGGGTCCAAAACCAGGGAAACAGAGAGCCTCTCTCTGACAAGCCCTTTCAGCATCCCTGAGATGTTGCCCGGCTGTCCCTCCTTGGAGGCAGTCGGGAAGATTATCACTGTACCCAGAAGCCTGGCATTCCCTCACTCAAGACAGATGGGTACAGTCGATCATATCCAAGGGTTACATAATTCCTTTCGAGGAAAGTCCTTTTCCCTCAAATTCCCTTCCAGATGTACCACCGGTCTAAGGGAAATTGCAGAGTTAGAAGTCTCAAAACTACTGCAAAAAAGAGCCATTCAGCCAGTTACAAAAGACCATTCAGAGCCCGGAATCTACTCAAGGTTCTTTTGGTCCCCAAAAGACGGGAGACTGGAGACCAATATTGATCTCAGCAGACTCAACGAGTCTGTGAGGAAGACAAGATTCGAATGGTCACTCTTCAGTCAATTCTGCCCTTCTTACAGAAGGACAACTGGATGTGCTCAATAGATCTTCAGGATGCGTACTATCACATCAAAATTCACAGACGCCCAGGAGATTTCTCCGCTTTCGGCTGGGGTCCAGTCATTTCCAGTTCAGAGCCCTGCCCTTTGGTCTCACTACAGCCCCAGAGTGTTCACCAAATGCATGGCAGTGGTCACGGCTCACCTGAGACGTCAGGGATTCCAGGTGTTTCCGTATCTCGACGACTGGCTCCTTTCAGCCACCACCAGGCATCAGCTTATTCAAGCCAGGGATTACACAATAAAGCTTTGTACTCTTTTGGGCATCTCGATAAACTTCGAAAAATCATCCTTATCGCCCTGTCAGTCTATTACTTTCATAGGCGCAAACTTAAACACTGTTCGGATGTCAGCTACCCTTACAGATCAAAGAGTTTCAGACATTCAAAGTCATGTCAGGATCATTCTGGCCAACAAGAAAATACAGGCCAGAATGGTTCTAAAGGTATTAGGCCTCATGGCTGCGGCCATTACTCTTCTTCCCCTGGCTCGATTCTACATGCGCCTTCTTCAGTGGATGCTGTTCACACAGTGGTCGTACCAACAACTTCCAATGCGTCACCAGATTCTGGTGACACAGACTTGCAAAGATCATCTTGCTTGGTGGATCACATCTCCTCAGGTTCACCAAGGCAGGTACTTTCTACCCCCATCCCCAATAGCCACTGTCACCACGGATGCCTCCCTGATCGGGTGGGGGGGTCATTATCAGGGCAGGATGGTTCATGGGATGTGGCAGCCGTTTGAGTACCATCTGCACATAAATGTCCTGGAGATGAGAGCAGTGCTTTTAACGTTGCAAGCCCTCAACGACTTTCTTCCCGTAGGGACAATTGCAGTCCACACAGACAACATGTCTGTAGTTTGGTATATCAACAAACAGGGCGGAACCAAGCCCTACCCCTTGTGTCGAGAAGCCAGACTATGGCAATGGGCGATCTCCTCTCATCGGTTTCTGGTAGCAACGCATATCCCTGGGAAAACCAACATTGTAGCGGACAGATTGAGCAGAGCTATTCTCATGCCTCACGAGTGGTCTCTCAAGCAATCTATAGCAGAAGAGATATTTCTGGAATGGGGTCGTCCATGTTGCGATCTTTTTGCTACTCCCCAAAACAGCAAATGCCCAGACTTCTTCTGTCTCTTCCCTCTACCAGGCCATCCCCCCAGAGACGCTCTGACCCAGGATTGGCCTCAGGGACTTCTTTATGCCTTCCCTCCATTTCCTCTGATCCCTCAAGTTATCCAGAAAGCTACCGTTTTGAGAGCCAAATTGATTCTCATTGCCCCTTACTGGCCTCGACAAGTTTGGTTTCCGTTCCTCCATCGTCACCTTTTGGTGCAGCCGTGGCATCTGGACCCAGTGCCAGATCTTCTGATTCACCAATCCGGGCAGCTGCACCGGTCTATTCCTTCTCTCAACCTCACAGCATGGTTGCTCCACTTCCTTCCTTAGCCAGGCTTCCTTTGATCTCTAACCCTGTTAGAGACATCATAGTAGCTTCTTTAAAATCCTCTACCAGGAGGATTTATACAAGCAAATGGAAACGTTTCTCTTATTGGGCTAAGGCCAAGAATATTGATCCTTTCACTGCCCCTGTTCAGGCAGTTGTGGACTTCTTAGCAGAGATTTTTCATGCAGGCTCCTCTTCTTCCACAGTCAGAGTTCAATTGGCTGCTATCTCCAACTTTCATGTCGGAGTCGCAGATCATAATATTATGTCCCATAGGCTCTGCAGGGCCTTCTTGAAAGGAATTTTCCTACTAAAGCCTCCAATCAGGAATCCTCCTCCTCAGTGGGATCTAAATTTAGTGCTGACATCCTTGATTCTTCCCCCCTTCGAGCCAGCTGTTTCTTGCTCCCTGAAATTTCTTTCTTGGAAAACTTTATTCCTAGTGGCTATTACATCGGCCAGGAGGGTGTCTGAACTTCATGCTCTATCGGTTCGACCCCCCTATTTGGTTTTTCACAAGGACAGAGTGTCATTGAGAACTAATCCAACCTTTCTGCCTAAGGTCGCCTCAAAAACCAATTTGAATCAATCCATTGATCTCCCTGTATTTTTCCCGAACTATTCAGACAGAGCCGAACAAAAATTACATTATCTTGATGTCCACCATCAACTCAGATATTATTTGGACAGAACAAAAAAATTTAGGAAATCTGATCAACTTTTTGTTTCCTATGCGGATAATAAGAAAGGCCTTCCTGTTTCTAAAGTAACCTTGTCTAGATGGCTTTCTTCGGTCATCTCTGAAATTTATCTGCTCAGGGGAAAACAGCTGTGCTCAAAACCTAAAGCACATTCAACTAGGAGCTTAGCTACTTCTACAGCCTTCAAGCTAGACTTCCTCTAGACACTATTTGTGCAGGGCCACTTGGGCCACTCCTCATACTTTTGTTTCCCACTACAAATTGGACTTGGCCTCCAGGGACAGAGCCAGTTTTGGCTCTACAGTCCTCAAGAGTCTGTTCCATTGAGCCACCCAGGATAGAGGTGCTAGGGACGCGGTCCCATCAAGCAAGAATGAAGGCGAGATTGACAACTTAACATTAAGAAGTTATGTACCTACCATAACGTTCCATGTTAGTTGTCTTCTCGCCTTCTTTCTTGCGACCCTCCCTCCTTCCCCCAGGCCTGGACAGACCTTGTTATAAGAAATTATTATGCTGAAGACCATTCAGACCTAGTCTTTCTTCCATCCTGTAAGTTTTCTTTCTTCCTTTGGAAGTGTTTTATGCTTGGTGCTATTGCCCTTTGTCATCAAACGAGATCTGGGTACTTACCGCCTTGCATCATGGGATATGGGGCTGCCTCGAGCTGGTAAAAGTGACTCTCGAGCTTAGCAAGTGCCGAGTCGGAGCCGAGGGATCGGCTCCGAACCCATCAAGCAAGAAAGAAGGCGAGAGAAGACAACTAACATGGAACGTTATAGTAGGTACATAACTTCTTATTTACTTTTTACTGACCTATTCTGACCTTTGTTAAACTTAGTCAGCTACAAAACCTTTTACAGTACAGTTTAATCTTAATCCAAAATAGTTATTTTTTGCTAAGTGTTCAAATTTTAATTCTAGCATTTTTGCAGGCTGTCCCTGCTTTGCCTTAACAAGCCACCTTTTAATGGCAGTTAAGGCAACTTTTAATAATTTCATGTATTCCATACTGTCCTTAATTGTGTATGCTTACCTGGATAACAGCAACACTTCTCTGCCTAGAAATGAGAGTATTTGCCACTTTTTTAAAAAAGATTTGTTTAACGGGTAATTCTTTGGAAAGAGCTTCATCACACTTCATCATATCCCTCAGCTTCTTTGTTCAGGAATCAGGGACAAAGTACAAATAATGGGGGGGTGTAAAGGCCCCCAGTCATGGAGCTAGGAATGGTCATTATTCCTCCTCACCAGCCTGGGGTAGATAAATAGCTTTGTATTGCAACTCCTTAATGTATTTTAATTGCCTCTGGTCACAAGCACTCTCTCAGACACTGTATTCACGTCTCCATCTCCTCTTTCTAACCTCCATTTTGTGACCTCCAACCATATTTCCGAGTAATACTCTCATCTCCCTTACTCACTGTACAATCAATAACCTCATTGATCATATATATTGTAAATAAGTTTATATAAGGTGTAAATAATATAAAAAATATCACTAATAACCATATATGTAACCTGTAAGGTTTGTGCCATGATTGTTCACTTTCATTAAATTGAACTGTCAAAAATGACACAAAACTATATGGGTCACACATGTTCAGAAAATGTGTGCTGATGCAAAACATGTTCTTTTAACTTTGTAATTGAACTGGAGTGAAATTTAAAAAAACTGTCCATGGCTTGCCCAGTTCACAAAGAATGGATAAATAAATATATAAATATACATAATCAAGAAACAGCCTGGAGTTGGTTAGAAGAGCAAAGTAGATGCCTTGAACTATTAAAGAAACAGTTAATACTACCTATATTCAAATACTCCAATATAGCATTACCTATTGTGCTTAAAATCCTTGCAAGCTTGAAAGGGCTACAAGCTGTATTACTGCAAGAGGTTAGACCTATTGTATATGGACTGGGACTGAAAACTTTCAGATACACAAACCAGGTATGTACAAACTGAGAAGGATATGCTGGCCATAGTCTTGAGCTGTCAAAAATGCTATACTTATATGTATTGGAAGCATATTAAATTTGAGACAGTGCATAAGCCATGCAAAGCATCTTTAAAAAGTCTCAGCACAAAACACCGGCTAGATTACAAAGGATGCAGGTAACACTGTAAGAAACTGGACACTAAAATTTAGTACAAGGTGGACAGATTCATGTATATAGGTGCATGGTTAAAACAGTGTAGCTGAATAAATACAAAGATTTGCTGGATGAAGATCTGGAAGTCTTATGAAGTTGGACACAAATTCTAGTGATATCTGTGAAGCTGCAACAAGGTAAAGTCACAACATGAAAAGGTACAGAAATACAACTGCTGGAGGAAGTCATCATTGTAGTTTGACCAGACAATGTACAGTATTTACATCCATTGATTAAACCATGATATGCTTTCAGATAAGAGTTATATTGCATACAAGGTCTGTTATTTAATAGTGAGAACATAATCGACCCATCTTGAATAAGAAATCAGATGCTATTGAAAATCCATAATTCTCATTTAGGAATGTCTAAGTGCAAAGAGAAAGTTAGTGATTCATATATTGGCCCAATATGATGGCACAAATAGACCATAGGCAAAACTATTGTGGCATGCATAAAAGTTAAAATCAAAGAGAAAGTGATTATTCATGAAATTCTGACATTGCCATGATTAATATAATGTATGTTCCCTAGTACATGACTCATCTTTTGCATTTAAAGAATGAGACTGATATCTCAATGAGTTCTCCTTTCTCCAAGATACAAGGATGTTGTAGTTAGTACACGTAAGTAGCTAGGTTCTGGGGGAGCACAACTCCCACATGTGAGTGGAGACTTTGAAGCTCCCCTGCACAAACACTTTTAAGTGACTTTGCTTTTCCAACCATCAAGTCTATTTGAAAATGTCATTCTTATATAACTGAATTTACAAGCATTAACTGCATAAGAGTTGTTTTCTGTCCTGACATCCAGAAGGTCATGTGGAATGAAAGATACTGACTGTAATGAAGAAATGTGATGCAGACAGAATTTACATTAATTTACCATTATTATATAAACATGACATCACAGTTAGATGGTTTGTTTATATTCTAACTATTAACTGGAAGACGATTGAGAACAAAGCTTCCAACATCATTTATACTCCTGGTTCCGGACAGCAGAATACAACCATCAGAACTCCTCAGGGAAACCGCAATTAAAGCAGAAGTAATACGAGAGAAGTACAAAGAAATTATTTTCTTTGTGAAGGAAAAAGATTCAGAGACACACTTTTGTGTCATAAGGAACAGTGACTGGTCATCATCAAAGTATGAAACCATACATGGTTCATGGTGATGACTGACAGCTATACAGAAGAAACTAAAGACATCACCTAAACATTACTTGCCAGAGAATCAGCAGAACAGATGCAATGCAGAATTACCACATATACTATCCAATGTGACAGGGAAATATCCTTTAGCAAATGTATGTTCTGGAAGTAAGAATCCCAGTACAAAATCCAAATGCAAAGAATCATGGAACCTTTATCTTACACCCATCATACTGCTAATTAGAGTCATGATCATTTAACTCAGGACAATGACTATTACACTAGATGTGACAGCCATGAAAAAATTACTCATATACAATGAGTGTACATAATAGCAATAGATAGCGTAATGTTATTTCCTTTTTGAATAACTGATGTATTTGTCCCATGATTCACTAGAGTTGAGTAATGTTAGTATGATTTTATTTTGAATTTGTTAACTGCAATAGAGCACTGATCCCATTGGACCTATTTCAGTCTCAACCTGGGGATAAACATAATGGATAAATGACATTATATACACGCAGCTGGCTTTAGGCACTAGCAAATTCTGCAGTCGCTAGAGGACCCCCTGTTCTTGAGTGTCCCCCAAACACAGCAAATTATCTTATTTTGATGTTTTGCAACATCTCTGTCAAATCACACACAGCAATTGTGTGTACTTAAGAAACCAGGTGGGTAAAAATCTTTCTTATTTATATTACCTTTAAAACTGAAATATATCTCTGATTATAGAAACAGTGTTTTGTCAAGTAATCTGCTTCACAATTTCATTAAATATTTTACCATTAATATAGTGCCCTTTGCTTAGTCAAATCCTGCTGGTGGGTATTATCTCCACTAAAACTAACTTCATAGCCGGCTTTAAGTACCTGCAATACCTGTGGCTGCAGTGTGGGGTGGACTTCAATCATCCCTGCCTATGTGTCGGGGCCAACAAAAGATGCTACTGGTTGGGGAAAAATGAAAAGAAAAAATGTACTCAATTTCCAGTTATGCATTTTACCTGATAATAATTAGAGCTTGAATAAGCTCAAGGTAAGCACTAAATGTCAGAAGCCCACAGTGACCAATCTCAGTGCTGAGCTTGGATTTTAAGAAGAGCTGATGCTTCTGATCTTCAAGGGAGTATTATAAATACTGTCAGAATAACTAGATACTATAACTCTCAACTTCTTTGCTCCGGAATTCTGCAAAGCCAAATATAATAGCAGAATAAAAGCTCAAAATCAGTAACACATTTTAAATATTATTCTAATTCACTTAAAAAGTTAATAGAATAACAACGTTTGCGTCAACATGCATTTCTAGACAATAATAAGTATGAAACTCTGATGCATGGATTTATTGACTGTAATCCTGAATGATTTACCTGCAAATCAAACTTTTTTTATGTTGGACAGAGCAAAATTATGAGTCAAAATCTTTGACAGTCTGAAATCAGGGCCAGTGACAGGTATGCTTTATTCCTTAATGAGGTAAGTAAAAGTAACTTAACTCTGCTGCTGTTTGATGACTACTAATCAACAGTCACTTATCTGGTGTGGCAGGAACAATGTTGCACAATGTATTACTATTTGCTGAAATAAGTGCAAAACTAGCATTGCGTGTGCATGTAAAAATATCGCAGATTTTTTCCTGCGTATACACACAATGCATTACTCTTCTGCTTAGCAGTAAAAAATGCAGTTAATAAGTAATTATATTTCAAAAGTAAGGCATAATATATATCATAGAACATTGACACTTATAACTTCTATGAGTCTGGCGCTCCTCATATCTCAGACTGTATAAAGGAATTTTGACATGGACTTAGTGGTGGCCTCTGCCCTTAACCACATGTATTCTAAAACCAGCCCTGCCCAGATATGTGTGCACCCAAGGTTGCTGTAGGTTGCATGCATGGGGGGGGGGGGGGCTGTGGATTGTGTGGTCATTACTTCTTTAATTTTCATCACAATCAAACCTTAGAAGTATGCACAGAAGGTCATTACAGCTTGTGTTTGGGCTGGGGACAGTGTGGTGATTGCTTCTTTTACATTAGAAACAGAAGTGTACAAAGGTTGCTATAGCCTGTATAGGGACAGTATACTGTCTAGGAGCAACAAAGCAGAATACACGTCTGTAATAATTATTTTTTCATTTTTCTCACAATCATACTTCATGCGTGTATACTTGTGGGTTTGGGGGGGGGAGTGGTGAGGAATGAGAAGGTACTCCATGTATATGTATGGCAGCAGTCACTTGAAGTACGTGACTGTGGACATTTGAACCTCTTATTCCATCCTAATCTAACATTGTAGGGATGCACAAGCAGTGACTGTCTTTTATGGGGGGGGGGGGGTTACAGAAGGCAGCAGGCAGTATTCCCAAATAAGATTTGTGTATTATCACAACAATTGTCTTGTTAGTTTATTGTGAGCTACAGTTTTGTTAGGTTTGAACACTAAGCTTAGGTATAACTTATATCTTCCTGGAATGAAAAAAAATAAGGACAAAATTATTTTCTTTTACTCATAATCTTTGTTCAGGCCACCATTGGATGAAAATTTTGGGAAATTCTCTAAAATACATCACAGAGCTTCTATAGCCCTATGGTTTTTGGGGGGGTCCACCTTAACTGACTTACTTCCTAAGTGGTTATCACTATGCAGTCTTCGTCAGGAAACGTGTGTCAAAAGGATGCAAGGAAAACTAAAGCTGAACAATAACACCGAATGTTTTTACTTAATCATAATTTCTGTTCAAGCCATCATTGTATGAAAAGGTTGTATAAAAAGAAAAAAAGAAAAAAACAAAACAATTTTAAAATGTACTTCAGGGCATCTTGAAAAGGTTGAAGAGTAAGGCAAATGTGAGAAAAGGAAGAAAAAAGTGGAACTTAGGATGGGGGAAAACAAAGAAGAGCACTGGAGGATGTGTGTATGTCTGTGTGTGTGTGTGTGTGGGAGCATACCTCTCAACCTCTTAGCACACGAAATCTGATCAAAGTCAAAAATAATGTGGGGAAAAAGGCCCAAAAATAGGGACATTTTTTAAATACCAGCCATATATATACAAAGTAAATATTCTTCTCACTCTTGCATCATTTACTACACATCTACCTCCATTTCACAAAGATCCCACATATCCCCAAACTAACAGCTTCTCTACTCCCCAGCAGTCAATATCTCTGCATCTATCTTTTCTATGAATACGCTACTTCCTAAAATCAAAATTCCTCCCTCCCACTCAGTATCATCTAAAAGCAAGACATAGCACCTTACCTATTACCCACTTAAATACAAACTCTACTACTACCCTGAAACTCTGCTTCTCTCAGGTGATACACCCTAATCCTGGACCTGTCCCCAACCCTATCACCATTATCAGTACCTCTCCGTACCTAGGTGACTCATCCTTTCCAAACAAACATATTTCTTTTTACTCAATGAGTACTCAAAGTATTCTTAACAAACTCAGCCAACTCCACGCCTGGATATCAAACCATACTCCAGATGTCATCTGTCTAACAGAAACTTGGCTAAAACCCCAAAACCTGAACAAAGACATTTCCCTCTGGGATATAATATACTTTGCTTAAATTGCCAAAATAAAAAAGGGGGTGACGTTGCTATTGTGTACTCTAACCACCTTATGCTCTCAAGTCCTATGAAACCAATTCCATCCTTTCCACCTGCAGAATTACTGATGGCTAACCTTAAACTCAATCACCACATCACTATCACAGTAGCAGCCATCTATATTCCACCTGTGGATATAACATTCCTCTGCTGGAAAACATTCTCTCATACTTTTCTCATCACATTCCCAATGAAACCATCCTCCTTGGGGATGTAAATATTAACTGATTAACCCTCTGTAATCCTAACTCTCCACATCACATTAATTTATATGGCTTTACCCAACTAATCTCCCAACCAACCCATACTAATAACTCGCACTCACCTAGCACCCTTATAGACTGGGTACTAGTCTCAAATCCCTCCAATACCATAACCTGGAAACTCTAACAAACACCCTGAGTGATCACTCCCCAATAAAAGTGTTATGATTCACTCCCACTTCCCTAAACTACACAGATATATTACCTGTCGCAAACTATCTAACTTCCACCCAGAAACTTTTAAATCCCTCCAATCTAGAGTAAACTGGCAATTCCTCACTCAACTCCCTCTAGACGAAGCAGTCCAGGCTTTCAACAACACCTTCCTTAGCATCCTAAACTCACTAGCTCCTCTCCGCAAAGTCCATATAAAATCTAACATATCTCCATGGCTATCAAAAATTAATTGCACCCTAATGAAAACTAGAGACAGGTCATGGAAAAAAATGGGCACAAACTAAGCTCCCTGCAGACCTGCAAAGATATAAAGAACTCAGAAATCTGACAAAAAAATCATTAATAAAGACAAAAAAGACTTCTACTTCCACCCTCCAACAGCTTTAAAATCTAATCCCCAAGAATTCTGGAACGTTATAAACCAAATACTACATCCCGGTAATCCTTGTTTCCCCAATCCAGGCCCAAACAAAACACCAGAAGAAACAGCCACCATCTTTAATACCTATTTTATTGAATCCATATCTAAGCTATTTAACCCTAGACCTAACTCCTCTACTACTAACTCTTCAAACTCCTCTGAACCTGCTCCAACTACAAACTCTTCATATACTTTCTCCCTCAAACCCGTACCTACTAGCTATATAAAAACCCTACTCTCCAAATTAAAACCATGCTCAGTATCAGCTAACAACATTCCCTCATCTTTTCTTCAGCTAGCAGCTGACTCTCTTAAAAACTTAAATTTGACCTACATGTTAATAATTGTATCAGGAAGACTCAGCAGAAATTAGGGCTCCTGTAGAGAAACAAGAAGTTTCTCACTACTGAGGCCAAGGTTACTCCCTCTCTTGCTTACCTCCTACCCAGTCTATTATACAGCTCCAAAATTCTCACAAATCTTAACTCCTCACTCCTGACCAAACTAGAATCTACCTACAACAAGATAGCTAAATTCACTGCTCAACAAACTTATAAATCCCATCACTGTCTCTCTCTAAAACACCTAAACTGGCTCGAACTACCCCACCAGCTTTTCTCGCAGCTCCAGATCATCCCCTCTATCCTATACAACCTTCCTACTGTCCGACTCTGTCTTCCCTCATCTCCTCCTATTCTCCTACTAGACCTCTCCAGAGCTCTACCTAAGACCTGCTACATATCTATAAAACCAAGACCAAATCTGGGTGCAATGTATATAGCTATCATCCAACTATTGCTTGGAATAAACACCCACTAGAAATTAGGACCCTCACACATCCTAAACAATTTAAAGCAGCCACCAAAGAGTACTTTAAAAGTCACTGGGCTTGCCACTGCACTCACAATCCCTAACCATAATCCGCTAATGCCTTTAAGAAATACTCAGTAGTATATGATCTGCCTAACTGCAACTCTCAATATGAACTGTACTGTGTTTTGTAACCTCATATGTCAACTTTCTTATTCGTATATGACATATTACTAATATTTATTGTAAGAGTCTTGTAAGAATTATGACTTTTTCTGCTGTTTAATGCTTTTGTTAATATAATTGAATATTATTTGGAGCTTTTCTCCCCGGGCTTCTGCTGAAAAAGGGCTACTCAGCTGAGTCAGATATACCCAGTCAACAAATGTAAAATTAAATAAATAAATAAATATTGTTCTTATAAATTAGAAAGTTGCTAGAATAAAAGGTGATGTGTTAGCATACATTTTCTGATGGATATAAAGGCAGAACTCAAATGCCTGTCATTACTTAGTGACTTCAGTACTCAGTGATTTGCCAGAGAACTGAAATTTTATGAGAGTGGACCAAAAATATGAGGCAAAAGTTTGTACATTCTGCAAATATCTGAATAGTTGAGAGTTATGGGGGGGACAGTAGGCAGTGGCTAGAGGGCCATTTCACCTACGTCAAGCCCTGTATGTAAAGTTGTTACAATGTATCATTGCTGCAGTTAAATGCCAGTAACTGTGAATGTCCCTTTGGGAGATGGGCCAGCACAGTGTGGTACTCAAGCCCATCACAATGTAAGAGCATTGTAGCAACAGGTCAGTCTGTGCGTACTACTACTAAAATTTTGCAGCATGAACTAAAACGTTGCTTAGGAGAGGTAACAGTGACATGGTGATACTTTGACTGGAAGTACCCAGGGGGTCCCCAACTTGACAACTGTAGGCAACCAACATGCTAACACCAGCCATGTATATACAAAGCAAAAGACAAAATGCAACATATACGTGTATTATATACAAAGTGAATATTAGAGATGGCTTGCGGGAATAAAGAAAATATATACATGACATCTACAGTTGTCCCGTGGTGGTGGTGCTGCGGTAGTGTTGTCGCCTCACAGTAAGATGCTGTCCGGTTCGATTCTCAGCTAGAGCGTCTTCTGCGTGGAGACATGCGTGAATGGGCATACCTTCATTGAAGGTTGTGTGTCAGGGTTGGTAACTCGGCATGTAAAAATCAACTACCAATCATTAGCGGACCGGAGTTCCACTGTGGTGACCTTTAACCGGGAAAAGCCGAAAGACACAAATAAATGCATGACATCTACAGTGTGACTGTTTACAGAAATAATGTATGAAATGTATATTATCTGTTCACAAGGGTTTATGTTCCTTCATCTAACAAAAAGAGGAGATAGTAAATGTGAAGAAATTAGAGGTAATTTGCTTATGTTAGTCATGTGACTGTGAGAGATCTTGACACTAGGGAGTAAAGCTTTTTGGAACAGCACCTATGTCTCTGAATCTGCACAAAGATTGTGCATTTGCTGGTGTATTAACCTATAACACTTTTATTTCAGAAATGTAGAGGTGACTCTGGAAGACAGGGCAGTATGCTCATTATTTAGTCTCTCCTTAAAGCTGCACCCTTTGCATAATTCTTACCATCTTACAAATCTTTGCACCCTCCCAAAATAGATGTACAACATGTATGATCCCACCACAGAGATACAGGCATGCATGAGGACCTCACTTGTTTACTATGCATTTTAACAACTTGTTTATCTTTTTCTTCTACCCTTCTGTAAAACCCTGACTGATTTAAACTTGAAGAGATAATTACCTCTATATCCTTTCTCTTTAAAGACACCCCAAGAAATGCATGCCACAGGAAATGATCTCAATGTATTAAAAGGTTATTCAGCTACAGGCTCCATTCACTCATATATAACACTGTTTGCTGTGACTAGAGGCAACAAAGATGATTTTCAGTGTTGTAGATCTGTATGCTGTCCCACGTTGTTTTGTAGTCTCATATTCAAAATCTTAGTCTCTCTCTCTCTCTATCACTCAGTCAATAAATACTACTGGAAATGCTGAATATACTTTTCAGTAGTTTATATACTTACAAAACCATGCCCCTCACTTCACTGGCATGTGATTGCTGCAGTTGTGTATTATTCCCAAGTACAAATTCCTTTGCTTCTTGTTTCTAAGACATTGATAATGTGAGGGGATTCAAGAAGGTACCACAATGTGTACACCTCAGTGTACATGTTGCAATACTTTTTCCTGAGTCAGTAACTACCGTAACGCTGTGCAGCATGCTCCTCTAGCACAAAGATGTGGAGCACAGCAAATGGGTGTTCTAGAGGAGAGGCATATGCTAATTAGTCATGTGCACTGTCTCTCCACAGAACCACCTCCAGGAAGCAAATATATGGCCAAGCTCAGCATAGCTGCCCAATCATACTGCAGTACTGAACACAGCCATAGGGCCATGTTCAGTCCCATGCCATGAACATGGTAGGCCATCAGTGAATAATCCTAAAGTGACATAATGGCACCAAAAATAGTATGAGGATCGAGGGGCTGGGCACTATAACCAGTGAATACTTAAGTGCCATGATGACACTAATGGCAGTATGGGAATCAGGTGGGGGGATGCACTAGAACACCATGGAAAACTCTAAAGTGCCATAATGGCACTGAATGCAATACAGGGATCAGGGGGAGGGGTGATGAAATAGATCACCAGGGAATATTCTTAAGTGCCACAATGGCACCAATGGCAGTGAGGAGATCAGAGAGTGCAGAGATGCACTAGACCAACCAAGGATTACTCTTAAAGTGCCTTAATGGCACTCCCCAGCACAATGGTGATCGGGTGGGAGGATGCAGCAGCCATCAGGTGTAATGGATAAGTGCTGTAATGCCACTTCAAATTCTACAAAGGTTGGGAGAAAACGGGAGGACAGACAGGTTAGGGACTGGTGTGTGTGTGTGTGTGTGTGTGTGTGTGTGTGTGTGTGTGTGTGTGTGTGTGTGTGTGTGTGTGTGTGTGAGACTGGGGGAAGAATGCCACTGCCTACACAAGCAGCTGTACATCATGGTATTAAATGCAATTCAGAGACATGCAGATAAACTGATAATGAGGTCTAACCTTGCCACAGCTAATACATTTTTGAATCTCATATAGGCACATCATGGGAGAAGCACAGTATGATTTGTGCTACATCTCATGCTAGGCACATTAATGATTTCTCAAGAAGGTCTCATATTTTCTAAGTTAGGAGAATATCCAGTTCGGACATCAGCTTCCTATGCAAAATATATTTACTACTTAAACTTCAGTTCTTTCCAATGCTTAAGAATATTTATGTGATATAACAGCTCCCTAGCTGTCTCAACGTATAATTTACTTCACTTATTTTTCAGCAGTTTCAAATGGTCCTTTCTGCTTTCCAAGGAGCTGTTTTCCACAGCGTGCACAAAAGCTATATTTATCAAGCCTCAGAGATGTCTGCCATTTATCTATTCATATACTTTCCTTCAGTAAAGAAAAGATATGGAAGCAGTTGGTCCCAATTATTCACATTCAGTTCTATATTCTTTCATAACATTTTTTTTTACGTTTTATTAAAGTACTCAACTATCCCATCTATTAATGACAATATTCATGCATTACTCTGGGCATGAAGTGGGTGCCTTGTTTGGTAAGAATTTCTTCATGATTTCCTACTCTAGTTCTATTTTGTTCTTTTACCATTGATTTTACATTAACTCTTCATAGGGGTACCCTCTGAGGAAATGTTATTGCATAATCAGTTATTACTAAGCTATACTAAGGACCCTTATTCAGTTTTATAAGTGGACATAAAATGTGCGTTGCTATTCTCTCAAATGGGATTTCTACAATAAAAAGAGTAATGAAGGGTTCTTAAATCCTGGATTGGGTGCTGTCCTTTGATATTCTGAGCAAGCTGTACAAAACTTCAATACATCCATCATAACAATAGGCCAGTAAAATCTAACTAAAATCCTAGAATTTCTCATATCCATTTCTAAATGCCCACCCAATATATGGCTATGCTCTAACTTTATCACAAGGGTTCTAATAGGCCTTTGAAACCAGTAAGTCATTCAGCATCTGTTTTCTGTCTTTGGTTACCATATATAGCAGGTTGCTTCTTAGTTCAAAGTATGAGAATGAAGTCAGGCCATTACATGCCTTTGTTTCTTTTTCTGTTTCAAATCCTCATATAGTCTCTCTAGATATGCTTAGTTTATTGTCATCCCATTTGGCCTTCCTGAAATTTACAGGGCTTATTTAAAGGTCGGTATCAGCATTCTGAGTTGACATGTTATCTGTTTCCTCATCTGACTCATATGGTTCATCCTCTATAAAAGGTAACTTTTGAAAAATAGTTTTCTTCCAGCAGGGGTACTGGTAGTTTCCCTTTACTTCAGTGGGTATCTTAATTTCTTTACCCTTGCTTCAGTGAGTAGCAGGGAAGCAGTGTTCTGCTTCAGTTTTTGTCTGGCTCTCTGCTTTGGTGTAATAGGAATAAGTTTAAACTTTGTTCAAGTTCCCCTTTCCTTTGTCCTTCAGTATCAGATTCATCCATTTTTTTCCGTAATTTCTACACCTATTTTCCTTAGTGCATTCTTAACTATGAATCATTCTTTGTCAGTCTTTACCCTGATGTGCTTTATTGCTTTAACTAATGGAGTCTTATGATAAAGCTCAGCATTAGATTTAACTAACCTTCCCACTCAGTGCCAAATCTTAGTTTCTTTTGTACTGTTGACTCCTACACATCTTTCTTTACTGGGGATATATATTGTTAGTAATATATCCAGCATAACTTCCTCATATCTTCCATAACTCTATAAACTGGGGAAGGTTTAGCCAATTATCACATCACTTATGAAGTTAGAGATTAGTTCCACAGGATGAAACACTTTACCTAAAAGGGCCCACATTTCTACTTTGCTATAGGGTATTCCTTATATGCATATTACTTTAATGTTAGGGTTATTAGCTATTTTATGCTTATAAACATATTGTGATATAACTAATGTGATCATGTTCTCTGAGTCAAATAAGCCCTTCAAAAATTAATGATGCAGTATTTACTGTGAGTTGTTTTCTAGACCACTGAAAACAAACCAATTCAGAAGATAACATTTTTCTTGTCTGCAGATAAAAACTTATACTTAAAAGCAATATTATTATTAACCATTATACCTTGACCCCCCCCCATTAATATTCCAAAACGTGCACGCTGATTGGCCAGCGTGCACGTTGTAAATCGACTTATACTAATGGAAAAAGGTCCGGTCGCCCGGACTTTTTCCATTAGTATAAGTCTTTTTTAAAACACTGTCTCGCTATGTTAAAGGAGTTTAACATAGCAACACAGGTTTAAAAAAAGCAACGGAGATCTCCGTTGCTTTTTTTAAAGCTGTCTCGCTATGTTAAACTCCTTTAACATAGTGACACAGTGTGTAAAAAGCAACGGAGATCTTGCTTTCTCCGTTGCTTTTTTTTTAAAACCTGTCTCACTATGTTAAATGGGTTTAACATAGCGAAACAGTAAAAAGCAACGGAGATCTCCGTTGCTTATTTTAAAGCTGTCTCGCTATGTTAAACCCATTTAACATAGCGAAACAGTAAAAAGCAATGGAGATCTTGCTTTCTCTGTTGCTTTTGCCCACAGCTCTGATGCACTGCGTAGGCATGCGCAGTACATCAGAACTTCCGCAGAATACCAGACAGCTGCGGAAGGGCAGCAAGGAGGCATTATACAATGCCATTATTTAAGAAAAGTAATTATTTTTTTTCTTAAATAATGTCATTGCATAATAGCAATAACCCACTTCTGGGTATGGGTAATGCTGGATTTACCCACGGTTGGCTTTGTTTGGTCCCTCGGGCTTCGCCCTCAGGACCAAACCACGCCAAACTTGGGTAAATCCAGCATTACCCACACCCAGGCGTGGGTTATTGCTATATTGGTGCATACAACTCTTACTTGGGATTTGTAATTTTAGTTAGCAGATGTTCTACTAGAACAACTAGCTGTTCAGAAAGCATGAGGTCACTTTGAAAAACATATTTCTTAAGTTGCTAAGGATACCTTTTTTACATTTACCTAGAGCCCAAATTTCTAGACTTTTACTTATATTATTTACATTAATTTCTCAACACAATATCAAAATATGAATTAAATCTGCCAAGCATGTCTCCTTTCACTCAAAGATGCTTGGATCTCATTACCAGAAATCCATCTAGAGTTAGAGATAAACACCCACTCTAGGCCTACTAAGCTCAGGCCTAAAATACAACTGGTTTAACCCTCACATAACTTGTTGTTTCCTGCAAACAAAGCTTTCATCTGTTGCCAACAACACATACCATAGTGTACAACCTGACTTCATTTGGGGTTTTCCTAGTTTCTCTGTTCCCTTTAGAGTACAAAACTGGCAAAGCAGCCAGTATGTCCCATGACCGCCCCCCCCCCCACACACACACACACACACACACACACTCACACATACACACAGGATCATCAGTTCTAGTGCCTAAAGATGGGTTGCCGGCCTGGGACAGCCCATTTGCAAATAGGTGATGTCTTCCCAAATAGTGCACTATTTTAAATTAAAATGGCTGAAGTGAGAAAGCCAATTGACAAGCTTGAAATTACTATCTGCTTTGTTGCAGAGATGTAAAACTGGTACATGGTCAGTGACTAATAAACATTTTCTGGCAAAGATATAATACATAAGGGTAGATAATCCCCATTTCATTTTACCAGACATGCCCATTCAATAGCTGAATACATTCATTCAGAATTATTTAGTTTCCAACTCATACAACAAACTGGGTGCCTCTCCCTTCAACAACATGTACTAGTATTACTCTTAGGCCTACATCAAATGCATCTGTGAACAATGTGAATTGTTTAGAGCACTTTGAGGCTGACAGGATGGATTCAGAACACAGCATACTCTTCATCTTCTTGAATGCCTACTTTGTCTCTTCTATTCTTTTAAAACTCAAGGGGGCCTTTCCCCCTGATTAAATCTGCCAATGGACATGCTACAATTATGAATTTGCAATAGCATTTTGGTAGTAATTGGCCAACCACAAAATTGGCTTTACTTGACTTTTGCTCACTGGTATGGCTCAATTGCATATGCCCTTTAACTTTTCTGTCTGAGGTTTTGCTATCATTCTTCCAATCACATGCATCAGCCATACCTGATTTACCCTTGACTGGGTTAGCTGTTAAAGTAGCTTGTCTTAAGGAATCTAGGGCAGCTTGGACCTTGGCAAGATGATTTTTCTTATTTTCAAAAATAAATAAATATCTACATTGTTAAAGTAAGCTGCTCTATATCTGCTGTAGATTCTAAGAATCCAAACTGTAAGTCTCTGAAAAATTGTTGGTGAACCATGAAGCCCAAACAGCATTACTTGTAACGAAAAGGCCATCAAATATGGAGAATGTTTTCATCTTATCTGTGGGAATTAATGGAATTTGCCAATAATTTTCAGCTACGTCTAGCATAGACAGAAATCTAGCCTTGCCCAACTTTTCTATCAGTTTGCTCTCTCTATGCCTGGGGCAGGAAGCAAATTTTTGATATGTTATTTAATTTTCTTAAGTTATACAAAAATTATAGTCACATCAGACTAGGAACCACATAGTGGAATAATTCCACTAATTATGTGTTTCAGCATTATCATCTTCAATATTTTCTCTTTTACTGCTTACCATTGAGACTATAGAATGAACAGGATTGTAGATTTACTTTTCATTAGGAATAATCTCAATAGTGTGTTGAATTAAATTTGTTCTGCCAGGAAGTTACAAGAATATGTCCAAGTTTCTGAGCAACAACTTGTTAGATTGCTACTTTTCTTTGCAAGTACTTTACTCACATTCTATTGTAAGTCCTGGGTTGTGCCTAAAAGTGGCCCACAGTGGATGAGTCCACTACCCTGATTAACAAATATAAATAAATAAATAAATAAATAATTTCCTGTGTCTGGATTAATGACAATGATTCTCTTATATGCTTCCAGCTGTCAGCAAACATACTATGGAAACCTAATTTTCTTTCCAGGTTTTCAACAAATTCACATGCTACATCTGTTTAGGTTTTCTTTTTTTCCAGTTTGCCTTCTTTGTAATTTATTTAATTTACTCTTTCTATCACTTCAAAAGGACTTTGCCACTTAGCAAGAAATTGATTTTTGCAAACTGGCACTAATTCAAACATTTTGACCGCTTCCTGAATTATCTAATATGAGAATTTCTACTGTATATTCTCAAGTTTGCTATGTTTGCTTTATTAAAAATAAATCATAACACATATATAAACAGAAATTCAAACACAAAATAAATATTAAACTTCAAATCATAATATACTTTAATACATTAATATCAGTAAACAAATTACTTCTAGCAATATACATCCTGCAACAAGTCTAACAACTATATATACTATATACATTGTGCCCTCTGCAATTCCTCTAATTATTAATATCAATATAATTTTATTGAATTAGACCTATTGCTATTATATCAGAAATATAATAACAGATTAAGAGGTAAAACTGATGATTCATTCTTCAAATTTCTGTATCAAATCCAGAACAGTTAGCCAATATCAAGATTAAGTGATTTTGACTTTGAAATCAATCTAATCAGACTGATTTCCTTTCCACAAAACGTCTTCAATAAAGCAATGAATTCTGAAAGGATAGGGAAGTCTGATTATAATAATTTTATGGTCATAATTTCCTGGCAAAAGCTAAGTGACACCATGGGAGGGGGTCATCATTTTATTGATACATGAGGGGACAGGAATGCGAAGGCTGCCAGCCCAGCCAGCTAGAATTTTGTAAATAATTCTATGTCGTTTGTGAATATTGATATGATTTGTATGCTTGCCTTAGAAATGTAAGAAAACTATATGTTCTGTACTGTGCTTCAGGATTGTAACCGCAGTGCACCATGCTGGAAAAGAGCAGAAAGGTGTATAAACTACATGCCTATGCAAATTTATGTGTTGAGGGTTAAGGCTGGAATATACAGAGTTAGCTTGCAAACTCTAAGAAAATAAGTAAAGAGTTTTACGATATGCTATAAAATTAGTTTATCTCAGCTAAGAGACAGAATGAGTGCAGCTAGGAATTCTTTCTATTGTCTGGAAACAGAAATAATTACAGGTTTCCAAGGTAAATGTTCTACAATTTCCAGTTCCAGGCAAGTTTCTAAGAGATAAGTGTCAGCTTCTAAGAGATAGGTATTCTTGACACTGAGGTGTTATATTTTAAGTTCCTGTTGACCTGGAAACTAAAAGCACAGTTGACAAGAATGATGTAATCTGAGATGACCCAGCAGAAATGTTTGTTAGTAACTTAAGAATTATCTCAGAGAGAAAGTCTGTGCATTTTGTGTCTTGTTCTGGACCTGTAAACATCCTTTCACCAGCACTTGTCTTTGCTCTGTAAGTAAGACTTAGATCATAGTATTTGTCTTAGAGATAGATAAGAATATAACAAGATTAGTCTAGATGTTTTCTGTATTTATGTGAGACTGACCTGCAATGTTGTTTTAAAATATTTCCTGTGATTCTGAACTGTATTGTCACTGTGTTGAGTTAATGAGTATTGTCTTGTGCTTTTATTATTTATTATTAAATATATTAAACCTTTTAATTGTGGCTGGTATTGTTTGGAGGTATTTAAGCTCTCAGAGTACTTGCATATGTATTTGGTGATACTGTACAGGCCACTCTTAAATAGCATTGGCCTTGAACACACTTACCATTTGGATAACAGTAACATTACACGGTAGAATTGGTCAGCCTTTGTAAGGGACTTATGGTAGTTGATAAGTAGTGGTTGGTGGCAGTGATTACTACCTTATAGTCTGGGCAGAAGGGGGCATAGCTAGTAAACCTGTGCCAGCCTTCCCCAGGAGTATTTCTGTGCTTACAAATAAATCAAATCTCAAAGTGTGTGTGTGTGTGTGTGTGTGTGTGTGTGTGTGTGTGTGTGTGTGTGTGTGTGTGTGTGTGTGTGTGTGTGTGTGTGTGTGTGTCAGCTACTTGGGCAGGGACACAAAGCACTGGTTGGACAGAGAGGGTGCTGGAGATTTTGGCTTGACCACTCGGCTGAAATCTGAACTCTATAGTTGTGCCAGTGGGGAGTCTTATTAGGGATCTGGAGAGAGAGAGAGACAGAAACCAGCCCCATACTGACTGTGATCTCTGTGTGCTCTTAAGGAAAATTGCACTTTGCTGTGTGTGTTCCTGTCATCCTCTCAATGTGCATGTCCCTCACTGGTGTTAGTGGTGAGGATTGAGGCTCCTTGATTACTGGGCCAGGGCAGGGGTGTCACAAGGAATATTATACAAAACTAAATCTTTAGAAATATAAAAGTTGTCAGACCATAAATCTTGTTCAGACATTTGTATTCAAATCCAGCAGTCATGCAAATAAGGAATATGGATATAAAATATGATATAAGTTTGATTTAGTATCCAGATTACATCTATAACATATTTTGCTATTAGACTATTTTGTTTTGAAAATCATGTATTAATACTATTGCTGTTTTAACAGAGAACCTGACAAGCAATTGCACCTCCATAAAAAAATTATTTATTTCTATCTTTGAAATTTGTTTTTATCAAAAGTGTATAATAATCTTTAGTTGTACAAAACAGATATATTAGAAAAGACCATTTCTTGACATTAGAATATTTATGAAACATGTCTCTAAAAATTTTAAGGATATTATTTATATTTTTTTCAATAAGTAGGTTGATATAGATTATAAAGAATATAATTACTAATTAATATCCAAGCCTAAGTATTTGCAATCTCAAATGCATAAGATTCTAGCTTTAATTTCTTTATATTCATTAAACCTAATTTCAGTCTCTTCAAATTAGTTGTGTAATTATCTAACCATTGTATAATTGTTTTGTACATTGCGGCTTGTGAATATTTTTCAGTGTCAGGAAACTTAACATCTCCCTCCTCCCATGTTCTTATAAGATGTGTATTAATGTTAATCTAGGCTTTTTAGGGAACTATAAGAAATTTAAAAACATTCTATTAACTTTCTGACTTTGATATTTGCTTAATGAAAGATGTACATTGCAGAATGTTTAAACGTTTTAGTAAGAATACCATTTTAATAAAGAACATTCTTTCTTCAGATGTAAAAATATGACCCCATTTATCTATTAGACAACAAAGATTTTGAATACAATTATCATACTTATCTATTCTTATTAATTATAAGTTTGACCTCAGAATTATTCCTAGGTATTTGATTATTTTCCCAATTTATATTTAATGCATTTTGAACTATTGTCTTATTTTTATTAAAGGCTGAAACTTTAGTTTTATTTTCATTAAAGGATAATCCACATACTTCCCCAAAGTCAAATATTGTTTCTCCAGTACATTTTGAATGACACACCAATATTCATTACTGTTAGCAGAATGTTTTCAGCAAAAAAAGGAGAATATTTGATTCATAAAAATCAGGTATTTTAAATCAGAGATATTATTATTGTGCCTGCTTGAAATGGCCAATGACTACACTACCAAAGCAAAGAAAATAGGGGAAAGTGGACATCTTGTTAAGTGCCTTTCTTTAGATCTAATGATTGTGATAAAAAATCATATTTTACATATGCTTTATTATTAGAATATAAAGCTTTAATTAAAAGTATAAACTCCTCTGGAAATTCTAGTTCTTCTAACATCAAAAACAGAAAATTCCAGTTGACTGAATTGAAAGCCTTTTCAATATCAGGACTTCTAATAATAATTTCTTCCTTTCTGTTTACATAGGTTCATAGGTTGGTACTGGGCTATCTGCCCGAAGGCATATATTAGCCCAGCCACATTGTGCGGTATTCACCGCCCCTTTAGTAGTTCCCTAGACCCTTGTACTAGCAGCTAGTACCCTTGGCCCCTATCTAATAGTGCTGTTGGTGTGATCCCTGGTGTGAACTTTCTGTTACCCATCCACTCATCAAGGTTCCTTATGAAGAGTGATAGTGAGGGGCTCTGTCTTATGTAGATCAGGACCCTGTTCCATAGTAAGGGAAGTCTCTGCGAAGGGAATCTATCCCTCCAGCATGTTCTATTCATTGTTGTGTTGAGGTTTATATCCCTAGAGCATGTAGCTCGAGTAGATTTGGTTTTGCTAAGATGGAGCATGTTCAACAATTTTGGGTTGGACATGGCTCTGTACGTTAGACAGAGATCACCTCTGAGAAAGCAGTATGCAACAGAGAACAGTCTTAGCTTTTTCAGTCGTGCTGCATAGGGCAATTGTTTGAGGCGAGTAATCCTCTTGGTTAGTTACCTCTGTGGTCTCTCCAGCTGCTGGAGATGTCTAGCCAGGTACATTCCAATTGGTGCATTGTACTCAATAATGGGTCTGATGAGGGAAGAGTAGAGGGGCACCATTACATCCTTAGATCTTGATGCGAACACTTTTGTGATCAGATGGGTCACATAGAAGGATTTTCTAACCACTTTGGCAACATGGTTTTCAAAGGAAAGCTGACTATCTACTTGGGTCCCTAGATCCCTTATTTCTTCTTCAGATTTCAGGGGATTACCTCCTATGTTGTAGTTTGTGGGTACTCTGTTTTTCCCAAAGGGGATTACTATGCATTTTTTTGCATTTAGCTTGAGACCATGGCTTTGACACCATGCATCAGTCTCATTTAGGCCCTTCTGGAGGATCTGCATGTCGGCCAGAAACTCTATTATAGCACCCAGTTTGCAGTCGTCCGCAAACTTAGTCAGCCACAGCCCTTCCGTGCTTGCCTGTACTTCTGAGAAGTATATTCCAAACAGGAGGGGCCCCAGGACAGAGCCCTGAGGCACACCACTCATTACTGGTCTGGATTCGGACATAGATCCCGCTGCTCTTACTTTATGGGATCTGTCTAAGAGCCAGATTGCGATCCATCTTGTGACATAAGAGTTTATGCCCAGGCTGGTGAGCTTATCAATTATACCTGAATGGGGAATGGTGTCAAATGCTTTAGCAAGGTCAAGGTAAGCCGTGTGAACCTCCTTTCCCTTATCTATAGCCTGAGTAACTGTCTCAAAGAAATCCACCAGTTTCAGGAGGCATGATCTGCCCTTGACGAAGCCGAACTGTGTGGGGTCCAGCGACTGGAGGTTCCCAATCTCTCCATTTATGAGTTCCATAATGATTCGCTCCATAGCCTTACAGATCAGACTGATCAGGCTTATTGGTTGGTAGTTCTCAGGGTCAGTTGTGGCCCCACCCTTGTGTAGTGGGACCACCATTGCCGTGCGCCATTCTACGGGCACAAATCCTGTGGAGAGGCTGAGACTGAACAGGGTATTAAGATGCGGGGTTAATTCCTTTTGGAGCTTGCGTATGACACAGCCTGGGACACCATCTGGTCCCATGGAGGCAGTGTTTTTAGCTTTAGATAGAGCCTTGTTAACCAACGTATCAGTAATAATTGGACTTACACAATCCCCTGGAATGGTAATAGGCCCTGTGTAAGTCCAATTATTACTGCTACGTTGGTTAACAGGGCTCTATCTAAAGCTAAAAACACTGCCTCCATGGGACCAGATGGTGTCCCAGGCTGTTTAATTAATTAATTAATTAATTAATTAATAAAAAACAAACTTCTTTTTACTTTGTCCTGTGTCTGTCTGTGCAGTATCCTATTTGAGCATCATTTCCTAACTGGGGAATATGAATTTTCAATCTGCTGACATGTATGGAAACAAAGATCTTATAGTTCACATTCAATAAAGAAATTGTCATACATGCATTTCAATATCTTGTTTCAGTACTGGTGAAATTAAACAATATTTCCATTAATATGGTAGACATTTATGATATTAAAGTGAATTTATAAAAAAGCTTTGTGGAGAATATTTAATAGCTTTCCTGGAAAAAAAACATTTATACAAATCAGGTAAAATACTATCTATACACAGCTTTACTTACTTTCAATTTCTTCATCTTATCCTTAGTTTCTTTCAGACTTATTCATTTTAATAAACTATCAATATCATCTGAAGATAGCTTCTAAATTTATTTTTAAATGTTCTCCATGCTTAGTCTATTTACTTCTTCTTTTTCTTGTATATTATTTAATTCAATATAAAAGTTTTGAAATTCAGAAAGTATTTCATTTGCAACAGAAAGCTTTTTCCCCACACTGAATACATTAACATTGTCTTTATGTGATTTGCTCGTGAAAGAACTTTTGTCGTACTGATTAAGTTCTGAATTCCCTTATAGATTCATAGAATTTTTATAGGAGAGTATATTTTTTCTAATGCTAGTGATGCTTTGAGGAATAAAATTTATTTAATGACTTGACTGTATATATTTATGTTCCTGTTTTGTACTTTAAATCTTTTAGAGCGCAACTGATCTTATAGATTTAATAATTCATTCTCCCATTCCTTAATTTTATTTCTACACCACATTATGACCATTCCATATAAATATGCTTTGAAAGAATCCCATATAATAAAGTTTTTAGAAAATTCATCTTCATTGGAACTTAAAAAATAATCAGTTTCTTTAATAAGCCAAGTCTGAAAATCTTTTAGTTTCATCATGTAAGCTGGAATTCTATTAACAATAACACATGTTCTTATATTAACTGTTAAAATGAATACAAAGGTATTGTGTTCCAAAAATGAGCATGGAAGTACTATAAACTTTTTGTATTTTGTTAATAAATCATTTGAAAGATAACTTCTATCTTTTCTTGATTGTGTACCTAAGGGATATGAGTTATGCATATATTTTAATAAGTTTGTTCCTTTTAGAGAGACTAAGTCTTTCAAATTAAGAATTTCAGTCCATTTTTAATGCTTTATCTGAAGCCCATATTAAGGGGATTTTAATTGCAGTAGAATATGATTATTGCAAGATACAATCAAAATCTCCCATGAAATGAAGCTGCCTCTCATGTTAATAAGAAGAATGTCAAGATATGTTTAGCATATTTATCTCTTAAAACTGGTATCCAGTACATATTTGCCAAGGTGATTAATCTATTGTGATATAACTGGAGAGGCCACAAAAGTACCTCACAAAGAGGATCCTAGGCCTTAAACACTTGTCCTATATGGACAGCCTCAAAAAACTCCAACTATTCTCTGTCTCATATCGCCTACTTAGAGGTGATCTCTGCTTGACTTACAAAGCCATGTCTGACCCAGCTCTGTTAGAAATGCTACATCTAAAGAAATCCCAATCCTTCCACACCACACACTCCAGAGACCTCATTACCACAATCAACAGAACATGCTGGAGGGACAGGTTCATAACCCAGAGACTGCCCATGCTATGGAATAGACTTCCGATACATTTCAAACAGAGCACCTCACTGGCCATCTTCAACAGAAATCTTGATGAGTAGATGGGAAATAGAAAATTCACCCCGGGGATCACTCCAGTGGCTCTACTCGACAGAGGCACTGGAAACTAAGGTCGGATGGCACGATGCCAGGGTAATCCTATGGGATAGGCTTGTAAAGGCTCCAGGGCCATTTGCCTAGTACACATCTATGAACCTATGAACCTATGTTTAATTATTACCATATCAAGCATTCCATCTTTGTCCAAGTTTGTAAAACTAACCTCAGGTGTTAATGTATTCTTTTTCCAAAGAATAGCTACTCCTCTACACTTAATTTTGAAATTAGTCTAAGGTCTAAAGCTTTCTCCAATTTCATGTAATAATGCATTTCTTGAAAAACACAACATCTAGATATTGAGTTTCAAGTATTTAATCAATACCCCTCTTTTGTGCTTGTTCCATTTGTTTTCTGACAATAGATATTACAGCTTATAACATATCTTGCAGTTCTGTATAATATCCTATCACACTTTTAAAAGGAGTGTTTTCTTTTTCCTGGGTTTCTTTTGTTATGTCTAGCAAGTCTTGTGGATTTCTACCATACAATAGCTCAAAGTGAGTAATTTCATTTGAGGCTTAGGTTGCTTCACTTACAGAAAACAGGAAATATGTATGCAGCTGATCCTAATTTTTCTCATCTTGTTCTATAACTTTAAAAAGGATGGACTTCAAAGTTTTGTTAAAGTGTTCCACTAGTACTTCGGTTCAGGGTGATATACAGAGGTTTCCAGCTATTTCATCTTAAAGAATTGCAGTAGCTCATGTACTACACTGAACACAAATGGGGTGTTTTGATTTGTAATGATTTCTAGTGAAATTCTAACTCTAATACATTGTGGCACCAGCTGTTTCACTACAGCCAAGGCATTTATTCATTTTAAGAGAAATGCCTCTTGGAACTTTGTGGCATAATCAGTGATTACCAGTATGTATTGATGACCTTTGCTTGATCTCACAAGGGATCCTAAAAGGTCCATAGCTATTCTGTCAAATAGGACTTCTATTATAGCTAAGGGGATCAAACGGTTCCTACATCCTGTTTTAGATACTACCTTCTGGCATTCTGGACAAGCTGCACAAAAAAATTCTACTTCTTTCATAATACCTGGGCTGTCAAACCTAGCTGAAATCCTAGATTTTGCTTTATCCATGCCTAACTTTACATTCAAAATTTAGCTAGGGGTCAACTTCATTATGAAAGGTCTAAAAGGCTTTAGTACTAGCTGGCTTATTATCTCTCTCTCTCACTCTCTCTTCATTTGCTCTATAAAGCAAATCATTTTTCGGTTCAAAATATAGGTACAAAATAGAAACGTTCTGCTATGTGATCACCTTTTAATTCTTTTCTATAGCACAACATGAAGTGACATCTTCCTTTTGGCATTTTTAAAAGTTAACATGCCTCACATGGAGATCAGCCAAGTCACTGTGTTAGTCTCATCCCTAGCCTGAAATAAGTTGGAAGGTGTAGCTTAATCTCATATAAAGACAGGTACTACTGCTTTCTCACCTTCACCCAATTCTCTTTGACTAGGTTTTCTATCTGTGATTTACTTCTGTTTCTACCACATGTGTACTTGTACATCTTTCTGCTTAAGTCTGTGTCTGGCCATCTTTCATTTTGTTTGCTCACCCTAGCACTCATCTGTTTACTTCTGAGTTTCTTCATTTGTCTCCTTTCTTATAAATATGGACCCTTCTTCAACAGCTTCTGTACTGACTTCTTTCAGTACTCTGGCTACAGGCATTTTATGCAGTGCATGCATAATTAAGAACCCTTCCCCGTCTTTCTTTGTACGAACTTTGTCTGTAGGCTTAACCCAACAAAGTTTTTTTGGTTAGACTCAGTTTCAGATTTATTTCATAGGTTCATAGGTTCATACTAGGCTATCTGCCCTGGGGCATTTATAAGCCTAGCCCGATTGTGTTTGGCTTACACCACCCCTTGATTTGAGTATACTGTGCCCTTTTTAAAGTTTAGTTTACTGTGCCTCTGTCTAATAGTGACACGGAAGTAATCCCTGGGACAAACCTACGATCCCCCATCCACTCATCAAGATTCTTCTTGAAGAGAGTCAGTGAGGTGCTCTGCCTAACATGAATTGGAATTCTATTCCAGAGCGAAGGGAGCCTCTGGGTTATGAATCTGTCCCTCCAGCATGTTCTATTTATTTCTGTGCTGAGGTTCAAGTCCCTCAAGTGTGTGGCTATAAGGGATTTAGATTTACTGAGGTGGAGCATGTCCATTAATTCAGGGTTGGACATAGCTTTATATGTCAGGCATAGATCGCCTCGAAGTAGGCAGTATGCAACTGAGTAGAGCTGGAGTTTTTTTAACCGAGCAGCATATGGCATCTGTTTGAGTCCCTTGATCCTCCTGGTGAGGTACTTTTGGGGTCTTTCTAATTGCTGCAGGTGTCGGGTAAGGTACATCCCAAAGGGGGCATTGTATTCTATGATGGGCCTGATGAGGGATGAATAAAGGGGCACGATTACCTCTCTTGAGCTAGATGTGAATCCTTTCATGATGAGGTGGGCTATGTAGAAGGTCTTTCTAACCACTTTGGCAATGTGGTTGTCAAAGGAGAGATTGCTATCAACTTGGGTCCCCAGATCCCTAATTACTTTCTCTGTACTTAATGGGTTACCACCTATGTGGTAATTTGTGGGCATATTGTTTTTGCCAAAGGGTATGACTATACACTTTTTGGCATTTAGCTTTAGACCATGGCTCTGGCACCAGTTATCCGTCTCTGCGAGACCTTTTAGAAGGATGTTTGTGTCAGCTGGAGAGTCGATTATGGCCCAGTTTGCAGTCATCTGCGAACTTGGTGAGCCATAGTCCTCCCATGTTGGCCTGTACCTCAGAAAAGTAAATACCGAACAAGAGAGGTCCCAGGACAGAACCTTGTGGGACACCACTTGTGACCGGTTTCGAGTCTGACATGGCTCCAGCAACTCTGACTCTGTGGGTTCTGTCTTTGAGCCAGTTTTTGACCCATCTTGTGACATAGGGGTTTATATTTAGGCTGGATAGCTTATCTATGATGCCCGAGTGGGGTATTGTGTCAAATGCCTTTGCGAGGTCCAGATAGGCTGTGTGGACTACCTTCATCTATGGCCTTGGTGACTGTTTCGAAGAAGTCGACCAGGTTCAAAAGGCAGGATCTGCCCTTGACGAAGCCAAATTGGGTAGGATCTAGTGTCTGTAGGTCCCCAATGTCTTTGTTTATGAGTTCCATGATGATCCTCTCCATAGCCTTGCAGACTAGGCTAGTCAGGCTTATGGGGCGATAGTTTCCAGGGTCCGCAGAGGCGCCACTTTTGTGGAGTGGGACCACTGTTGCTGTACGCCATTCTTTGGGCACATATCCTGTAGTGAGGCTGAGATTGTACAGCAGTTTTACTTGAGGTATTAGTTCTTCTTGCAGTTCATGTAGGACGCAACCCGGGATGCCATCTGGTCCCATGGAAGCAGTGTTTTTTGCTTTGGAGAGGGCGGCCTTCACCTGAGCATCAGAGATGTTTGGGAGGCTGCACTCTGCCGGGATAGATACTTGCTCTTTTGGGAGGGAAGGGGGGGGGAGTTTGCACTGAACCTGTCTGCCAGGATATTGGCGATGTCTGTGGGTTCAGTGTATTTTTTGTCGCTTAGAATCAACTCAGAACAAGTCTGGGAGTTGCATCCCAGGTTCCTAACATAACTGAAAAAAGCCTTATGATTGTCTTTAGTGTCCTGTGCAATTCTTCTCTCGAAACTGGCCTTGGAGGATTTTATGAGGGATCGTAATTTTTTGCTAGTACTGATCAGAGATGCCTTCCCTTTTAGGGATTTTGCTCTATCATGTAGTAGCTTCCTCCTTCTGTTGTACAGTTTATTTATGGCTGGGGTCCACCAGACTGGACGCCTGCCTTTGGATGATTGGGTCTTGATTTTGTTTGGGATAGCATGATCCATGCATTCCTGGAGATGTCCGTAGAATGCATTTATATAGGATTCTGCAGTTTGGACCGTAGTTTCCACTGGCCCTGGGGCCTTGAAGGATTCCACTTCGGTTTTGAGAAGTGTGAAGTTCACTTTTGAGAAATTTTTCACTGTGGTTTTCTGGGCTGGGGGTGGGGTCGGGATGTGGATATCCAGTGAAATTAATTTATGGTCTGATCTTACCAATGAGGGATATACTTCTGGTATGGAGCATAGAGTCCCCATGTTGGTAATGATCAGGTCTAGTATGTTTTCACCTCTTGTGGGAGTGGTGACTAGTTGTTCCATAGCATTTGAGTTTATAAATTCCAGGAACCTTTGGGCTAAGGTGCTGGGGCTTGAGTAATGCTCCCAGTCTATGTTTGGGTAGTTGAAGTCACCCAATATAATGGTGTTCGGAGAGATCTTCATGTTCTCCAATGTTTTCAGGAAAGCCGAGTGGGATTCCTGACTTTGAGAGGGTGGTCTGTAGGATGCTATAAACTAAAAAGCAGTCTTGCCCACTGTCAGTTGCACATGGATGGTCTCCAATACTTCGTGCAATGCCCCAAACCTGGAGGTGTGGATATCCTTGATAAATATGGAAACTCCCCCTCCTTTTGTGGTTCGGTCCGGGTTTTGGGGCCGAAAAGCATAATATGAGGTATAACCTGGTAGTGCTGGGGTGCTCTCTGGAGCCTTGAACCAGGTTTCTGTCACTGCACAGATATCGATGTTCTCCATACCGAGGAGAGCTTCGAGTGCATGCATCTTGAGGTTAAGACTTCTGGCATTTAGTAGCATTACCCTTAGTTTCTTGTTCCTTGTGCTGTCTATGGAGGTGGGTTTGACTTTTGAGCCTTGCCTAAAAAAGGCACTATGGGTGTGGCAAGAGCCTTTGTCAATATCCGAAAGCCCAGTGGTGACAGGTGCAAGCCGTCCCTAGCGAAGCAACGTGGCTTGTCAAGCATGTCATCCCAGGCTGACAGACACTGGATCCCCTTTGAATGACACCAAAATTTTAGCCAATTGTTAAAATCGATCATTTTGTCTTTATACCGTGGCATCATTCTAGGTGAGCGTAAGATGCTGCTCAAGGTCAGGGTCATACTGGCCTGGGCTACATGATCAGAGAGCTCCTCTATGTCTCTTTTCATGTAGTCGAGGGAGGTACGTCTCAGGTCATTCACGCCAGCATGTACAATGACTGAGTCATATTTGTATTTTCTTTGGAGTGACCTGAGTGCTTGCGTTATGTGGCGGATCCTAGCGCCCGATAGGCAGCTCACTGTGACCTTCTCTTTATTCAGCCTGGTGAGCGGGACGTCAGTGTGTCTGACAATAGAGTCACCTATTACAAGAGTATCAGGTGTGTTATTCAGCCTTAAGGGCTGTGACTGCTTGGCACACTGACTTTGTGTGCTATGTGTTGTACGTGTTTTGTTTTGGGGTAGCATTTGCTTGGATGTCTGCTTTGGAGGTCTCTGTTGCTTAGGTAGATTTTTATTTAGAGCCTCCGAGTATGTTTTTGTTTTTGTGTGTTTGGTTCGCTGTTGTGGTGGGACTATGTGATACTGGAATTGTGTTGTGTGAAGTTACCTTCTCCTCCTGACTGGTTACACCAGTTTTGAGATGAGAGAGCTCAGCCTCCAGTTTGGCTATATGGTTGCATCTCTCACATATATTTGAACCTGTTTGGAGGAGGAGAGGGTTGTCCGTGTACATGAGACAGTTGTAACATTGCCTCAAAATTCCCAGATTCACCAGCTGGACTGGAGAGGAAACCATTGACTGACCTTTGGACATGCTAGAGTAATATAGGGAACTGAATTAAAATGGACCAATAGGGGACAAGGTAATCAGAGAGTATAAGAGTAAGTAGTGCTTATGGTTTATTAGTGCTAACTTGTAAAATTACTTATTTGGACCAGTGAGGGGCCTTAGAATGAGAATATGGTGTTTAATTTGAGAGATAGAGCAGTTGTAAGGGAAAAAGTGAAGAGCAGACTTTGTGGAGCCAGGAATAGTTTAAACCCAATTAGGCGCTGCCCGTGTTCATGCGCTATCGCAAAACGCATAAAACTGCAAAAGAGGGTTTTAAGAGAGGGAGATCAAGGAGTTAGGAATTGACCCAAAATGGCCAATAAAACTACAGTTTCAAGGCAGTAACCACTCCCACAGGGGCAGGCAGGCTGCTCAATGTTTATTACTGCTACTGATGAACACAGAGACTTCCCTTTAGCCCAAGCAAACAATGGGCTCCAAGAAACTTACAAACAGTTCAGAACAGCAAATCTGTAACTGAACTTTTTTAAATCTCAGAAAAGTGGGAAAAAAGCAAGATTTTTTTGTTTTTTTGTTTTTTTAAGGAAAGCAGAGGTTCACAAGTATCAACAAGTTAGAACAGTGCAGTAAATGACCCCACACTTGAGTGCTAGGCTAGAGACAGATATAATCCCTATCCAAACCATTCTGCATTTGAAGCATCTAATTCCATAACCCTGTCTTCAATAGGGTAGTGTATCTCGGTAAGTACATATGTTGCTCCCCTTCCCATATTTTCCCCAATCTTTTGAAATGGGGAAAGTCCTCTGTAAGTATTTTGTTATTTTAGATTGGCCGATAAAGTTACTGGATATAATACTTTTCCTAGAATACTTCATTTTGTACTTGAGTTATAGGATACTTTTTCATACTTTGATGCACACATATTACTTCAATTTTCTGGTTACTAATAGTTTCATATCTAGACACATATTCTGTTTTAAGTAATCTTGGTTCCTAAATCTAACAATCATTGTAATTCCTTTACATCTTCCATATAATACAGTTATTAAGTTTGGTAACAGCACAATACAAAAAGGCAGAATTTACACTTCTAGAGGTTAAACACTCAGTCTTAGCATATTCCATTGCTTTACTGTCAGATACAGATTTTTTAACAGTTGTACAATACTTCACTATGTGCCTCTTCTTTAAACATTTAAAGCAAATTACTTCACACAATCCCCCGGATTCTGCAAGCCCTGCATGGCGTGCAGGACTAGTGCAGGTGCTCCAGCAGGCAATATGTCTGCAGTGCGGTCCAGGAATAACCTGTAGAGTCATGCACAAGCACTCCTGCACTAGACCTGCACTGACTCAGCCCCTGTATGCAAATTACCCCATTTGCAGGAGAAATCCATGTAAATGAGGTGAATTTGCGATCCAGGAAGCTGGAAACCGGCCGTGCAGGACTATTGTAACCTGCAAAAATGTACTCCGCCACTAACGGAGTATATTTCTGCAAATTACAAAACGGAACTATGACAGCTCCAAATAAAGGGTGGATATCATGTATAAAGCATGCCAATGGCCAACTATAAGGCCATTGGCATGGAAAACACTTGCCCAAAAAAAAAATCAACATTTAATTTTTTTTAGCTGATCTCAGCTGTTTAAGCGTAGGGCAGAGGCGAGCAAATGGGATCGGGGGGACAATAAGAAAAAGTACCTTAAATAAGCATGCTAACCAAAATCACTATTATGCCATTATACTCAATGGCAGGCAGAAGACAACATGGCCAGTGAATAGTTGTTGCAAAGGGGGATGGCTCAGTGTGGAGCATGTAACTATGCATTAGCAGGCAATCCTATGCAAATAAGAGTAATGATAGTGAATCCCAGATCTCCCCTGCATGCTAGGCAGCTCTCAAAAGTGTAAGAGCAGGAATAGCTTGGTGCAAGCCTAGTAGTTAGCTAACATCATAGGAGTGTGTGTCAGGCATACTGTAAGCGGATTGGAGCCCTGTGGCTCGGGTTTGCTCCTTTTGCTCCTAGCTTAGCACAGCTAAGCAAGGGGGGTGTGTCTGAGGCTGCCTAGCACTATTTACATTGTCTAAGCGGGTGCAAGAAAAACAAGTAAACCAGGAAATAGCAACTCTGTGCACATTTGAGCATCGTGTTTGTGCAGCGCTCCCCCGGGCTTAAACAGGAAGGCAATGGGAAGGGAAAACAGCAGTAGGAAGGTAATCTAGGAGAACTAGCATAGCTGGCAGGTGAAATGTATCAGAATCAGCCAATTACACAGGCAGCAGACCAGCCCAGTCCAGAACACTACTATAAACCATGCAAACACCTTTCCCTCTGTTTTTTCCCATACTCTACACCACTGGGGTATACAAGCGGGGACGTTTTAACAAACAAAACAACAAAATGATAGGGGCTGCAGTAGCAATCATACAACAACATGTGTAAGAGGCTGAGGGTGATGAGGATGAGAATGCTGTCAACCAGTCCACAGTGAGGAGACAGGGAACAGTGTACAGACCCAGAGTAACCTACCAGGGGCTACATGAGCTGGAGATAGTGGAGCACTATAGGGTGGACAGGGACCTCTTACAGCAAATTGTTGAGTTGTGTTGGCCACACCTGACACACAGAACTACCAGAGGGGAACCCATCCCAGTGGATACCAAGGTATATGTAGGCCTAAGAATACTAGCTGCAGGTACCTTCCAAAGGCCAACTGGGGATATGATGAGAATCTCACAGGCATCAGCATCCAGGGTACTCCACCAATTCCTGGATGCCATGTCAGCACATGCCAGTGAGCACGTATATTTCCCCAACACCCGTGAGGCATTGCACAGCAATATGCAACTGTTCCACCAAATAGCAGAATACCCTGAGGTAGTGGGTGCTATAGACTGCACATACATACGCGTCAAAGCACCACCCGGTGAGTGGGATAGGGTCTACATCAACCGCAAGGGCTTCCCCTCCAACTGCCAGTTCGTGTGCGATGCCCAGGGCATAATAATGAATGTGTGTGCTGGCTGTCCTGGAAGCTATTACGATTCACACATCTGGCTTCTGACACACCACAGATTTGCCAATGGGGACTTCCCTTACGGTCACCTAGTGGGGGATGCTGGTTATGCACTGGAGCCATGGCTGATGATACCCATGAGAAATGCACACACACCTGAACAAGAACTCCATAATGAGGCACACGCACAGACCAGAATTATAATACAGCATGTGTTTGGGATGCTCAAGTCATGGTTCCAGTGCCTGGACACATCCGGTGGAGCCTTGCAGTACTCACCAGCTACATGTACCCAAATTGTCATCGTATGTGCCATGCTACACATTATGATCCTGTTGAAACAGCTGCAGCAGGAACAGCACGGGGCAGGGCCACACAGTCCCCCACTATTGCCAAGGCCTGCACAGGCATGGAGTGACTCAGAAGTGGAACAACCTGAGCCTGCCCCAGTAGGCAGAAGGAGGCATGCCCAGTATGCCCTGGCCTTGGCAAAGAGGCAATGCATAGCACATACACTGACACAGGAGGGACCCAGGGAATGACACCTCTCTCTTCCTTGCACATACAGTAAAAGGGATGCCAAACATGACACTACCTATACTCAACCATGTGTAGGGAGTGTACTATGTACATCCAACATAGGCAGCCCTGCAGCACCACCCTCAATACTGGGACACCCACAAGGTAAGTAACTCAACCTACCAATTGCCAAATGGAGTAGAATGTGATGTTACCTGTATCTATGGTATGTATGTGAGAATGCAAGGGAATCGGGTGGCTGAATGGTATGCCAGCAGATAGTAGACAGCTATAGTGGCACCATGAGATCTGTAACAAATACTGGTGTCACCATAGTAGCCAGTACTACACAGGGCGACAAAACCCACTGCAGGAAATGTGCTGGGCCACATGTGTGTCCATATGACTCACACATGCCAGTTAGGGAGGTTCACATACCCAACAACAGTCTCAACCAGCAGGACAGGTGTAGAAGAACACAGACAAAGGCTGTGCTATGGCCAATGAATGATGCCTCTGGGTAACCCCCCCCCCAGGCCTACACAGACTACAGCAGGTCAGGCAGTGGGATGTTAGTTCTGAAGGGTAGGAAGTCAAAAACTAATATGTAGGTCAATCAAAGCTAGGACCTGTAGTACACTGACATGCCTCTAGTCAGCATGATAGGTTAGAATACAGAATGAAATGGAGTACCTGACATACCAGTACAGTCATAGCAAATGTGTACAAGTGTCAGGTGTGCCCCCCATCCTATGTAGGAATGTAGAAACAGTCAGGTGTGCCCCCCCAATCCTGTGTAGAAATGTAGTAACAATCAGGTGTGCCCCCCCAATCCTGTGTAGAAATGTAGAAACACTCAGGTGTGCCCCCCAATCCTGTGAAGAAATGTAGAAATAGTCAGGTGTGCCCCCCATCCTGCGTAGAAATGTAGTAACAGTGAGGTGTGCCCCCCCAATCCTGTGCAGGAATGTAGAAACAGTCAGGTGTGCTCCCCCAACCCAACTTAGAAATGTAGTAACAGTCAGGTGTCCCCCCAAACCTATTTAAAAATGTAATAATGGTCTGGTGTGCCCCCCAATCCGATGTACACATGTTGTAACAGTCAAGTATGGCCCCCTACAACCGTATGTGTAGGTATAATAACAGTAGAGCACAGACGCCCAGAGGTGGCCAAGGTAGCAGGATAGGTTGTAGTACTTGCACAATATGCATGTATGTCTGTGTTAGGTTGGTGTGTGTTTCATATTGTGTGAGAGTGGTCAGTATGTATGCATGTTGAGGTAAAACCTGGTGGCCATTGCCCACTACTGCTGATAACAGGGACAAGTCCTCACAACTGCAGTGCCAAAGACAATTCCCACCAGTATAACACATGCTAGCAGTAAGCCATTGTAAATGTATGGTGGTAATATGTGTCACCATCTGAAAGATTGACATGGCATGGCTGTTGGGCTAGATATTCAAGCAGTACACAGGGAAAAGTACCCAGACATACAGTATATATTGTGTCACTGTGAAATGGAGACACCCTTGGAATTGTACATATGGGTATGCATCACATTATCTGGTCCTGTAGTAGGGGATACTGGTGTTGTCTGCCCAAACACGTGCAGATCACAAAGGAGGTAGGACTGATGTATTGGGAAACAGCTGATGTACCTGCACATGCCAGCATAACTGGAATGCCCCATGCATATCTGTGTGTCAGATGTAAGTAGTGTCCATAGCACACATGCACCCAGCTCACGGAAACACCACCTACAGGCACCTCTCTGGTTGTATCCTTGCTGTGGGGAATGGGTACAATATGACCCCACCTGTATATGGCAATAGTGAAGGAATGCAGCATGCAGTGCAGGTGTCCCATGCAGGTGTGTCCCTAGCCATAGGTAGTACCCTGCCAGCATCCACACCACCTGATCAAGACTGATAGAAGGTATTGACATGAACACCTAGC
Organism: Protopterus annectens; assembly: GCF_019279795.1. NCBI lineage: Eukaryota > Metazoa > Chordata > Ceratodontiformes > Protopteridae > Protopterus > Protopterus annectens. Next base: position 1,142,502,651 of record NC_056731.1, read on the forward strand.
ACACCTACCCTGTCACCCCAGGGGAATATACTGTATAGGGATCTGAGTCTGTAGGACTGACAGAATGCAACAGCCTGCCACATCTGGGCCACATCAACACCTACTGGCCCACAGGCCTCTGCCAAAGGCCTGTGTCCTACACGTACTGCCAATGCATATTATGTCATGGACACCCAAATAACATAACACACTCCACATAAACCATATGCAAGGCCATGTGGACAAACCACAGTAACATGTGCACCATGTCCCACTGCATGAACTGCGGACCAACACAGCTGTGATGGGGTGATAACCTTAGGGAAAGTATCAGAGAATATATGCATAATGTATGGAAGAGGATAGAATAACAGAGAGGGGGTGGGAGCATGGGCAGCATGGAATGTGCAAGTTCCAACACAAAGCTGTGTGCACACACTATCCCTGGCTGCAAACACATAAATGGGTGGCTACATACCTGCCCATACACCACAATAGGGGTAATGTCCTGATGCATGGCCCCTGCCTCTGGGTAACCTATGCAAATCTATACAGCTGTGAGGTATTGCCACAGCAAGATAAGGCCATACTGACACCTCAATGGATGTACACGTATGGGATCCTCTGCCAGCACTGTACCAAGGTGCTGAACTGGATACACAGACCCAGCAGCAAGTGTCTGCAGCTCCCCCTCCAGAATGGCATAACTTACCATGAACATGTAGGCATCTGCCCACAATACCAGAGACAGCTGCAGTCACCCTTGTCCCCCAAGACATCACTGTGAGCAAGAATGTCCACCTGACAGTAGATGAGGACAGAAAACATCACAGTGTATAACAGCACACATGTCTGAATATCTCTGCTGACAGCAGTACCATGCAGCTGAAGTAGCACAGACACAGTCACCTACAGTACACACTATCCCTTGCACAGTTTGTCCCCATATTGCCAAATGATTGACGGATACCCTGCAAAAACAGTTTGCTACCTGTAGGTATACAACACAAAGGTATGCACTGGAGTACAAACTACATGGAATCGATCCACACATTCAATACAGAAGGGCATACTGGGCAAGCTCACACACTTAAAATGAAGTCCATGTCTGCAAACAACAGTGGACTAAACATATCTGGCAGTTGCAGATGTTAGTGCATACACTCCTCAGTATGCACCAGCTGTGGCGACCCCTAACTGGGAAAAGCTGAAAGAAGAAGAAGAAGAAGATCCAAGGACAACACAGTATAATAAGCCAAAAGTAGACATATATAGATGTGTGGAAGAGACTGATTGTGACAAGGAGCCCTCCATTATGAGGCCTGTCCCATGCAGCACACAGCCAAATGGCTACAACCACATGAGGTGTAAATGTCACTCACTGTAGACAGCCACCAGTATCCGTCAGCATTACAGACTATGTGGTGCATGTGCTAGCTGTGCAATATGACTGTACAAGGAAGTAGTCATCTAGCAGCTGTATACACGTACCTTTGGAATATAACCCTGCATGTGTCTGCATGTGGTGTGTAAACGACTAGATGAATGAGTTATGGCCCATGCACAAACACTTCCCCCCCCCCATAGCCCTACTATGACAAGCCTGCTGTCATCCACTTTGAATTACACCTTTGGGAAAGGTGTAGCCCTGTAATCTCAGTGGTGCATCCTATAACTGCATCCTGCTGTAGTGTGATAAACTAGTTAGGTAGAAGTTCTAATCCCAGACATGGCAAGTGTGTGTGTGTGTGTGTGTGTGTGTGTGTGTGTGTGTGTGTGTGTGTGTGTGTGTGTGTGTGTGTGTGTGTGTGTCTGTGTAGAGAGCAATGCTTTTTAGGCTAGTCACATTCACTATAATTCAAATGCCCTACTTTGGCAAGGCTGCTGATGTCATTCACTGTGAAATACACCTTTGGGAAAGGTGTAACCCAGTAATTTCCGTGGCATGTCCTATAACTGTGTAATGCTGTAGTGTGATAAACTAGTTAAGTACGAGTTTTAATCCCAGACATAGCAAGTGTGTGTGTGTGTGTGTGTGTGTGTGTGTGTGTGTGTGTGTGTGTGTGTGTGTGTGTGTGTGTGTGTGTGTGTGTGTGGAGAACAATGCTTTTTAGCCTAGTCACACTCACTACAATTCAAATGCCCTACTTTAGCAAGGCTGCTGATGTCATTCACTGTGAAATACACCTTTGGGTAAGGTGTAGCCCAGTAATCTCTGCGGCATGTCCCATAACTGCGTACTGCTGTAGTGTGATAAGCTAATAAGCTAGTTAGGTAGGAGTTCTAATCCCAGACATGGCAACAGTGTGTGTGTGTGTGTGTGTGTGTGTGTGTGTGTGTGTGTGTGTGTGTGTGTGTGTGTGTGTGTGTGTGTGTGTGTGTGTGTGTATCTCTGTAGAGAGACTACTCATGCTCACTACAAATCAGAAGTCCTACTTTGGCAAGCTTGCTGATGTCATTCACTGTAAAATACACCTTTGGGAAAGGTGTAGCCCAGTAATCTCCATGGCACATCCCATAACTGCGTACTGCTGTAGTGTGATGTAGAACTCTGGTAGGGGTTCTATTCCCACACATGGCAGGTATGAATGTTTGTGTGTGTGTTTCTATGTCTGTGTAGGAAGCAATGCTTTTTAGGCTAATCACACTCACTATAATTCAAATGCCGTACTTTGGCAAGCCTGCTGATGTCATTCACTGTAAAATACACCTTTGGGGAAGGAGTACTCCAGTAATCTCCGTGGCACATCCTATAACTGCGTAGTGCTGTAGTGTAATAAACTAGTTAGATAAGAGTTCTAATCCCAGACATGGCAGGTGTGTGTGTCTGTGTTTGTCATTCATATCCTGTGTGGAGGTAGCTGTGAGTGTGTAACAACTGGACTCATTGTGGAGCGGGTTTTGCAAATTTCTTATATGGTGGCCCTAGTATATGTCACAATGTCCACCATACAGGGATAACAGATGTGAAATAGCCGAGAGGCTGGGGTGCAAATCCACACCCCTACATGTGACATCAAGGCCAGGTGAACAAAGTTAGCAACCCATGTATTTCCCAGAGAACACTCTCAACCCATGTCTCATACACACACACACACTTGCCTAGGCAACAACCGCTATGTTGGTAGTACCCTGCATATTGCCCACTGATAGTAACCATGGTGTGATTGCAGTGGACTACAGAGGGCATGGCACCTTGTCCATCAGTCCAATAGGCACATACATGCAGACAGTGCACCTTCCCTATGTTCCCCACTGGACACCTGCAACACCTGTGGTGCCATCAAATATGGCCCACAAAGGACATACCATGCCTGAAACACATGCCCTGTATGGACAGATGCCACTGACACCAGGGAATACCTGTATCATGCTATCAATGTAGGTGCAGGGTCAACCTGCTGTCCATTAACAGTTCCCACCACATGAGGCCTGGACTGGCACATCTGATGATAACAATCTATGTACACAACATGGGCCAGACACCCCAGATACAGTTCCACATGTCACTGTACCTGCATGTGGGAGGTGTGCACATCCCAGACACAATCCATGTCATGGACTAAGGAACCCATACATGGCAAGCAATGCACAGCAGTGTCCACATGCAATAGTTACCCAGGTGACTGGATGGTGAATACAATACTCACCCATGTGGGCAAATCCAGACACTACACCCCTGAGCCACACTGCAGACCATTGTCATGTGGGCTGATGCCAAGGTATACCCATCACCTAGCCTTGTACAGCCGTCTGGCACAGTCGAACACTACACACCCATGAAGCAATGCATTCAAGCATGTCAGTACTGGCACCCTGTGTCTGTGTGTGTGGTGTATGATGCCTATGACCACATTCGCACTCACTACAACCCCCATTGGCATACTGAAGCATGCTGTCAGATGTCAGACACCTCCACATACCCTTTGCCCATATAACCTTTGTATAACCCCTGTGGTGCATGTGAAACTGCACAGTACTGTGTTGTGGCAATCTAACTAGTGATGAGTTGTATTCATGACCCTGCAAGTGTGTCAATGTGTGTGGGTCCCTGTGAGAGTGTGGATGTGTTGACACTGACACCTGTTCATGTGGACAGGCACGTGTACTACACCTACCGTATAGTTACCATAACACTGTTGCAGATGTCATTCACCATCACATATAAATTTGGAGGGCTTCTCAATGTGTAACCTATGTGGTGCATCCAATAACTGCATAGACATGTGATAGCAATACATAGTCAGTCAGAGGTTTGATACCCTGTACTGGTAGGTGTGTGATACAAACATGCTTAAGTTTTACTTTCCCACCCCTCCTTGACTTTTCTTGGCCTCTGTCTGCCTCTCACACTCCCTCTCCCATGGATGTGGAGACTTACACCTGCTTTGCTTAGGCAGCAGCATGTGTATTGTAAGTGATGCTCATGATCAGCTGATGGTTTCTGCATGAATTGCAGCCCTCCTCTAGTTGATTGCATGTGGAACAGCTGTGGTAACATTCCCATAGCCAATTGCATGGAAACACACTACAGTATCTAGGAACATCATGTTGGTATTGGGCCTTTTCATTCACTGTGAGCAGGAACTAGATCTGTTGTTTGGCAAACAGCATCACATATGGATTGGGGATTTAACTCTAACAACATACACTGTGGAAACAGGCCAACACACAGGAGGGGGATTTGCCTGACTTGACTACAGACTGTAAGTGCTGCTATACTGCAGTTGGAGCAATGTTGGTTTAACAGGCTGTGTGTGGATATGGCTGTCCTACATGTTTTAATACCTGTCATGTCAATGCTATGTTTGAGGATACCTGCAATACATACCTGACATCTCCTTGCACTAAGAGGTTGGGACTACTGGGGCTAAGGTAAAGCTCCACCCCATGTTCAGAACATATGGTGAACATATAATTATCCGTATATCTATATAGATATATACACATATACATATCAACATACATAGATGTATATGTACATATATATATATATATATATATATATATATATATATATATATATATATAAACACTCAGATATATACATATACAGAGCAATATATGTCTACACATATACAGATAGAGATACATATGCACATATATGTATGGACATCTACATATATATTGATAGTAGTAGGTATATCAGAATAGATATGTATGCACATATAGTTATAGATATCTACATATATACCAACATAGCTAGGCATATCTGTACACATAGGATGTGCATACATATTAGCTATATATACCTATATGTATATATACATATATGTATATATATATATATATATATATATATATATATATATATATATACATATATATATATATATATATATATATATATATATATATATATATATATATATAGATATAGGTATATATCTATATATATATATATATATATATATATATATATATATATATATATATATATATATATATATATACATATATATATATATATATATATATATATATATATATATGTGTGTGTGTGTGTATGTACATATGAAGAGATGTACACATGGCCATATAGATATATATATATATATATATATATATATATATATATATATATATATATATATATATATATATATATGTTGCACTATACAGATGTGTATACAGACATATGTATGAGTATACATGTGTATGTACATGTAGGCATATATTGACCTATTACATGTATATAGCCATATTCCTGTCAAGTGTAAACCTCACGGTTGTATATACCCTCTCAGATGTATCCCACCGTATTTATCTGCTATGTGTACATTATGATAAAACAACATATGTGATGCAGTCATATTAATAATGAGGACTACACAATTTTGGAAGTAAAGGCAATTGTTAAATACTACTCAATATGTGTATTGACAGCTATATTGGTAAAACAACAGCTGTCGTCACAGTGGTCATGACGCAGTGGTTAAGTGTTGTGACCCTAGTGTATAGGGTCCTGGGTTCAAGACATGCAAGGGTTGTTCATTTTGTTGCTGGGCAGAACAAGGGCTGTCAGATACAGAGTAGTTAAGGTAGTTTTGATCAGCTTTAAGCTGGTTCACACGAACATAAGCGTTGCTAAGCTATGAGTGAATGTACGGGCACACACACAGTGTAGGCTTCGCTTACCAGTGTGCAAATAAGCTCAGCTGTTATATTGCAGCATGGCTGATACTTGCTAAGCATGGCTTAGCCCTGGTAACCAGGTCACACCACCCAGTCTGATAACATCGCAGGGTAATGACATCTGTAATAAGTGTATGTAATGCCATGTACAATATATGCACCTATGTGCTGTCATTAGAGTAGCAAAGGGTGTGATTGTCATGTGTGGGACACAGACATATATGAGGCCTGTACAGCACTGTTATCCATGTGAATGTGTTACATACAGGGGTAGTAGCCCAGGGTACGTGCTGTCACGGGTCCTAAACAGTTTGCCGAATGTCCGTTTCTCCAAATGTGAAACGGCTGGGCATACTTGTGTGAAAGTGTTTTTTGCCAAAAAGGCACTTTCACAGAAGTATGCTGAATGTTAAGGGAAATTGTTAGGGGAATGGCTGTTGCTGAGATCGTAGTACAGTGGGGAAAAGGGAATATTCCCTTTTCCCCACTGTAGTGCGATCTCGGAGTGAAAATATAAAAGTATGGGGAGGTGCAGGGGGGCTTTTTGTGTTTGATTTGGGTTTTGATTTTTACTATTTATTAGGGACTTTAGCAAAAGTGCTTTTTCAGCAAAAAGCACTTTCGCTAAAGTGGATTTGGTGATTTGGTTTCGGACAATTGAACTTTCGTTCGGTCATCCTGGACCCGCTGTCACACAGGTATGTAGTGTATCATGGCTGTACTACTGTTGACAGTGCTTACCCAGGCAAGAGCAGAGTGCTAAATGCAGTACTGACAACAGGCACACCTGCAGGCATAGCTGTACACTGAGACCTCCCAGTTGTATCCCTGGTGTGTGAGCTGTGTCGCAGTATATACCCCTTACTGGGTAATGATCTGACATGTGGAATGTAACTGTAGACTACTGTCTGTACAGCACATGTTAGTGATGGCTTCTGACATGTAGTTATGACATACATATTGTTGTCAAAGTCTGTCTGTCAAGACACATCCTACTGCATAGTTACCTGCTGACCTGATGACTGTCAGTCCCTGTACAGATGTGCAGATGGCAGGTATCCAGCTGAGATATGTACAGGCAACCTAAGCTTGGTTGACACTGACATGTCTGCCCAGCTGTGTAAGAACTGGCACATATAGGAGATGTCACCCTGTACACAGCACATGCCACAGGTACCTCCACTGCACTATCACAGTCAAAAGAACATGCTTGGGTTCAGGTCTCCATCACATTCACTAACCATGTGTTGTAATGCATGTTGCATACATGTCAACTTGATCACCTCAGTGGCCATGTGCAGGAGGCACCTGGAGGATTGGCTGATGCATGTCATTCTCACCCTGAGGGTCACCACAGTAGTGCCTGTCAATAGATTGCCTGCTGCCATCTGGCAGGTGGCAGGACACCACTGTACAGACAACCCCTACACAACCCATCTCTCCTTGGACAATAGCTAGGTGCATAGCTATGACCACCTGCAATGATGCACCCCTGTATTGACACATGTGTATGTGTGCATGACTGAGTATAGCAGTGTCTGTGTGTTAACACACGTGTACTTGGGAATTCCATGAGGGCCTTCGCAACCAACACAACACCCTTTGCCATAGTCAGTTGTGGCTACTGCTGTATGGGACATTACATGTACCCTGTTAAGCTCCTCCCCATACTGGCTACATAAGCCTTGCAGTACCACAACAACAGTATTGTACAAATGGGTTGATAGGCATGGGATACCGATTGTGTTCTGGCATGTGTGTGTAGTTGTGCATGTTTATATATCTGTAGGGTACAGCATTCCAAGGTCACATACTCCTATTACAATACCCATTGCCACAGAGTAGTACAGATAGTGTTGTTGCTGCCCATAGATGAGGCATGACAATGCAACACCCTCCTAAGCATGTGGCATGTGCATTTGATGCATATCCCTGTAGTACCACTGTTGGGGTATACTATGGGTTGCATCGCAGTCACGGCCAATGTGTGATGGTGGGTATGGCCTAGTGTCATCATGGGTTTCAGGGAGTACAATATCCACTGGGGGATGTGGGTGCTGTTTACACTGTCATTACACCAAGGTACACTTGGTATATGTCCCATGTATCACGTTATGGTTACCATTGTCACCATCAACCATACAGATAACTGATACCACAATCCAGGCCAGTTATGCATGTGCTGTGTGTAGCCTACCTGTAACATGCTGGACACGGACAAGTTAGTTAGCAGCAATAGACCCTGGTATCTCGGATGTGTGTCTGCTTGTTATGTGTCTGTTAATGTGTATATGAAGGTACGTCACACTGCGTATTGTCCATATACACCCATTACATCACCCATTAGCATACTGTACATGTCTGGGGATGTTCTGCATGTAACATGTAACCTGGAACACACCTCACCCTACATGCTGTGTGGTGTGTGCAATGTAAGCCACACACTTCAGTATCACTGCATAGCTAGGTAAGTGCACAAAGATCTAGTTGACCACCCCTGGTCATCCTATAGTTTCAGTTAGAAATTACTTTCTTAATAAGATGGGCCTTTTCTTACATTCATATTTGTTGCCTAAGGTGTACAACTACCACCTTACATCAAAGATGTATTTGATTTTTAGGTAAAACAAAGGATATACAGTGGACCCAAGATATTAAGAACTTTTGTACAAGTATATATCATAGTTTTGGTTTGGAAGCCTTACGATTATTTTTGGGTGTAAGTCTGGCATCAAAATATGTTATAGAATTAATTTATTTTTGTCTGAAGAATAATTATTTTGAATTTAATGAAGATTTATACTACCAGAGGCAGGGAACGGCAATGGGGGCAGCTTTTGCCCCCATGTATGTCACTTTTTTGTGTGGGCCTGTTTGAAGTAGAATATGTATATAAATTGGAATTTTATCAACAGAATGTAGTGAAATACTATAGATTTATACACAACTTCATTCTTTTGTGTAAGGGGGAGTCAACAATTAGTGGGGGATTTTGTTTTACAATTACAAAATCACAGATTTAATCCAGAATTTGATGGGTTGAAAGTGAGTAAGACCGTTTCATTTTTGGATATGGTGTTGAATGGGAGTAAGAAAAATAAAATAAGAACAACAGTACATAGGAAATTCAAGGATGTAATTCAGTGTTTACAGGGGCAGAGTTGTAACCCCACACACACACATACACACACACACACACACACACACACACACACACACACACACACACACACACACACACACACACACACTCCCTTTACAGGTCTTACCCTATGGGGAATTTTTAAGAATACGAACGCTCTGTAATAATGATGAAATTTTTGAAGTATAACTAGAAAAAAAAAAACATTTAGGATGTTTATTGAAAGAGGTTATAAAAAGGAAGTTTTGAAAGAGTATTGGGATATGTTTAAGCAGGAAAGTGTAAATAGTCAAAGGAATAATAAAGTACAAGTAAACAGAATAAAAACTACACAGAGGTAGACAAAAGAGATGTATTTTGTTACCACATACAATACATTTAATTCAAAGCTGGTCGAGCAGGTAAAATTTCACTGGGGCTACTTGATAACTCTGAAAGATTTTTCGGAACAGTTATGTAGAATTCCTAGGATTTCCTATAGTAGAGGAAGAAATATTAAAGATATTTTGGTTCATGGTAAATTTGTTGCCCCTTCAGTTGGGGCCCTATTAAGTATAACCCTGTGGGGGTTGTATGGGGTATGTAGTTAGGAGCTTTCCAAAAATAAACGGGAAAAGATTTTTGGTACAAGGAATATATGGATGTGAGACTAAAGGTATTATATATGCATTAAGGTGTCCTTGTGATAAGATTTATGTGGGGGAAAGTAAAAGTTGGACGGAATTTGCCTGGTGTTTTAGTCTTCTGTGGTTTGGCAGTTTCAGGGGATTTTGAACTACATTTTGATTTATTATTCACTCTACTGGATACTTCTGTCTATTCGGTTTACCCTATTAACAAATTAAAAAAAAACTTAAAAAAAAAAAATCTTAATACATCATTAGTTATTTGCATACTTTAACAGTGTTATTGAAAACAGGACTGAAAAAAATCAGATAGCTGTTGACCATTTTTAATATAATTCATTCTTCTTTATTAAAGTAAAGCGCTTTTTGTCTCCACAATGGTAGACTTCCTCAGACAAGTAACATACAAGTTTCTTTCATTTAAATACGAATCAGCTAGCTCTAATTAAAAACATTAAGCCTATCACCATTTTCTTTTACATGACATCACTAAATACAAATCACACTACAAATCCGTACATAAATTTAAAGAAACAGTCCGCTGTCATCTTCCTTCTTAAAATAAACAAATGACCACGCTTATAAATGTTGGTACAAGTTAAAAAATGTATATGAGTATGGCTTAAACTACGTGGGTATTATACTTAGGGAACAACATATTTAACTAAAATAAAAAATTAAAATTAAAGTGTTCTCTTAACGTGTTAGGCTTTTCAGCTTCAAAATACACACAATTGAAGTTACTTCGTTTAAACCTGGAGGGGTATATGAATTCAGTCGCAGTTGCCAAAGGAGCTCCTGTTTCTCTAACAATAGATGTTGGGAGCCTCCTTTTGTACTGGCAGGAACTTGACCTATCACTTTGAAAAGAAAGTGATGTGTGTGGTTCTCAGTGCAATTCCTAGCTAATGCTTTTGTTGGGGTCTTTTTCCGAATGTGGTAGGTATGTTCGTATACTCTTTCCCTTAATCTCCTGTCTGTCTTTCCCACATAAAAGCTGGGCAGACCTGATGGCACAGATCTGAGTTGCAATTGTATCTACCTTTTAGTTCAAATCTCCTGGTACCTATCTCCAGTTTGTTTCCTGTTGCTATATATTTGCAATAATTGCAACTTTCACATTTGTAGGTACCTTCTGTTCTACAAAATGACTTAAGGTCCATTTCTAAAATGTTTTTTAAATTCCTACCTTTTCTGTAAACAAGTTTTGGACCATTCCCTAATTTTTCATGGACACCTTGTTCTGTCGTGAACAGGTTCCAATTTCTCCTTAAAATACCTTCAATTTCCTTAGCTTCTAGACAAAATGGGGTAATGAAGCTGATACATGGTTCCTCAACTGTGGCTCTACTTTCTTACTGATAACTCAGGACTAAGCTGTTAAATGGTATCACAACATTAACCTCCTCCTCCTCTGGGTGTACAGTGTGGACGGACATAAGGATTGGTTTGTAAACCCTATTCTCCTTTTATACTGAACTTCATCTAAAAGGTCAAGGACTAAGCTGTGTGGGTAACCCCGACTCAAAAACATTTGTTTAAGTGTTTCACATTCATCTAGGAAAGCACAGTTCTTTGTAACCATCCGTGCTGCCCAGACAAACTGGCCTTTCAGCACTGATCTCTTTTGACAAAATGGATGGCAACTCGAAAAGTGTAACATAGTGTTAGAATACGTAGGTTTATGGTGTATTCTGGCTGCAAACCTTTTCTCCTCAGTGTTTTTCTTTAAGTCTACATCAAGGTAGGTTATGGTGTTGTCATGATAAGTGTGTGTAAAGTTGAAAAACCTGGTACTGCTGTTTAGGTAGTCTGAGAAATAAAGGGCTTCGTGTTCAGTGCCCTTAAACAGAATGAAAATGTCATCCAGAAACCTCGTATACATCAATGTTCTTACAGACCATTCTTCATTCATAAAAACGGTCCTGTCTTCCCAGTTTGCTAGGACCAAGTTGGCATAACTTCCCCCACAAGGGGAACCCATTGCAACACCCACCAGTTGTATATTTCATTAATGAACATTACAAAATTGTTGTTCAAAATGATACCCATCATTTACTGGAACAACCTCACTTCTGTGTTGCTTGCACTGTGGAATAGCAATCTCTCCACTACCCATTCTATTCCTACATCATGTGGGATGGAAAAATATAAATCCGTAACAGCAATTGTGAGGAACCTTACATCTTCTTGGTACTCAAGTTCATTTATAGCTGTCAGGAAGGACCAAGAATCTTGCAGACTTGCTTTTCTTTGGTCACATACTTCTTTAAGATAGAATCCACATATTTTGCACAAGCGTAGGTGATGGAGCCCCTAGCATTGACCAGTGCCCTCATTGGTGGATTAAGTTGGTCTTTATGTACTTTAGGTAAACCAAATAAAGTTGGTGTCTTTGGACTTACGCTGGTCAAATAATTGAAGGTCTCTAAATCAATTAAACTTTCAATGAACAAGTTGTTGAAAAAATTGTGGATCATTTTATATGCTCCATTCATTTCACTAATGCTTGGTTTACCATAAGTGTTGCTATCCAACACAGTCTGCATCTGTGATTTGTAGTCATCAATATTCATGACAACTAACCCACCTCCTTTATCTGGTTTGAGTACACATACAGGCAAATCTTTAATGACGTTTAAGGCTGCAATCCTTTTTCATCAAAGTTGTTTGGCTTCACTTTTCCATTGTTTCTCTGTAGGTGCCTCAAATCTACCTAGCACAGGTGTTCAAATAAAGATAGTAAAGGGTGCATTGGTGGGTTGAATGTGCTAGATACCCTTAATTTGTCATTCATTTGAACACTCTTGCCAAAAAGTAAAGAAAGGTTCAACTTCCGAGTGTATAGTTTAAGGTCAATTAAAGTGTCCGGTAATCTGAAGTGATGGTCGGGTACAAAATTCAAGCCCCTACTGAAGATTTCACATAGTTCAGGGTCTAGGTCAAAGTTTGAAAAGTTGTAAATTTTAAAATCTCCACTTGCATTGAGTAAAACAGTGGGTTTAGCTCTTACCTGTTCTCTTCCTTCATGGCCCCCTTCCCCCTCGTGTTGTATTTGGGTCTGTGGTTCTGGCCGTTGTTGGAAAAAGAAGTTTGTTCCTGTGAGAAATTTTTCTCTTGTACTCTGTTCTTAACACTGTTTCCCTTACTGAGGGGTAAATGGCTTACATCTTCAGACCCATCTGCCCAGTTGTTTGTTCTTTGTCGAACATCTGGTTGTAACGGAGATGCGTCAGGCAATTGGCCCACTCTGTCCTGTCTACAAGTTGGATTTCCTTGTAAAGCAGTAAACTTTCTAGCTTGTGAGGGTGGTGGTTTAGGGTAGGCTACACCATTTTTATAGTCATTAATGTCTCTTCTGAGCTTTTTCAATTTAATTTCAGTGTTTTTAGCTATTTGTTGTTCAATAGAAGTAAAGACTCTTTTATATTCAAATTGATACCTTAAAAAGTCATTATGTGCTCTAATCTCCAGATTTAAATTAGAAATATCGTTGCTTAAATTATCAATGGTAAACTTATAGTGTTTACTCATTAGTTCCATTAGTTCAAAGCCATGTTTGTTAAATAAGTCTGTTAAATCAAAGAAGAAGGGTGTACCTGCTTCCAACCCAGACGGGTATTGCCAAGATCGAAGTCCCTTTGGTACAATCCCTTCCTTTTGCATTCTTCAGAATAACGGATTTCTAGTTGTAACTTCTTCGCTTTCAAAGATTTTTGATCTAAATCTTTTAATAAAGCAACTAGCAGTTTATTTCCTTCTGTTGGTGGCTCCCTTTCGTTGTTCTGTGAACTGCTGTGCAAGGCTGGTTGTTCACTTAACCAGGAAGTGACATCAGGAAGCCCTGTAACATCCAAAGAAAGGACATTAAAACTGCTACCCGATACTTGGTTTCTAAAACCGGGAACCCCTCCAGTTGTGTCTTGGTCAGTTCTCAAGGTTCCATTGCTGTATAACGGCTGCCTTGTATCAGAATGTCTTGCCGATTCAACTGCTCTGTTTTGTCAGCTGGTTGAAAGTGTACCCTCCTGCTGGTTAGCGACAATAGCACCTTGTGTGATTAAGTCCATATGTGCTGACAGCGAATCCAGTCTCTCGTTGAGAGAAGAAATCAAAGATGCCAAATTGTTAGTTTCTCCGCTGATAGACAATGGCATAGAAGTAGATTCCAATGGTGGTTGTAAAGTGTTGCTCAAGCTACCAGTGGCCATACGCAAACAAACGAAGTAATCCAAACACAAAAACAAAACCAAAAATCCAAAAATGACCACTGGAACCACAACACTTACATCAACACCGGTTTATTAAAGTAAAGCGCTTTTCGTCTCCACAATGGTAGACTTCCTCAGACAAGTAACATACAAGTTTTTTTCATTTAAATACGAATCAGCTAGCTCTAATTAAAAACATTAAGCCTATCACCATTTTCTTTTACATGACATCACTAAATACAAATCACACTACAAATCCGTACATAAATTTAAAGAAACAGTCCGCTGTCATCTTCCTTCTTAAAATAAACAAATGACCACGCTTATAAATGTTGGTACAAGTTAAAAAATGTATATGAGTATGGCTTAAACTACGTGGGTATTATACTTAGGGAACAACATATTTAACTAAAATAAAAAATTAAAATTAAAGTGTTCTCTTAACGTGTTAGGCTTTTCAGCTTCAAAATACACACAATTGAAGTTACTTCGTTTAAACCTGGAGGGGTATATGAATTCAGTCGCAGTTGCCAAAGGAGCTCCTGTTTCTCTAACAATAGATGTTGGGAGCCTCCTTTTGTACTGGCAGGAACTTGACCTATCACTTTGAAAAGAAAGTGATGTGTGTGGTTCTCAGTGCAATTCCTAGCTAATGCTTTTGTTGGGGTCTTTTTCCGAATGTGGTAGGTATGTTCGTATACTCTTTCCCTTAATCTCCTGTCTGTCTTTCCCACATAAAAGCTGGGCAGACCTGATGGCACAGATCTGAGTTGCAATTGTATCTACCTTTTAGTTCAAATCTCCTGGTACCTATCTCCAGTTTGTTTCCTGTTGCTATATATTTGCAATAATTGCAACTTTCACATTTGTAGGTACCTTCTGTTCTACAAAATGACTTAAGGTCCATTTCTAAAATGTTTTTTAAATTCCTACCTTTTCTGTAAACAAGTTTTGGACCATTCCCTAATTTTTCATGGACACCTTGTTCTGTCGTGAACAGGTTCCAATTTCTCCTTAAAATACCTTCAATTTCCTTAGCTTCTAGACAAAATGGGGTAATGAAGCTGATACATGGTTCCTCAACTGTGGCTCTACTTTCTTACTGATAACTCAGGACTAAGCTGTTAAATGGTATCACAACATTAACCTCCTCCTCCTCTGGGTGTACAGTGTGGACGGACATAAGGATTGGTTTGTAAAACCCTATTCTCCTTTTATACTGAACTTCATCTAAAAGGTCAAGGACTAAGCTGTGTGGGTAACCCCGACTCAAAAACATTTGTTTAAGTGTTTCACATTCATCTAGGAAAGCACAGTTCTTTGTAACCATCCGTGCTGCCCAGACAAACTGGCCTTTCAGCACTGATCTCTTTTGACAAAATGGATGGCAACTCGAAAAGTGTAACATAGTGTTAGAATACGTAGGTTTATGGTGTATTCTGGCTGCAAACCTTTTCTCCTCAGTGTTTTTCTTTAAGTCTACATCAAGGTAGGTTATGGTGTTGTCATGATAAGTGTGTGTAAAGTTGAAAAACCTGGTACTGCTGTTTAGGTAGTCTGAGAAATAAAGGGCTTCGTGTTCAGTGCCCTTAAACAGAATGAAAATGTCATCCAGAAACCTCGTATACATCAATGTTCTTACAGACCATTCTTCATTCATAAAAACGGTCCTGTCTTCCCAGTTTGCTAGGACCAAGTTGGCATAACTTCCCCCACAAGGGGAACCCATTGCAACACCCACCAGTTGTATATTTCATTAATGAACATTACAAAATTGTTGTTCAAAATGATACCCATCATTTACTGGAACAACCTCACTTCTGTGTTGCTTGCACTGTGGAATAGCAATCTCTCCACTACCCATTCTATTCCTACATCATGTGGGATGGAAAAATATAAATCCGTAACAGCAATTGTGAGGAACCTTACATCTTCTTGGTACTCAAGTTCATTTATAGCTGTCAGGAAGGACCAAGAATCTTGCAGACTTGCTTTTCTTTGGTCACATACTTCTTTAAGATAGAATCCACATATTTTGCACAAGCGTAGGTGATGGAGCCCCTAGCATTGACCAGTGCCCTCATTGGTGGATTAAGTTGGTCTTTATGTACTTTAGGTAAACCAAATAAAGTTGGTGTCTTTGGACTTATGCTGGTCAAATAACTGAAGGTCTCTAAATCAATTAAACTTTCAATGAACAAGTTGTTGAAAAAATTGTGGATCATTTTATATGCTCCATTCATTTCACTAATGCTTGGTTTACCATAAGTGTTGCTATCCAACACAGTCTGCATCTGTGATTTGTAGTCATCAATATTCATGACAACTAACCCACCTCCTTTATCTGGTTTGAGTACACATACAGGCAAATCTTTAATGACGTTTAAGGCTGCAATCCTTTTTCATCAAAGTTGTTTGGCTTCACTTTTCCATTGTTTCTCTGTAGGTGCCTCAAATCTACCTAGCACAGGTGTTCAAATAAAGATAGTAAAGGGTGCATTGGTGGGTTGAATGTGCTAGATACCCTTAATTTGTCATTCATTTGAACACTCTTGCCAAAAAGTAAAGAAAGGTTCAACTTCCGAGTGTATAGTTTAAGGTCAATTAAAGTGTCCGGTAATCTGAAGTGATGGTCGGGTACAAAATTCAAGCCCCTACTGAAGATTTCACATAGTTCAGGGTCTAGGTCAAAGTTTGAAAAGTTGTAAATTTTAAAATCTCCACTTGCATTGAGTAAAACAGTGGGTTTAGCTCTTACCTGTTCTCTTCCTTCATGGCCCCCTTCCCCCTCGTGTTGTATTTGGGTCTGTGGTTCTGGCCGTTGTTGGAAAAAGAAGTTTGTTCCTGTGAGAAATTTTTCTCTTGTACTCTGTTCTTAACACTGTTTCCCTTACTGAGGGGTAAATGGCTTACATCTTCAGACCCATCTGCCCAGTTGTTTGTTCTTTGTCGAACATCTGGTTGTAACGGAGATGCGTCAGGCAATTGGCCCACTCTGTCCTGTCTACAAGTTGGATTTCCTTGTAAAGCAGTAAACTTTCTAGCTTGTGAGGGTGGTGGTTTAGGGTAGGCTACACCATTTTTATAGTCATTAATGTCTCTTCTGAGCTTTTTCAATTTAATTTCAGTGTTTTTAGCTATTTGTTGTTCAATAGAAGTAAAGACTCTTTTATATTCAAATTGATACCTTAAAAAGTCATTATGTGCTCTAATCTCCAGATTTAAATTAGAAATATCGTTGCTTAAATTATCAATGGTAAACTTATAGTGTTTACTCATTAGTTCCATTAGTTCAAAGCCATGTTTGTTAAATAAGTCTGTTAAATCAAAGAAGAAGGGTGTACCTGCTTCCAACCCAGACGGGTATTGCCAAGATCGAAGTCCCTTTGGTACAATCCCTTCCTTTTTGCATTCTTCAGAATAACGGATTTCTAGTTGTAACTTCTTCGCTTTCAAAGATTTTTGATCTAAATCTTTTAATAAAGCAACTAGCAGTTTATTTCCGTCTGTTGGTGGCTCCCTTTCGTTGTTCTGTGAACTGCTGTGCAAGGCTGGTTGTTCACTTAACCAGGAAGTGACATCAGGAAGCCCTGTAACATCCAAAGAAAGGACATTAAAACTGCTACCCGATACTTGGTTTCTAAAACCGGGAACCCCTCCAGTTGTGTCTTGGTCAGTTCTCAAGGTTCCATTGCTGTATAACGGCTGCCTTGTATCAGAATGTCTTGCCGATTCAACTGCTCTGTTTTGTCAGCTGGTTGAAAGTGTACCCTCCTGCTGGTTAGCGACAATAGCACCTTGTGTGATTAAGTCCATATGTGCTGACAGCGAATCCAGTCTCTCGTTGAGAGAAGAAATCAAAGATGCCAAATTGTTAGTTTCTCCGCTGATAGACAATGGCATAGAAGTAGATTCCAATGGTGGTTGTAAAGTGTTGCTCAAGCTACCAGTGGCCATACGCAAACAAACGAAGTAATCCAAACACAAAAACAAAACCAAAAATCCAAAATGACCACTGGAACCACAACACTTACATCAACACCGGTTTATTAAAGTAAAGCGCTTTTCGTCTCCACAATGGTAGACTTCCTCAGACAAGTAACATACAAGTTTTTTTCATTTAAATACGAATCAGCTAGCTCTAATTAAAAACATTAAGCCTATCACCATTTTCTTTTACATGACATCACTAAATACAAATCACACTACAAATCCGTACATAAATTTAAAGAAACAGTCCGCTGTCATCTTCCTTCTTAAAATAAACAAATGACCACGCTTATAAATGTTGGTACAAGTTAAAAAATGTATATGAGTATGGCTTAAACTATGTGGCTATTATACTTAGGGAACAACATATTTAACTAAAATAAAAAATTAAAATTAAAGTGTTCTCTTAATGTGTTAGGCTTTTCAGCTTCAAAATACACACAATTGAAGTTACTTCGTTTAAACCTGGAGGGGTATATGAATTCAGTCGCAGTTGCCAAAGGAGCTCCTGTTTCTCTAACAATAGATGTTGGGAGCCTCCTTTTGTACTGGCAGGAACTTGACCTATCACTTTGAAAAGAAAGTGATGTGTGGGGTTCTCAGTGCAATGCCTAGCTAATGTGTTTGTTGGGGTCTTTTTCCGAATGTGGTAGGTATGTCCGTATACTCTTTCCCTTAATCTACTGTCTGTCTTTCCCACATAAAAAGTTGGGCAGACCTGACAGGCTGCAAGGTAAACCATAGATCTGGAGTTGCAATTGTATCTACCTTTTAGTTCAAATCTCCTGGTACCTATCTCCAGTTTGTTTCCTGTTGCTATATATTTGCAATAATTGCAACTTTCACATTTGTAGGTACCTTCTGTTCTACAAAATGACTTAAGGTCCATTTCTAAAATGTTTTTTAAATTTCTACCTTTTCTGTAAAGTTTTGGACCATTCCCTAATTTTTCATGGACTCCTTGTTCTGTCGTGAACAGGTTCCAATTTCTCCTTAAAATACCTTCAATTTCCTTAGATTCTAGACAAAATGGGGTAATGAAGCTGATACATGGTTCCTCAACTGTGGCTCTACTTTCTGACTGATAACTCAGGACTAAGTTGTTAAATGGTATCGCAACATTAACCTCCTCCTCCTCTGCGTGTACAGTGTGGATGGACATAAGGATTGGTTTGTAAAACCCTATTCTCCTTTTTCAGAACTTTACTTTACAGTTTATTAAAAGCAAGAAATTTTCTATCTTATTATTACTATACAAAATGGAGGTTATGTGCACTTCTGCATTGTTTTTAACTTTCAAAGCCCTCTCTGTTGTTAAATGTTTGAATATTATAGCTTCATTTTATGAACTTAAAACTTAATTTGCTCATGCCCTGTTTTCTTGAGCTGGTATGCTATTTTTTTAATTTATTGACGTCTCCTCACTGTGCGTTGTAGTGATGCACAGTTGCTCACTTGTATCATATTATTTTCTCTTCAAGATCATGGCATCTTGAAGAAAGTATGCATGCCTCCCTCTTATAACTGCATACTAGTAACTGAGTCCTGAAATTATAAAAAAATGCAGTAAAACTACATAAGAACAACAAACATCAATCCTTGGTGTTCTCCTTAAAAGCTGTTTATGGCATGGAGGTAAGCCTTTTTCACACGCCAACATGGCAGCCTACATCCTCATATGCCTGCAACCTATATATACTACTTTGGCAGTTCTTTTACCTTTGAGAAACAGGAATACTCCAAGATGTAGCAATCTCAGATAACACATATTCTATCTCTTTTTGCACATTCAATGTCACTGTTAGACATATTGCAATTAGAAATTATCAATACCGTTATTTTTGTTTTGATTATTGTAATTTTTCTAAGTTATATTGACCTCAGAGTGAGAAGAATAATGTAAGGAAGGGGTGGGTAATGTTCCCCTGCAAAAATATTGATCTAAGTTTATGTTGTATGTCTGTATACATGATTGTATAATTTCATGTGCATATGTGTACATGCACGTGTGTGCAGTGCAGGTGTGTTTTTACAAAACAGCTTCTGGTAAAAGTAAAGCTGGAGCGATCCTTTATATACTCAGTTGAAATAGTTTTATGTGGATATACATATGGAGAATGCATTCTGGGGGACTAGGCATTGAGCTGCCATGGTAGGCTCAAATCATTTATTTGTAGTTAATATATCTTTAAAGGGAGGGAACAGTAACAATCATAATATTTGGAGCTTACCCCTTTTGTCCCACTTGTATACAGCCGGGTCTTCATCAGCTGGGCCATTCTCCTCTATTAAGGCAAACACTTCCTCAGACACTCATTCATTCAGCACTGTTGTGTACCTTCTTCAGTTTATTTTTATTTATTTATTTGTTTATTCTTTTGTTAACCAGGTTAGCCCCATTAGGCCAGGGCCTGATTTCAGGAGAGTATTTACACTATTAGGGGAAATTTGGCCAAGGCATAGGGGATCTTCCCCGACTTGTTAGGAGAGCATTTGTTCCATTCGTAGTGCAGTGGATAAGGATAAAGAGAAAAATGAAACATAACAGAATATAGAAGAAAGTTCTAAAATGAGTGATGAAGATATAAACTGGAAAATAGTGAAAGGTAAAAAGAATTATATTGGGAAAAGAGTCAGAAAAAGAAAGTTTAAAGAGATAGTTGTAAAAGAGAAAAAGAAAGGAAACTGATAATGTAAATGAGATAAATTCTTCAAATTTACATAATTTCTAGTAAACTACAACCTAGACGTACTGGCAATTTTAGAGTGCTTTCAGTACATGTAAATAGTATCAAAAATGTAAGTCGAAGAACAGGTATTCTAAATTGTTGTAGTAAGTGTGATGTTGACACAATAATATTGGGAGATATAAAATTTTTGACCAAAGAAGAGAGATCACAAGAAAATAAACCTCAAGGAGAGGATACAATATGGAACTTAGGAAAGGAAGAATGTTCAGGTACAGTTGTACTTCGTAGAAACTCAGTGAAAATATTGAACATAACATTGGCAATGCTGGGAAGATTAGCCACTGGAGATATTAGATGGCATAATCAGGTATATAGAATTATAGCATGGTATGCTTATGTTACAAGTAAAGAAAGGGAAAATTGATTGCATAAAATTTTGGATTATGTAATTAATGATGTGCCTTTCGGCTTTTATTGGTTAGGGGTCGCCACAGCGGAACTCCGGTCCGCTAATGATTGGTAGTTTATTTTTACGTGTCAAGTTACCAGCCCTGATGCACAACCTTCAATGAAGGTACGCCCATTCACGCATGTCTCCACGCAGAAGACGCTCTAGCTGAGAATCGAACCGAACAGCATCTTACTGTAAGGCGACAACGCTACCGCAGCACCACCACTGCAGGTTTATGTAATTAATATGCATATCATATTAATGGGAGATTTTAATTATGATTTCAGAGAAAAAAACAAAGAAGAGAGAAAATGTTAAGAACATTTTTGAAGTTATAAAATATGGCAGATTAAAGATTTGGAATAATAATTTGTGGACATATAGTTGAGGTATATGTAAAAAGAAAACAGATTTTTTTATATATCACAAGGTTAAATATAGATAAGAGAGAGAGACAACTGTAACAGTTTTTTTCCAGATCACTCATTTGGGTTAAATTTGGAATAGTAATAAAAAATAAATGAGAAATTATGGAATCTTCTTCTTCTTCTTTTGGCTTTTCCTGGTTAGGGATCACCACAGCGGATCACCTGTCCGCTCATGATTGTCAGTGGAGTTTTATGGTGTCGAGTTGCCAGCCCAGTACCCAACATTCCACAGAAGGCACACACATGCACACACTCATGTCTAGGGCCAATTTAGAGTGTCCAATCCACCTACAGCATATATTTGGGATGTGGGAGGAAACCGGAGCACCCGGAAGAAACCCATGCGACCACAGGGAGGACATGCAGACTCCACACAGAAGGCACCCCAGCTGAGGATCGAACCAGAGAACCTCTTGCTGTGAGGTGGCAATGCTAACCACTGCACCACCGTGGCCACCCAAATGAGAAATTATGGAATAAAAATGGAAAAAATAAGTATGTGTTTATGGAAAGATTATATTTCCACTAGAGTGTTTTATAAAAACTGGTCTGAGTGGTGGCTAGCTTATGTAAGAAAAATATAAGAAATGTTTTATAGAATGGCAGTCAGATGCAATAAAAGTGGAAAAACAATTCATAAAACAATGTATATGGATGCTTTAAAGGATTTGGAAAGGAATAACAGAGAATATTATATAATAGAATGGAGAATTTATGAAAAAATCAAGAGAAAATCAAATAATTATTATTTAAGAAAATATATTTTTGCAAGGTAAAAAAGAAGTATCAGCTTACTTGAGTGACATAGTTAAAGAGAGCACAAGTATAATGAGAGACATGAAAGATGATAGAGGAGAAGTAAGAACATCTCAGAAACTAATTATGAATATTGCAATAAATTATGTAAAGAAAATGTTTCAAGATAGGAAAACATTGCAAACAAAATAATGGCATATTAAAAATTGACAGAACAAGAAAACAAAGAATTGGAAATGAGATTTCTTTATATGAATTAGATAAGGTACTTAACCAAGTTAATTTTCAGTCAATTTCAGGATCAGATGGAATGAGATACCAATTTGATAAGAATTTTACAAATTAGCAGAAAAAAATTCCTCTTAAAAGTTATAAACCAGTGGTTAATTAAGGTTTTATCTATAAAGATTCATGCAGTGGTATACTTAAATGTGAATGGAAAAGGAAGATAGAAATGAAATTGAAAACTGGAGCCCTATAGTATTAAACAATAGAGACTATAAGATTTTTATGAAAATAATTCAGAAAAGAATGCAAAGTAAAATTAACAGTATTATGGAAAATATCAAAAGGAAGATAAACATAAAATTGACAATTGGAGAAATACAGTATTAAATAATACAAACTATAAGATTTTTTAAAAAATAATTCAGAAAAGAATGAAAAGTAATAGGAGCAGTTTTATGGAAGATAGCATATATAATGTAAAGAGAAAATGATGTCAGGAGTTATTAGTCATAGTAAGGGAAATTGCGGATGATATTATAAACAGGACTGATGAGACCAAGATTATGATAGGAGATTTGAATAAAGATTTTTATACAGTACATCATGAACTTCTGTGGACAATTATATAAGAGTGCAATATTAGTAATAAAATTAAAAATGTGTGTTGTTCTGCATATAATAAAAATAAAGCAAGAATTGTAGTGAATGGATGATTAAGC
This sequence comes from Protopterus annectens, assembly GCF_019279795.1. Lineage (NCBI taxonomy): Eukaryota > Metazoa > Chordata > Ceratodontiformes > Protopteridae > Protopterus > Protopterus annectens. The sequence continues at coordinate 1,142,526,006 of NC_056731.1, forward strand.
AAAAAAAAGGATATAAGTAATGGCATATGTCAGGGATGCCCAATGAATAGTTTATTATTTGCATTAGTTATGAATGTATTAGTCAGAGTTGTACATTTACATGAGACATGCTACTTAGAACAGTACTAAAGGTATAAAAAATCCAGTCTTCTTTACTTATGCTATGATATTGATTATGAAAAGCAAAGGCTGGATGAAAAAAAGTTATATGATTTACCCATCAATGTTTAAACATAATACACATGACTTTACATAAAGAAAAAAGTAAAGAATCTCTGTGTTAGGAAGAGGATTTGTGGGTACAAATGTAAGCAAAGAACAATGAAATAGGACACTAGATGAAATAAAGGAGCTTTGTTGCTTTTGGAAAACATACACGGTATCATTTAAAAAATGGCTTATATGATCAATTCAGCTATACTGAGAAAGACTGCATATTTAGCTAGTGTTAATATGTTACCAATAAACTGTGAAACAGAAATAATACAAGCATTTGTTTTTGTTTTATATGGGGTTCAAGACTGAATCCAGAGAAGAGAGAAGTCTTATTCATGGATATGGAAGACAGATGTTTAGGATTAACAAACCCAATTGTTTATGCTGCTTCTCTGAATTTGTATAAGGTTTTGCTTTGGATGAATGATACAAATGAAACATTGGTGGTAAATTTACTAAAGTCCTAGTATAAGCAGCATTGGCATATGTTAAAAAATTCAAAAGAGGAAAACATGTTTGAATGAAATAATGAGATGTAACAAAAAAAATATTTTATGGAAAATAAAAATTGATGAAATAGAAAATGAGAGGAAAGTGAGACATAAAAATATCATGATACAATATTATTTTGCTAATCTGTGGGCTGAGCTAGTGAAAGAAAAAGTTAAAGCTATAAGAGTACAAAAAGTGTGGTGTAATAAATATGCAGAATGTCAAGATTTTTTTATGGAAATTAGTAATTAATAAATTATCAGTAAAGGGAAATAGGTCACATAAAAATCAGTGAAAGAGTTTGTAAAGAAGAAACTACAGAATATGTTTTCTTACAATGAATAAGAGTTCCATAATTGTGGTAAAAATGTATAAAGACAATTTCTTCGACAATATAAAGGAGGGAAATTAAATAAATATAGATATGATTATGATTGGATATTATAAACATAAAAAAGACAATTTGTTAGTAAAACAGATAAAAGATTATTTTATGTTGTGTGGACTATTTGGAAAGGAAGGCTAAATGAAATCATGTTTAACAGTAAATGGAAATTAACAGTAATTTTAAGAAAAGGTAGACAGTCATGGAAAAAGGAGTGGGGTTCAAATAAGATACTGAAGGTTTAACATAATAAAAACTAAGATCTCTAAGATTGTATTACAATAACGAAAAGGAATGGAAATTTGTACACTGTGTACATTTCAGAATATATACATTTGTAACTAGTATTGGGCATAATTTATTTTTTTTTTAAATAAAAAACTTATATTCTTTTCAATACATGCCATGGCATCTTTTACATCCACCTGAGCTACCACTAACTCAAGCAGATGGGTCATCACTTTAACATCTCCTCTATGAATCCTCCTGGATGAAGCAGTTTCTTACTTTAATACTAAATTCCTACAAATCCTAGATCTCCATGCCCCCCTTCGCTCTTCCCGAGTTAGGACTAAAACAGCCCAATGGCTCACAAAACAAACTAAGGAAAAAAATGCTCCTATGGAACAAAATATGGGCCAGATGGAGAGCCTCTAAGAGCTCTGCAGACCACCTATACTTTAAACAGCTAAGAAATGCAACCAAAAATAACATTATCTTAGACAAGAAAAACTATTATTTCCTCCTTCAACAATCACACCCAAAAAACCCTCAAACGTTTTGGTCAGGCATTAATAAACTTCTCCAACCAGGACATACCAAAACTCCAGCCCCATCTTTAGTTCCCCATAACAACCCTTTGGAAATAGCAGATGCCTTTAATAATTACTTCACAGAAATTATACAAACTCTTGCAAAGACAATATCTCCCATTTCCCCCAGCACTTTACAAAACACAAACAGTTCAGTGCCTTCCTTCTATATACAACCTGTGCCAACATCCTTTATCTGCAAACTCCTTCAAAAACTCAAACCTTGCATGCCTTCTGCCGACCACCTGCCAGCAGAATACCTTCAAATAGCTTCCAAAGTCATAGCATATCCCATATCCATCCTTATAAACTGAACAATCATAGAAGGTAACATCCCGTCCATATGGAAAGTCTCCCATATAATCCCCTTACATAAAGGAGGCAAATTCACTGATATCTCCAGCGTCCAACCAATTGCATTACTCTCTCCATTGGCCAAAATAATGAAAAATGTATTCACCATCAACTACTTCAACACCTACTCCACAATAATTTACTTGCCAACTGTCAGTACGGCTTTAGGCCCTTTCATAGTACAACTACCGCCCTTCTATGTTTTACTGACTGTATAAACAAGAATTGAAATAATAACTTTCTATCTTCTGCACTATTCATTGACCTATCAAAAGCCTTTGATATGGTTAACCACGACTGACTAATCAATGTGCTAAAAGCCCAGTCTCTTGACCCACAAGCAATACTTTGGTTTACATCCTATCTAAAAAATAGACAACAAGCAGTGCTCTGGGATAATAATCTCTCCACACCCCTCCCTGTAAACATTGGAGTCCCTCAAGGCTCTATCCTAGGCCCTCTTCTATTTTCCATTTTTATTAATTATCTAAATACTGTTGTTCCTCAAACCACATGCATACAATACACCGATGATTCTACTTTAATCTGTACTGCTAAATCATCAATCTCTCTTCAGACCCTTACTCAAACAGTATTTAACACTGTTGAAAATTGGTTCATGCATCATTGCCTCCTCCTAAACCCTAAAAAAACAAAATGGTTACTTTTTGCTCCCACCCAAAAGTCACCAGAGTTCCACTTCACAATTACCTCTAACAATGGAACTACTATTTCCCCTGACACTACCACACGTCTGCTAGGCATAACCATAGATAATAACCTCAGCTTCGATGATCATATCAACAATACTATACAGACTGTCAATAAAAACTAGGCTCCCTGTATAGAATCAAACCCTTCCTCACACCACTAGCTAGAACCTCCATTGCCCAGACTCACCTAACTTCTACCCTATTCTATGCTTCTGCCATATACATCAATCTATCAAAACACAATCTAAGCAAGCTTGAAACTAGCTATAATAACATAGCTAGATTTGTCACTGCCACCCCCTTCAGAACCCACCACTGTCACAACCTTAAACAACTCGGATGGTCAGAACTACAAAACCATCTACTGTATAATCAACTGGTTATCTCACATAATATTCTTTATCACCCAAATAATACCCCAATCCTCTCTAACCTGATCTCCCCTTATAGAAATCTTGCAACACTTCGCTGAGCAAATAAGCTATTAATCTCCAACATTAAATCTAACAATAAAGCTGAGGACTCACTTTTTACTAACATTGCAGGTAAAATCTGGAACAATCTTCCTAGTACACTCACATCTCTCTCATCCACACCAGTCTTCAAGAAACATCTCAAAGAACATCTGAAAATTCATTGGCTTTGTCCCTGTTCTAAACCTGACTAAATCCTACTTTCTCCCCCTTAATGCTCTTTTTTCTATACCCCTTCCTTCTGGCCTCTGTCCCCTCTACAGCTTTAATCAATAGAATCTAACTTTATTCTAGTCCTTCTTTTTTTTTTCTTTCTTCTACTTTTCTCTCTTTCTCTTTCTCTGACCTACATATCATTACTTTAGAATTCTGAGTGTTCTTGTACTCGATTGTATTTCTAACCTTTGCATAGACTGTGAGATATTATTCATAGATACAATTTTTACTTTTATATTGTATTTTAAACCTTGCACAGACTGCAAGCCATTATTCATAGAAACAATTTTGATTCTCTCAAAACATTTTTAATCTCTTTGTATATGAATCTAGTCATTTTTAATTATTGTAATCTTTTTTGTAATTTACTTATGCTTGGAGCTTATCTCCCTGGGCCTCTGCTGAAAATGGACATGTATCCAGCTAGACTAGCCCAGCCAACAAATGTAAAATAAATAAATAAATAAATAAAGGATGACACAGTCCAGAGTGCAGCACTCCCTTTATGCTGCACTACAATGTCAACAATCCACCTACCTGGTGTGGGAATAGTCTAGCAAAAGCATTCATCCTTTTTCACTATTTCTGAAGGAATTTCAAGAAAAAAGTCTTCATAAAATGTTTGATAAGCAACTGCTAAATTTTTGCCACATTGAATTATTTTTAACTGTTTGCTTTCATCCTTTCACTAAAAGTAAAGGAAGGTAAAAGACAAAACATAGGGTAAAGAGGGCTAGCTCTGTTAGGCCTGACAAAGGAAAATCTTCAGAAGAGGCAGAAAAAGATGCACATGAGAACTTTAGGCCTCCAATACTACTACTGCAGATGGTACTATTGTTTGATAACTTCCAAAAACATGGACAGCAAGTGCTAAAAATCTCCTCAGTGACCTCAGCGCTGCACGACATAGGCATCATCACCTATGTTTCTGTCACTTGGGATCATGTTGGGTTCAGAGTAAATTCTGGTGGATACACTAGCACATCCATGGCGGTAAGCAGGCTGTCCCCAATGTATTGGCACCAAATGCTGTAACCTCTTCAGGTCCATTAGTTTTCAACTATAAGTTGTTTGCAAGATAGTAGTTTAATACAGTCCAGGAAAATGCAAGACAACAAGGACCTATGTTAGTCCCTTTCCTGGCTCAACATCAGTCTATGTGCAAACACCTAAGCAAGAACCTTCACTGGTATCAAAAAGGCCCCAAAGGAAAATAAGAAGAAAAGCAATGACAACGAGAATGTTTAAATAAACCAAACAAAATATGGTCCTTTTGTACAGTCTGAAAATGAGGATCGCTATTTAAAGTTTTCAGATTCAACCTGTAAGGTGTATCATTTGTAGGTATTCCAAACTACATACACACTATTGAACTTTTTTGTTAGCCTACAAGGCATCTATAATCTTCAACTAGGACATATATTAAAGTAATAAGGCTCCTAGAATAAAAACTGACAATTTCTCCAACTTATGATACTCCATTATACTTTTTACAATGTCATTAAGGCTAATATCAGAAGCTTAAAGCAAAATAAGCACCAAGAAAGAGAAAACTGGAAGTATGACACCTACAGACAGACAGTTCTTTTATAAAACAGATGCTGCTACCATTTCCTTATTAGTATTACATGATTAAAAAGCAAATCCTACAGCAAACTTTTGTTTGGCAAAGAATCAACACAGTCAATTATACAGTGAACCATCATATTCCAAAATATGAATAATATTTGATGGCAGGATCGAAACAAAGGTTAATAGAAACTGCTGTGACCGCAGCTATGAGAAAAATGCTACAACTACCATGTTTGGAGAACGTAAAATCAACAATCTCATAATTACACAGTAAAAGTAGATCTTACTCATACAGTGATACCCCACAGGTAATGTAATTTTATTTATACTTAGAACCTGACTATTAGTGGTACAGGAATGGAAATAAAAGTGAAGGAGGAAAAGTAACCAAAAAGATGAAAGCAGGTACCACAACAGATATGGGAAGAAATAAGTATATAATGAAGACTAGAAAATTCAAAATCTTTGCATGGCAGTGTTTACACCGATATTTATACAAGATGTTGAGACTACATAGAATGTTCCGAACTGCCAATGCAGACTATTGGTGATGTAATAATGGAGAAAATGGAACTCAGAGACACATATTTGGAGAATGTGCGATGCTGGAGAATTTTAGGAGGAATCTTGAAAGTACTATAGTAAGGATGATAGAAAGACAGGTACAATTAAGAGAGAAAATGTTTTTATTAGGAACAGATGAACAACTAGATACAGACCAGATGTATATAGCAACACTGGTAATACTGATAGCAAAAAAGGCAATCACAAGAAAATGACAGCGGAAACAAACACTAGAGATGAAGGAAGTCTTAAAGAAAGTAACACAAATAATCAAGAATGAGAAGGACATTTTACAAAAAGGCAAACAGGAGACACATGAAAAAATGGAGAAAGTGGAGATAGAAGGGATGAAGAAAGAATCTATGATATCCTACTAGATGTCGTCATGTAGGCAAGACCCCAGTAGATAAGAGGAGGAGGAGGTAATAGATATGAGGCTCATTGCACATGTTTATGTAAATAAATGCAAACTAATAAAGTTTTGAATAGTGCATTAATGACATACAGTGTATTTTGAGCTGGTCTTTTTCTGCAGTTGTTGACTGTTTTCATCATTTAGAGTATGTAAATACTGTAAGTAGTTAATCTCTATTAACTTAATTGTTTGTGCACAAATAAGAGATGACAACATTGATTGCAGTGGGACAATAAAGCATGGCATGCTATAAATTGCCTGTCTCGTGCTGGACCAAGATTTAAACTACTTGCTTTGTAAAGCTGAAAAACACGGGAACAGCCCAATTAAGATCTTAAGAGACTAGATAATATGCTGGTAATGCTGAACATGTTATAATACAAGCAATGGAAATGGAAATATATGCAGTGAATGTGAAAAGAACAAAGCATGTACCTCTTGGTGGTGGGCTTAGCCGAATGTAAAAGTAGTAGAATGAATTAGTAAATTGTCAAAAGAGGCCTGCCGCCGAGAGGAGTAATGTACTGAGCATGTGATATGTACAGGAAGTGAAGATGGTGCTGAAAATAAAATGTTTCTGTTTAGAAAAAACTTCTGTGTATGACTTACACCAGACTGATAGGTACAGAGACTTGAGTTTGGGATGATAGGTACAGAGACTTGAGGTTAGGATGCAATACTTTGCCTTTTTATTAGGTCAATCACTATTTGTGTAGAGGCAAGTACAATGGAGGAAATGTGATTAGAGACATTAACAGAGAAAAACATGTCTGTTACAGATCAATAAAGGTGAGACAAGTGTTTTGGGGTATATAAACAAATAGGCAGCAACAAGATATTCCAGCTTTGCAAAGAGAAAATAAGAATTTGGAAATGGGCATTAACACAATCTCCATTTATCAGCAATACATCTTCAAGGTTTACAGAATCAGGTGACAGATTTGTTGGGCTTATGTTTTTTTTCAGGATACTGTGTATTTGTGTGGTCTTCCAAAAGTGAACGGTTTACCACACATAACAAACCTCAGCTGCTAAATGTTGCTCTCTCATTCCATATCAGACAGTGTAGAGAGCAGAGTCATTTTTCCATTCCATGGACAGAAACCTTGCTGTATGCCTTCCCTCCTTTTCCTCTAATCCAGAAACTGCTAATGAAAGTACGTTAGGACAAGACCGAACTCTATTTATTAGCTCTGTCTTCACCAAAACAAATACAATTTGTCTGTTAATCAATCTGATCATCTTGCCTCTGTGGCCCTCTCCTCTACACGCAAGTCCTTACTGACACAGTAACACAAACTGTTACATTCCAACCTCAAGACTCTGAAATTACCAGACTGGAGGATGCAGATTTAACCCTAGCAGTTATCATTCTTTTCTTGCAATTCATAGAAGATGCCAGAATACCAGAAACAAGGAAATCTTGTCAACAGTAGCTGAAATGACTGGTCATTTGAATGGCAACTTAGGCTCTTGGCCTTTAAACTTTCCAATTCCAAGATTTCTGAATTGCTCTAATTGTTTCTTTTAATGTCACTGTCATTCATCAGCTTACACATTTCCATAGTTTCTGCTTCTGCCCTAGCCTATCTACACACTGCAGCAAATCCATCAACCAGTTCCTTTTTAAAAGCTGTCTTGTAGTAAAGACACCCCCCCTTAAAATACATATTTCTCTCTAGAAATTGATTATATGTATAAGAGACCAACTCCTTTTCCTTCAGAACTACAGATACAACAGAGATAAAATACTTATCTTAGAAAATACTTGTTCTGGTAGCTGTTTTCTGAGAAGATAATAGAAACTATTTATCCTAGAAAATACCTGTGGTAGTTGTTACCTCTGGGAGAACAACTGCACATTTGAAAGGTTTCAAGTTGAAGATACCCTACAATCTTCCTTAATGAAAAGTGTCTTTAAAAACTAAACCTTCCTTTCTGCCAAAGGTTGTATCAGCAGGGGCTCAAAATCAGTCCCTTCAATTGTCCATATTTTATCCAAATTGCCAAAATAAAACAGCATGTATTTTACACAGACATCTTAGTTACTGCAAACGGAGAAAACATGAGTTCAGAAAGACAAACAAGCTACTTGCCTCCTTTATAAAAGAAAAATTAACAAATGCAAATCAATAGACAACTTTGTCTAAGTGGCTAGCTGACTTTATGGTCTATTATTATAGCAAGAGCAGCAAAGCTTTGCAAGGTATAGTCAGATTTTGCATCAGTACGCAACTAGGCAGCTTCATAGTCAGACTCTGCATCAGTAGGCAGCTTCATAGTCAGACTCTGCATCAGTAGGCAGCTTCATAGTCAGACTCCACACACAAAATATTACAAGTCAGAGGCAGAGACAGGGGGTTAGGACAGGTTTTGATACTGCTACAGATGGTCCTATAGTTGTCTACATCCCACAAATAAAAATATACACTTAGGAATCTATAATAATGTTATGATAGACTGTTAAAGTGACACTCCCAAATGAAGACAGTATAGCAGAGCTTAGAAGAGAGATCATTACAGCAGTACAGATAGCTTCACTCCATCCACAATGGGATATTATGTAGTTTGGATTATTTTTTATTATGAAATATTTATCAGTGCATTTTTGATATATCATAATAATTTGGCATCAGTGGATATTGGCTTTTCTCTTCAACAGATGAACTTCCCTGTGAGTACCCTACATGACACTGATAACATAAGCAGGCACATGGCAATGTTAGATATATAACTGTGTCAAACATATCTTCCATACTACACAAGAGACTACAGTTGATCCTCATGGGAAGAATACCACAAGTAATGAATATCTAGCCAGACAAAAGTGGGACACTAGGTTGTTAATCCATAAATGTTGACATTTACTGTTAAAATAACCTCACCATGAAGATCTCCTAATGTGGGAAGTATCTTACACAGCTATGCTTTCATGTTCATAAAATTAACATTACATGTTGCACGCACACCACTGGCACCTTTTGCCTCCTCAAGATGAACCCCATTTCTTATGACCATCTGTCGGTGATCACTGCCATAACTTTTATGCAAGCTGCAACTTTAGGGCCAGCTGATAAACTTGCATGTGAACTGGACAAAATATCTAACTGAAATCTAGGGATGGGATAATTAGCTTTACATTTGTTGGATAAAGAGGCCAAAAGAGAGAGACAGACACAGAGAGAGACACACACACACACACACACACACACACACACACACACACACACATTTATTAATTTATTTACATATTTATTTAATTATTTATGTACATATGTATTATTTGTTCCCCGGGTAGGTGGGCTGGTCCATTGACCCTTTTTAGGCATGACCCAGGCACTGTGAGCAGTAGTTCACATGTAATATAAAATACAGAATATGTATAGAAAGAATTATGTAATTAGGAAAAAGCAAGTCATGGTATATAGAATCTAAGTATACTGGCAATAAACAAGAGCTATCAAAAAGTACAAAAACACTGACAAAAACATTATATGCAAAGGTAAGGTGAACATCAGATATTATTTAGAGCAACACATAAGGATTCAGGTACAAGGACATTAATATGTGCAGTACTAATAACTTGAATTGTTAGTGTGAATTGCTACCCGGTATTCAGCATTGTCAAGGTAGCAGGTTTGCTGAGCTGCCTTGAGAATGTGGTCTTTAAGAGCATGTATAAAGGCTTCAAGTGTATCTTGGGTTTTTACTTCTGTGAGGAGGTGGTTCCAAATGACATGACCTAGTCTAGAGAATGCTCTTACCCCCCTTACAGCTGTGAAGCGTGGTCAGGAGAGCGAAAGGTTGCCATTTTGGTGCCTAAATATGAGTGCTGTTTTCAGAGAGGAACAGCAGCTCAAGTGTAAGATTTAGTCATCACGAATTATGCAGTGTCATTTGACAATAGTCTTGTTGTTTTAGTAAAATTCTGTTTTACTTTTTATGATTTCCCTTATACTTTTAACACGTATAGATAGATGAATAGACAGATATCAGATAGACAGACATAAATAGACTGATATCATTCAGGTAGATAGAGATAGATAGATAGATAGATAGATAGATAGATAGATAGATAGATAGATAGATAGATAGATTAGCTTGATCGATAGTGGATAGGGTGATTTTAAATTTCGAAACTACATTTCTAAAAAAAATATCTGGCATGCTGTACCTATCTGTTTATGTTCTGGATGCATTTAGTAAACTTCTCCATTCTTTATCATGCTTCATTCAAACCCACAGCTTTAAATCAAGTAGTTTATTGCATGTTTTTGAAATACTACATTTACTTAAGGGCAGACATGCTTAAACTGTGGAAACAGACAGTATTATGGTATGCACTCTGTAGGTAACCACAAACTGATACTGAATGGAAGAACTTGAAAGAAAGGATTGACCCAAAAGCAGTAATAAAAAGGCATTAGGTAATATTAACCACATGTAGTGTTTAGGATCAGTTTGAAATCTATACTTTTAAATGAAAAATGGCATTAAAGGTTACCATATGTTTGGGGAATGTTTGCCTTGTCTTAGGCTGACAAAAAAGGTTAAGACAACTGTAAATTATTTCATTGACCCAAATGGAACTAATTCCATAGCATCATTTCAAACAAAGATCATACCAACTGCGACTTCATGTCTGTATGTTTTGACATTTGCACAGCTCATTTTTTTCCCAGACAAATAACAGCTGACTAAAGCTGATGCTCACCACAGTGCACCCAGATGACAAAAAAAATATTGATCTTGATATACTATTATCAGAAAATCCATATAAATATATTATAAATGTATCTAAATTGCATGTATATAACCAGTTATGCAGTACACACACTATGCATCACTGTGGGTACGCACTTATATGCATGAGTGTGTGTGTGTGTGTGTGTGTGTGTGTGTGTGTGTGTGTGTGTGTGTCTCACACACACATGTACACATACATATTTATTTATATGTAGGTGGCATGTGTGTCTGACAGTTTAATTAACAATTAGCTATATACATCATAAGGATTTTATAGACTGGGAACACCACTTGCCCCTAGAGTAATGCTAATAGTTCTACATGTTGATTTTTTTTTTTCTTGAGACAACATACTTATTAAAATAAATCAGTAACAGTGGGGAAGAGGTGTTTAATATTCTGAAGAAAACTCAATAGACTTGACATCTTTAGGTAGATTAGAGTACAAAAAGGTACTACACTGAAGGATGGTAACGGTATAAGAGAAATCATAAGTAAACAAAGGTTTTATAAAATAACATAACGAGTGTTATCAAATGACACTGCATAATCAGTGATAACCAAAAGCTGATACAGGATAGTATTCATAGTAATTATGTAGACCTGTTAAGGCTATTAGCGCTGACCGTGAATGAGCACAGCTAAGCTTCGATTCATAGAAGCCACTTACGTTAATGCGTGATGATTTCAAATCAGCATAAACAAATGAACTCATAATTAGCTGTAAATGAAGAATGGTGTTACCCAGCATGTGCTAATGAAGCATTCTGTCATCCATTTGTGATTCATAGTGGAATTTTTCCCATTTGTTCACAGATACATTATACTGAGGAGTCTTGCCAACCCTGTCTATGTTGCAGTCCAGAAAAATACTGTCACTTGCTGTTAGCCTTGCTATTTCCAGTTGTGAGCTGCTTGTCTTAGCTGAGTCAAGACTGCTTGTACACAGCAGCACTCACTGGCCAAGAACGAGAATATATAGACAGAGGATAACTCACTGTACCTTTGATAATCAGAAGCTACTTGACAGGTTCAGAGTGGACAGGGACATTATAAGGGCCTTAGTGAATATGTATGACCCCAGAGGGGTACCGGGGGAATGCATGGTCTTCCTAGCCCAGAGGACACTAAGGTATGCATAGCTATCACTATTCTTGCCACAGGGTCCTTCCACAGACAGACTGGGACACTTTGAGAATGTCACAGGTTTCTACCTCAAGGATACTGCAGGAGTCCCTGGATGTACTCTTGGCGTGTATGGATCAGTGTATCTGTTCACCAGTGTCACCTCAGGGCAAAGTCAGGACTATGTGCACCTTTTATGGGGTTGCATACTTCCCCTAAAGTACTCGGTCCAATAGAATGCACCCATGTTGCAATTAGGGCCACTTCTGGTCCATGGGGGTGAGTGGTACCACAATAAGAAGGGTTACCATTCCATCAAGTGTTAAGAAGTGTGTAATGATGGGGGGGGTTATCACCAACATGTATGCCCAGCATTCTGACAGTACAAACAATTCACATATCTGGCAGACTAGCTCAATCTACCACTCTTTCTGCATGGTAGGATGCCCAGTGGTCATCTTCTTGGTAATGTCTTTCCTTTTTTCTCCTTTATTTAAGTATTTATTCATGGCATTCAGGTTAGTGTTTTCTTTATTGTAAAAAAAAAACACATAGAGTATAATTGATGCATGCAGTGATATTTGTGGGCTATGCTGTGTGGTGCATGGTCCATTGTCATTGTTCATCTGACATTCTGTCTTATCTTAAAATACTTTTTTTTTTCAGAACAGTTACTCATATTTTTGTTTTTAATAACCATGCCTGTTTGCTCACTGACTCCTGTTCAGTGATGTTGTAAGACATCATATAAACAATAATCACAATGTTAACTATTTTCCACAATAAATTCTGTTGAGATGGCATGCCTAAGTATGCACACATTGAATGCCTTCATGTGGTACACTTAGTAAAATCTGTTAATTCAGTATTTAATGAGTTCATATCTTGCATTTGAATGAAAAGGTATCATATTGTTTTATATTGTGCAATTTGTTCTCAGATTAAAGTATGTTTTCTGAGGTACTGCACATCAGATTATTTTACTTCAAGTCGGCACGTAAAAAATCTACTGCCAATCATTAGCGGACCGGAGTTCCGCTGTGGCGACCCCTAACCGGGAAAAGCCGAAAGACACAACATATACAATAACTTGTAACTTCAGAAACCAAAAATTTCACAATTTGTGCAGTAGTGAAGGTGAAGTGTCAATGTATGTTTACATAGCAGGATACTCATTTTAATATGCAATTTTTTAATTAGTGTTTATTTAAAAGTTTGTGTATTACTAGTTTAAAATTGTTGGTGATTGCCAGCTGTAAGAATGGTAATGTAGAGAGCAGTGGTATTAATGACTGGAATCTCATGTTATGCCGTAGAGATTTCTTTCCAAAGTTACATGAGGTTTTAAGTAGTAACATTACAGGGATAAAATGCAAATTACAAAAGTGTTCTAACCCACCCCTTTTTCCTTTTTGTTGTATGAATAACTTATTCCCCTTCGGGTTAAACATTCAACTGTGGTTCTGGAGGTCAAATTGTAAGTAACTGAATTATCACAGTTGATTCACAGTAATGAGTCCTGCACATCTCCCAAATCTAGGCTATGTGATAATGCAAGTGATTTTGAAGAGCAGCTGTCATGAGAGCTGGTTGATGAGCTGGTCCAGTGTTGTGACTCACTTGATGAAGGACATCCTGTAGACACTGATCTGACAGTGCTGTGGAACCATGATCAGAACCTCAAATGAGAGGTACTGCTTGGTCTAGATGAACGCTGATGTGGCCTACATAAAATCTGTAGTGCCTGTTCCCCCCAACTAATTATAATACTTTTTTTTGAGAAGCACTTGTAGTCTCATGTGATCTGCCCCCATGAATCCAGTACTCCATCCTCTTCCTCTTCCTAGATTGGCTCCTGCTTGCGTCTGGTAAGTCCTAACTAGTGTATGAATGAAGACAGCCAGGGATGCTTGGTGTGCCATCATACTATGCATCACTGTGATCATGACATTATCCCTACTCTGGAAGTCCTCATGCATACCCTGGAGGACTCTGACTATTTCAAGTTGACTTTCTGTGGCACTGCTCTGAGCCCTATCAATATCACAGCATATTTCCTGATTTAACTGTAACAAATGTTTGTGCCTGGCTCCCCTTTGTAAAGGTGCCACAGTGGACACTGTGACCTCTAAATATCTGCCATCAACCTCAAAATGTCATTTGGAGATACTGGTATACAGGTGCATGGATGTTTTCCTGTACAAGCATGAGTGTATTGTCAGCATGTGTTTGATTTTGTTATGCACTGCCACTTCCTGGTCTCATTTTTTTATATCACAAAAACCTGGCATTTTAATAGGGTGTGTAAACTTTTTATATCCACTGCATATAAAACTGCACATTTACACCTTTATGTACATTCACAGATTGATTATACTTTTACAATAAAAATATTTGCTAGGACTTTACATAAATATCATGTAGACAGGCTAAGCTTGACAGTCAAAAGCATGGTTGTCCATAGGTTTCATTAGTTCTAAGGTATTAATATGTGTTGTCATATATAAAGTGCCTCATCTTCACATTTTGACAAGAGTTTGCCTTCATTGTCATTCTGTGCAGATGGAGAAGGTTCACCCATTAATAGTAATTGTCTTGTGTTTATCATAATCACTCCTTGTGATTTGTCAACATTCAATTATCTGTATAAATATGTTACTGTTTTTAAACCAACCTTCCTGAGCAGATGAGTGTGGCTGCTGGGGACATTGGTAATAACCAGTGTCCATACCACCTCTGATTTTTCCGGTGCCATCATAGTCATCCACTTAGATGATGAGGAGGTATTCATCATCAGGTGTTAATGGAATAATTGTTGGTGGCTCTCCCCCAAAATTTATATGGGCAATTGCATACTGCCTTGCCTTTCTTCTAGCATATCCTAGCATATCATTTGCTCTCTTCTTGTACTATGTTATTGTGCAGTTTCTACTACCCACTGCATTCATTTCCAGGACAACTTGATTCCAGACTTTTATCCTCTTGGCTTGTTTTGGCCCCCTTTACCACATAGACATTCTCAATATGTCCAATGGGCTGCCATGAGGATGCAGTTTTCCTCGTGGCTGAAGTTGTCCTTTCACTGCCTTGATCCCTTGTTTTACATCATTACTGCACATGGAAAAAAAAGGCCACAGTCATATACAAAAACCTTGTAATAATCAGTTAAGCAACATAATGACCATGTCTGCCTTCCATCCCCCTGTAAAAAGTTAACACAAAGCACATAATTATATACACATGCAAAATCTCACTCTAACAAAGTAAAGTTGTGCTATACTAATGTCTGCAGCAGCATCTACAAAACTAAAGCAAACACTTAAAACAATGTCTTCTCCTAGCCCCTACCATTTCTTGTATTCGTACTGCTGTTATTGTTCATTCTTCAGTGACACTTAGAAAGCTTTAATTCAGGGCACATGCATGTTCCGGGAGCAACACATCCTTACTACTTCAATACTTCACAATTAAAATACAAATATGTATGCACAATCACTACATGACACCAAACTAATGATTTTTATATTTTTATCAGTGATCACTAGTCATTTCCCATTGTTGCTGCAGTGATTTCCCACTTACAAATGACAGCTTCACACTGTTCAATAATAGCCATGATAATACGCCCATGATATCAGTAAAATAAAAATGTCTTTAATGTAGCTTACTATTTTACAGCATTTAAGTGCTTCTTATTAAATGTTAATATTTTTATGATTTTTTCCTTACTTTAAGAAGTCCATGGTTTACTAAGGCATTTGCCTCCTAACTCATGTAATCGCAAGTTGATATGACAGTATTCAACGACTTCATGTAAATTCAGGTCCATTCACACATTTTATATGCAAATTCAGCCATTTTATGTCTATCTCTATGAATCGCAGTAATATACAAATGTGTATGGCCACTTATGCACCTATCCCTCCCTTGGCTGCTCATGAACTTGGCCTAGGGTAGCATGAATGAGCTGTGGATTGAGACAGAGTCTGCAGCAGTCCTCAGCAATCCCCCAGCATGCCATGGGACTGCAAGGATATGCTCGGACAAGGGCACCCACAGGCAGGTACAAGGGGGTGCACTTGCATCCCCCTGGATTTTCTTAAAACAATACATTTTTCCATTATTTTAACATCTCCACTGAAGGATGCAAGCTTTTCAGCTTACCTTTTTTCTTATGTAAAGCCTGCATCGTTCAGAGGAGATGTTATTGGAGGTTGCCATCACATGATGCACATTTGATGAGCCTCTCAATTCCTCCTTAAACTGTTTGCATCTCTACATCTACAACCATTAGTTGTGTTACTTAGAGTTTGGATGACTGTGGGCAGCAGAGAGATTCACTTGCGTCCATTCCTGACCTCACCTGAACAAAAGTATTGTTGTGACTCATGAGGTGGTGTGGTGTGTGAGTGCATTTTGCTTTAATTAGACCAACTGAAGGTAGGTAACAGTCCAGTTAATCGTCACAGTCCAGACCGACCACTCCTGAGTTCCTTTTTTTTTGTACAGCACTGACTAAATCATGTTCATGGCAGCTTCCAGCCTGGCACCAAAATGTGAAAGCAGCGCAGTTGAGACAGTCACGGAGGGAGTATATTTATTTTTCCTCTAGTGTATGTCTAGTGCCAGCCTTCCCCATTCCCAATCCCATCCCATCCCAATGCCAATACTACAGACAGTTCCTGAAGCTTACAGGTTTTTCACTGCATCCATGATACGATATCCGACCCCACCTGCCTAGTAGTTAAGTTATTTGTGGATGGCCTTTTGGCCTTCCACGTTCCTGGAAGTGGTTCTGATGGTCATTGTCGGACTGCCGGTGAAAATTGCTGGAGTGGTGTTGGAGATTGGGAGTCAGGAGAGCCATACCTTTCTGTACAGCACTGCTAAAAAAATGGTACAGATTATTTACATGCACATAATACTGTGCTATAGATCGGGAGGGAACATGGCAAGCAATCTAACTTACTGACTCAGTATTATGAGGGTCAGAGACAGGGCATGTAGAGTGCAGGAGAAAGTTATTTACCACTAAATCTTTTACCATTACACTTAAATTTCATCACAGAATTGCTTTTTGTGTAATATTTCCTAAGCTGAATTTAAACCTGAAATTCGCAGCTGAAATATTTCAGATTATTACTAGTATCAAACATCTTATCTTGCTAAACTGTGTAATTTCAGCAGAAATACTCTAAAGTTTTATTTTCTGTATAAACTAGAGGAAGAAAAAGATGCATATGAGGAATGTTATGAATTTACCAGCATTACAGTTTTGTCTCTACTGTTGTACTGATCCATTAAAATAAGCATGATGTGATGAAGGGACGAGTGCATGCATTAATTCCATCTTTCTCCAGTGCCTACTTTATCTTTTTCAGGGTTGCAGAGGAGCTAGAACCTGTCACAGCAATCAGTGGGCATAAGGCTGAGAATTTGTCTAGGGAAGGACACTAGTCCTTCATCATGCACTGCTCACACACGTGCTGGCAATTTGCAGGACAGCTACTTCACCTAATGGCACATCTTTGGGATATTGGAAGAAACTGGGGTACCTGGCAAAACCCATTTGGCACAAGAACAGCATGCAGACTTCATATAGAAGGCACTTCATCTGGGTAGCAACCAGAATGTATCTGTCTTACTCATTCCTCTGTAACTCAGAGATTGCAGTGTTAGAATAATATAAACACACAGGTGGGAGGTTGGCATAATGGTTAAAATCTTTACTTTGCAGACAAGTGGTACAGGGTTTGACTCTCACTTGGGGGAACTGGCTAGGCTTAAAATGGTCCACAAAGGAATTTAGACTAGTAGTAATCTATGTACCACAGAGTGTAGCTAAAGTTAAAAAGATGCATTGTGCATACCTCTCAATGGTCCAGATTTCAGCCTTATATTTTTGGTCTGTTCCTCATAAAAATTATTTAAAAAAAATTTTTTTGTCAAATCACTGTAATGAGCTAAGGATTAAAGTTACTAAATCATGACATGCATTTGAGTGTCATACTTCATATCCTTCAGAAAATGCATGCTAACACAAATCCTATTATTCTAGCAACTTTCTAAAAGTGTTCCTAGTTTTGTGCCTTTGTCCCCAACAGTATAACAGGCTTTGTCCAGATTATTTGTGCTAAGAGATTGAGAGGTATGATGTGTGTGTGTGTGTGTGTGTGTGTGTGTGTGTGTGTGTGTGTGTGTGTGTGTGTGTGTGTGTGTGTGTGTGCGTGCGTGTGCATGTGTGTGTGTGTGCGTGTGTGTGTGTGTGCGTGTGTGTGTGTGTGTGTGTGTGTAAGAGGAAGGTAGCATATCCCTCAGCTATTCAGGTCTTTGCAGAATGTCCAGATTTTTGTCCCATATTCCTCCAAAAAAGGATTGAAGTTGTTAAATAGTGACATACATTTGATTTTTAGTCATCTACGGTGGTGGTGCTACGGTAGCATTGTCGCCTCACAGTAAGATGCTGTCCGGTTCGATTCTCAGCTAGAGCATCTTCTGCGTGGAGACATGCGTGAATGGGCATACCTTCGTTGAAGGTTGTGCATCAGGGCTGGCAACTCGGCACGTAAAATTCAACTAACAATCATTAGTGGACCGGAGTTCCAGTGTGGCAACCCCTAATCGGGAAAAGCCGAAAGACACAACATCCTTTAGAAAACTGCATATTAATACAAATCCTGTTATTTTTAGCAATTTTACAAGTTCATGAGAGCAATGTTTACAATCTGTCCCTATTTATTTTAGGCTTTGTCCAGATTGCACTAAGAGGTTGAGGTGTGTGTGTGTGTGTGTGTGTGTGTGTGTGTGTGTGTGTGTGTGTGTGTGTGTGTGTGTGTGTGTGTGTGTGTGAGTGAGAGAGTGAAATGCCCTAGTTAGAGCTAGCAGGTGGATTTTTTTTGAAGTGCATTTTCAAAGAATTGTGAGTTTCAAGGGAAGAGAAGTTTACTGCTGTCCATGCTAAGTCTGCTTAAAATGTGTAACTGTTTTGTTTAGCAAATGGTATCATTATTGTGGTATACAATTTTAAAGCAGTGTTAGTAGCACAGTAGATAGCATACTTGCATCTTGATGCAAAGGGCTGTAGGTTCTATTCTTATATCATGTACATTTGTGTTTTAAGGGGGTATGGTATTGCAGTCCTTAGTATGTCCTCCTTTGGATGAGATGCCTAGTAACTATGAACCTGATTTTCAGCTTGCCACCCATTCCCTATTGTAATATACCAACTTACCATTTCTTTTAATGTAACCTAGGCAATTTATTCTTCAAGGGCAACAGGCACTGAATTTGTAAATGAAACACTGAAATATAAAGTATTCTAGCAACAACCTCTTCATTGGTTTCAGATCTCTAATGTGGAATTATTCAGATAACTTTTACTATTGCAGAGTTTCTGCATTTTGACTGATATTGGTGGATTGTATGACAGAAGTTTGAGTGGCCCTTTATGGTTGAAATGTTCTGAATTGGGCAGTTTGTCATTATTGGTTCATATGATTTGTTTCATTGCTTAAAGGAAAAATGTTCAGAACTATAAATTTAAAACACACTCTAACAAGTGGTGCTGTATTATACAAGGGATATAATTCAATTATTATATGGTATAATTAATACAATCAGGAAGGTGAATCAAAGAACTTTTGCATGGTTCTAAAAATGTGTGCAAGGAGCCTATGATTTGAAAACAGCCCAAAAGTAAACTTACCCTGCCACTAGCCAGATGCATTTTCTTTGAATGTGGGTTTCAATGCTGTTGTAGTGAATGTGGGTTTCAAAGGTAGAGAAGTTTTAATGCTAAGTCTGTTTTCATTGTAAGACTATTGCTTTGTTAGGTTTAGTAAATGTTTAAGAGTTTGTGCTATAAAATTTGAAATAAAAGTTGTAAATTAAATCCAAATATCTGTAATCATTGTAGAAGTAAAGCATAAAACAGTATGCACACTGAGAGATTTGAACAGTGTCTATGGCAAATGGGGAAAAATAGTCAAGTAATGGGACACTGGAATGACTGCGTGGACAGGGGGTGACTGCGTAGGTGGGGGGGCTTCATGGGCAGGGCTCTGGGTTTCCACCCCCTCCCTGCAAAAAAATCCTGTGGGCTCCCTTGTGCTCAGATATGCTATAAGCTGAATATATTCAGAAAGAAAATAAAATGGAGTCATATATATTACAGTTTGCACAACCATACAGTGTAATCTCTGCCTGTCTAACACCATCTGGGACACCCTGTGACCTCAAATCACTCAGTAGTTTACAAAAGTTGCTCATCGCCCACATAGGTATATGTATTTATGCACCCCCCAAAAACTATTCCTGCTGCTACAATAACGGAATAAATGACATTCAAGTTTAACACATCCCAAAAAATAGCTAAGGCAAAGTGCAGCCACAGTAGCAATTATAAGTAATACCAAATAGAAATGATATTGCATATTGTTTCTATGCAACATATAACTGAACTGAGAATGTATTCCTTAAAAAATCATGCACGTGACAAATCATTCTCAGTTAAACCAAGCTTTCCAGTAATAGCAGTACCTGCTCTAACTACATTTGGTTAAGGTGGTGTCACACCTCAGAAAGAGTAATCCTAAACCTGTGAACCACAGCCCTGCTCATGTTTTCTTTATTCCAGTTCTGGCTCTTCTAATCATGGCAGCACCTGTTAAGGCATGAGGCTATTCTCCAAGCTGGGCTGATATGGAGATCAAAATCATGGTCTACCTTCTGAAGTAGTCATGCATAAAGGTTCTGATAGGGAAAAAATTGATATCTGGCAGGAACTAGGTGAACACCTAGAAACCTTAACAAGGATCACGCACTCTGGTCAGCAGTGCCATAACAGGTATGATCCTGAAGTAGTGTAGGCCAAATCAGATGGCTGAGTAAGTTGGCCAGGTAGAGGCAAGAAGAATA
The DNA here is from genome assembly GCF_019279795.1 of Protopterus annectens. Taxonomy (NCBI): domain Eukaryota; kingdom Metazoa; phylum Chordata; order Ceratodontiformes; family Protopteridae; genus Protopterus; species Protopterus annectens. The sequence continues at coordinate 1,142,547,005 of NC_056731.1, forward strand.
GAGTTCTATGGTAAGTATAATTTATTTTGGGGGAGGGTCATATTTAACTTAGGTAAAACATAAATTTAAAATATAACAAGGTTGCATAACTGAAAGTATTTGCTAGAAGAAATATGTGTACCTGCAGAAACATATCTTTAGTGTTATTGCAGTAATGCAAAGAAAGCATAAACATATCTGTAAACAGAACTGCATCTCCATACAGACACATAGGAATTGAATTGATAACATAATCTTCTGTATAAATACAAATGTGAGATATATATGAGTAAAATAATAATCTGCATACAGATGTCTGAAAATCATAGATATAGATCTGCATGAGTACACTTACAACTACTTGTTCATGTATTTATACAAAAAGCAAAAAAAGTTTGCATTTCCACAGTTTCATTTAGTATTGCATTAATTTTGGTAGCAGTCAAATTACATGCAGACACCTTGTGTAGGTCTGTTATACAAAACATTTGAAAATGCTCAGATCCCCACCTACAGCCAGTACACCCACCATCTTTTGTTAGCATCAAAGGTATCAAATATCATGCCTGACTCATACCTCTGGACAAAGCCTGACATAATGGGGGGACAAAGGCCCCAAACTAGGGAAACATTTTAAATATTGCTTCTATAAACTTAGAAAGTTGCTACAATAACATGATTTATGTTAGCATGCATTGTCTGAAGCGTCTGAAGTCTGAAACTCAAATGCATGCCATTATTTAGTGACTTAAATCCTTAGGTCCTCTCAGTGGTTTGTCAAAAAAACACATTTTTATGAGGAATTAGTCAAACATATGCAGCAAAAATCTGTACATTCTGAAAAAAATCTGTACAGTTAAGTGGTGACACCCTCACCTCTAGCAGAAGCCAGGCCATCAGCGAGAAGTTTCCTATATATGGATGAAGAGCAGTCCATCAGTGAGTCCAACCTGTCCTGCCCAACCTCTGGTGGCCCAGGTCATCTCCCACACACACTTTATTTTTATTTTATTTTTATTTTCTTTTTGTTTACTGGGTTTGTCAGACTGGATTTAATCAAAAGCCCTTTTCAGCAGAGGCCCGAAAGAAAAGTCCAACATATTGCAAACATTTTTAAACAGACATTAAGTAATATACAGTAACAATTACAGATTCATTTGCTAATGAGATTACATTCATATGGAATGAAAGCAAACTATTATAGTATAGAAGATACTTCCGCATTAGTAGATATTGAACATAAAGCAAGTGAAGAGGTGCATTAGTGGGTTTGCCAAATTGGTAATTGATCATGTGACTAGATTTTTATTTTTATTTTACATTTCTTGACTGGGAAAGTCCAACTGGATACTTGTCCATTTTCAGCGGAGGCCCGGGGAGAAAAGCTCCATACATACATCCAGAAAAACTGCTACATTAAACAAGTGAAAGCACTGTTACAGATACAATACATAGGATAAAAGTCATTCATTCTGTCATATATAAATCTGATTTGTTATAGAATAACAATTAGGAAGCAATGTAGGGGTGGCCAAAAGACCTCTTTAGCACATGTTTATATTGCCAGAGTTAGTCAGGATTAGAGCAAGGACATAGCCATTGCCTTTTAAAGTACTGTTTTAGATTTTTTTTTAATTGGGTTAGAATGGGTTCTGAAGTAAGCTCAGCAGGAAGTCAGTTCCATATTTTGCCAACAGAATTGGCATATAGAGAGTCTCCAGATGAGTTGTTGCTTTTGAGGGTTTGGACTAGTAATTTGTTGCATGAGTGAAGTGTTTTAAAGTTGCTGTAAGGGGTGATAATTTTTGTAAGTACAGGTGTGTTTTCAGGTTGGTAGAGAATTTTATGTGCTACTATTAGCTGACTGTACTGAAGTTGGATAGGCAATTCTAGCCACCCTAGATACTATAGTTTCAGACAGAGGTGTATTCTGTATGCTGCTTCGGTGGCAAATCTAGCAATATGATTAAAGCAGCTAGAGAGTTAGTTAAGGTCAGACCTACTCAAGTTCATGAAGAGAGGGGTTGCATAAAGGAGGGCGGAAAGTAGATGTGTACGGGCAATTACCGTCCTAGCTAGTGGAGTGAGGAAATGTTTGATCTTGTATAGTGAGCCAAGTTTTTTATTAACTTTTTTAATAGTTTGATTAATATGCATATCAAACTTGAGGTTATTATCAACTATTACACCTAAGAGTTTGGTACAGGGATCTAGGACAATGACAGTGCCATTGTTAGATTTTATAGTAAAGGTTGGAGCGGAGGCTTTACGAGTGGGAGAGGAAAAGCAGTAGCTTCATTTTGTTAGAATTTAATAGGAGACGTTGATTACAGAGCCAATTTTCAACGGTATTAAAAACATTTTGAGATAGAGTCTGCAGACTTAAAGGGGAGGTGGCAGAGCAAATCAAAGTGGAGTCATCCACATATTGAATGCAGGTGGCTGTTGGGATGTTTGTGTACAGGTCATTAATAAAGATAGAAAATAATAGGGGTCCTAATATAGAGCCCTGAGGGACTCCAAGGGTGATAGGTAGAAGGGAAGATAGTTTGTTCTGCCATAGTACAGCCTGGTTTCTACCACTCAGATAAGATTTGAACCATTGGATAACCTGGACATCTAGGGGAATCATTTTAAGTGTGTGTATGAGTAGTTGGTGGTTGACCATGTCGAAGGCTTTGGAGAGATCAAGAAAGAGGGCAGAAGAAAGCTTATTGTTGTTTCAGTTTTATTAATAACATTGGAGAAGGAGAGAAGGGCCGTGGTTGTACTGTGGAACAGTCTGAAACCATTCTGCGAGTTAGCCAGGTGACTGTGCTGAATGAGATGGCGAGGAAATTTATGGATGCACTTCTCCATAATTTTAGCCAGGGGTGACAAAATAGCTATAGGTCTGTAATTTGACAGTTTAGTGGAACTGCCCCCTTTGTGGAGTGGAATAACATGGGATGTCTTCCAGATGGAGGGATAGTGGCTTCTGTTATAGTTCTATTGATCAGGATAGAGATCGGGTATGCTATGGCATCCGCAGCTTTTTGTAGATACTCAGCTGGAGGAGATCCACTGCAAGGGTGGTAGGTTTTAGTTTCTTGATTAGGGCACGGATAAGTGATGTGGAAACTAACTGAAAGTTAAAGGGGAGTTGAGAACTAGGTGCAGCAGCGTTAGGACTTGGGCAACTGGGAGATAGTCGGTTAGCTAGTGACTGGATAGTTTCTGTGAAGAAACTATTAGAGGAATTGGCAATGTCTTCCAAAGGTTTTTGGATGGTAGCTGATGGGGTAGGAATTGTGCATTGCCCTGGGTGAATAAGTTTATTTATGCCTGCCCAAAACTTGTGCTGATTCTTTTGATGCTTCTGTTGTAAATGGCAGTAAAAGTTTGTTTTTTTTATCTAGGATGGTAGATTTTTTAGTGTTGTTCTTTAGTTGTCTAAATCTAAGTTGATCTAAGGGGATTTTGTGGTATGCCAAGTGGTCCATGCTTTGTTTCTAAGTAAGCAGCAACAAAACCCAAAGGCTCCACCATTTCAGAGTATAAGTAAAATCTTTAATAACCAGGATACGTGCTTTCGAGTAATCCAACTCTTTTTCAAATCCAAGTGCAAAACATAATAAAACACAAACCTATTTAAAAACCACATTCAACCAAAACAAATGTAATACAATGCACACCCTCTAGAGGGACCAATCAATTCAATTTCCAGGCTCTATGCCCTCTAAGAACAGGCTTCAGTGGTAAAACACTATTAAGCCTTGGCACTCTATCCGCTTGCAGATCTGCAATCTAGTATACTTCAACCAGTTCTGTTTGGAGGGAAATATCTCAACCTCTTCTGGTTAGAGCACATAACTGCAGGACCATGAAGTTAAAAGTATGTCTCAAATTCCTCTTAATATGCTGTGCTACTGCATTGTGCTCACCACCAGTCCTTATATCTCTGCAGTGTTGTAGGACCCACTCATTCAACATTCTATTAGTTCTGCCACATAAAGTGAGTCAGAATTCTGGCACTTCACTAAATAGACCAGGTTCCTGGTAGTACAGTTGGCAAAACGATTCAGACAATACACATGTCCAGTAACAGGATGTTGAAATTTATTGGACCTGTCTATGAAGACACAACCTTTGCAGTGTCCACACAGAAATGTTCCTATCCATTGCATTCCCAGAGCATACTGCCCAGAAGTATATCCTATAAAGTCTTTATAGAGCAATCTCGTTAGATTAGGTGCATTACTGAACCCAAAGACAGGAGCCAAACCTACAATCTCCTTAATGCCATCATCCGACTGTAGAATCTTCCAGTTCTCATGTATAATTCTCTTAATTTTGTTATACCCATGATCAAAAGATCACTGAAGGTACATAAAAATAGAATGGATCCACTGTTGAGGCCGATAGTCTCTGGCAGAGACTGGGTGACTGAGTGCATGTCAGTATGGGTGGACAGGCATCTTAAACCTGCATTGGAACTTGCACCAGTGGTATTAAAGGACACCCCCCATTTTCTGACTTCTTTATACTCACAAATGTCTGATCAGCATCCACTTGGGCATTCAATCTGGGTCATGCTTGACATTAATAGTTTATTTACTGTTATACGCAACAACATGGGGATTAAAGCGGTTAGTGATTTTTTGATCGAGAAGAAAATATGTAGTCCTGATGAGACTGCATGGATATGCAGTTTTCTTGAGCTCATTCTGCATAGCAATGTGTTTATGTTTGATATGAAGTATTATCTGCAGAAATGGGGTGTAGCCATGGGGACAGCATGCGTCAATACTTATGTCATCTTGGTGTTGGTGCAGTGGGAGGAGTATTGTGTCCTTGGTCCCTATAACACCTGGAGACATTTCATCTATTTTGACAAAAGGTTTGTTGATGACCTCTTTATTGTCTGGAAGGGGTCAGAAGAACAGTTAGTGGATTTTGTGGCTTATTACAGTAGAGCACCAGTTATTTGACATTTTCTGTCAACTACTCCACCACCTCAATAGCCTTCCTTGATGTGGAGTTATTTATGGATGCACAAGGGTTTTTGCAGACCAGGACCTATAGAAAAGATTGCTGGAAGAATACCTATTTGGAGAGGGGGAGTATGCGCCCTCAACATATTTTTAACAATGTTATGAAAGGGCAAATTATGAGTGCCTCCAGACTTTGTACCCAAGATTATGTGTATGATAGAGAGACTGAATTTCTGCCATCATGCTTTGAGGAGAGAGGTTACTCACAGGGAGCCATAAGGATGGCAAACAGGGAACATCATGTGTGGAGGCAGACCTCTGCAAGACCTTGGTTTGGTGGTGGTGGTGTTGGAAGTCCTACTTCTGAATAAGCCCCTCAGACTAGGGGGCGTATGGATAATGTGAATAACAGAGGGCGCCCAAGGCTTACTATTGGTTACATAGTGATGTGAATAAAATTAAGAGAATTATACATGAGAATTGGAAAATTCTACAGTCGTTTGATAGCATTAAGGAGGTTGTAGGTTCGGCTCCTGTCTTTGGGTTCAGGAATACACCTAATCTAAAGAGATTGCTCTGTAAATACTTTATGGGGTATACTTCTGGGCAGTATGCTCTGGGAATGTAACTGATAGGAACATTTCTGTGTGGGCACTGTAAAGGTTGTGTCTTCATAGACAGGTTTAATAAATTTCAACATCCTGTTACTGGACGTGTGTATTGTCTGAAAGGTTTTGCCAACTGTACTACCAGAAACCTGGTCTATTTAGCAAAGTGCCAGGATTGTAACTAATTTTATGTTGGCAATACCAATAGAATGTTGAAGGAGAGGATCTTCAGCATATTAAGAAGAATTTGAAATATACTTTTAAATTCATGGTCCTGCAGTTATGTGCTCTAACCAGAAGAGGGGATGATATTTCCATCCAAACAGAGCAGGTTGAAGTAAACTGGATTGCAGATCTGCAGGCGGATAGAGTGCCAGGGCTTGATAGTGTTTTACCACTGAAGCCTGTTCTTAGAGGGCGTAGACCCTGGAAATTGAATTGATTGGTCCCCCTAGAGGGTGTGTATTGTATTACATTTGTATTGGTTGAATGTGGTTTTTAAATAGGTTTGTGTTTTATTATGTTTTGTACTTGGATTTGAAAAGGAGTTGGATTACTCGAAAGCACTTATCCTGGTTATTAAAGATTTTACTTATACTCTAGTGTGGTGGATCCTTTGGGTTTTGTTGCTTGCTGCTGTGTTTGTTGTCTACCAATTTGGTCCTTCAGTTCTGCTACTGCTGGTTTTGTTTGTTTGTTTCAAAGTAAGATCATTTTCTTTTGAAAGCCATGGAGCAGCTTTTGTTTTAGTTCTTATAGAACGTGCAGGTGCATGGGTATCAAGGAGGGCTAGGAATTTGGTGTTGAAATATAATACAGCTTCTTCAAGTGGTAGATGTTTCAGGACTGCTAATTACATGCTTTGAGTTCATTTTGGAAATTAGCGGGGTTAAAGTTTTTGTTGTTTCTAATTGTTTTGTAAGTAGGTTGGTGAGGGATGTTAGTCTTATGCCTGATTATATACGTAAGAAAATGATCACTTGTGTCTTCAGGTCGGGTACCGTCCCTATACATGTGGGGATGGCTATTAATGAGTATCCAGTCTAGGATACTATCTTTGTTGTTAGGTTTACTGATCCTAGTAGGGGAGGATATGATCTGAGTAAATCCATATAGATTTATAGGTTCATAGGTTCATAGGTTTATACTAGGCTATCTGCCCTAAGGCATTTATAAGCCTAGCCCAAATTATTGTGGCTTACGCCACCCCTTATATGAAAAAATACTGTGCCCATTAGTTTGTTGTGCCTCTGTCCAGCAGTGACCCAGAGATGATTCCCGGGGTAAACCTACGATCTCCCATCCACAGGTCTAGATTTCTCTTGAACAGAGTCAGCGAGGTGCTCTGCCTCACATGGACCGGGATTTTATTCCACAGCATAGGGAGTCTCTGAGTGATAAATCTATCCCTCCAGCACGTCCTATTTATATCCGGGCTAAGGTTTAAGTCGCTTGCTCTAGTGGTTTTGGTGGTTTTGGTTTTTTGGAGTGGGGCCATGTCCATGAATTCGGGTTGGACATGGCCTTGTATGTCAGGCACATGTCACCTCTGAGCAGACGGTATGCGACTGAATAGAGCTGGAGTTTCTTCAATCTGGCAGCATATGACAGATTTTGGAGTCCCTTTATCCTTTTGGTGAGGAACTTTTGGGGTCTCTCCAATTGCTGCAGGTGTCGGGTGAGATACATCCCGAATGGGGCATTGTACTCGATCATTGGTCTGATAAGTGAAGAGTACAGGGGAACAATGACCTCACTAGATCTGGATGTGAATCCCTTCATGATCAGGTGGGCAATGTAGAAGGTCTTTCTAACCACTTTAGCAATGTGAGTGTCAAAAGAAAGGCCACTGTCAACCTGGGTTAGGTCCCTGATAACCTCTTCTGTGCTTAGTGGATTGCCACCTATATGGCAGCTTGGGGCTACCTTGTTTTTCCCGAAGGGTATGACTATACATTTTTTGGCGTTTAACTTCAGGCCATGGCTCTGGCACCAGCTATCTGTTTCCGTGAGTCCCTTCTGAAGGATATCAGTGTCCGATGCACTTTCCACTATGGCGCCCAGTTTGCAGTCATCTGCAAACTTTGTCAGCCAAAGTCCTCCCATGTTGGCCTGTACTTCTGAGAAGTAGATGCCAAACAATAGGGGGCCAAGGACCGAGCCCTGTGGGACACCACTTGTGACCGGCTTGGAGTCTGACACAGCGCCAGCAACTCTAACCCTGTGGGTTCTGTCCTTAAGCCAGTTTGCAACCCATCTTGTGACATATGGGTTTACATTTAAGCTGGTAAGTTTTTCTACAATACCCGAGTGGGGTATTGTGTCGAAAGCCTTGCAAGGTCAAGGTAGGCTGTATGGACTGCCTTTCCTCATCAATGGCCTTGGTGACTATTTGGAAGAAGTCCACCAAGTTCAAAAGGCATGATCTTCCCTTGACAAAGCCAAACTGGGTCGGGTCCAATGTCTGCAAGTCCCTATATCTTTGTTTATGAGCTCCATTATGATCCTCTCCATAGCTTTGCAGACTAGACTTGTTAAGCTTATGGGACGTTAATTACCAGGGTGCGTAGAGGCCACCTTTGTGGAGTGGGACCACAGTTGCCGTACGCCACTCCTTGGGCACGTATCCTGTGGTAAGGCTGAGATTAAACAGCTGCCTTATGTGCGGGTTTAATTCCTCATTTAGCTCATGTAGCACACAGCCGGGGACACCATCCGGTCCCATTGATGCTGTGTTTTTAGCTTTAGAGAGAGCAGCTTTCACCTGCGCATTTGAGATGTCCGGGAGGCTACACTCGGCTGGGATAGTTATCTCTCCTTTAGGGGGGGAGTGGGGGGTGAAGTTTGCACTGAACCTGTCTGCCAGTATGTTGGCAATGTCTGTGGGTTCAGTGATTTTTGTATCATTTTGGACTAATTCTGAGCATATCTGTGAGTTTCCACCCAGGTTCCTAACATAGCTGAAAAAGGCCTTATGATTGTCCTTTGAATCCATGGCAATTTTTCTCTCAAAATTGGCCTTAGTTGATTTTATGAGTGCTCGTATTTTTTTACTAATAATGATCAGGGTGACTTCCCTTTTATGGATTTTGTTCTGTCATGTAATAGCTTTCTCCTCTTATTGTAAAGTTTGTTAATGGCTGGGGTCCACCAGACTGGACGTTTGCCCTTTGTGGAAAGAGTCTTGGTTTTATTTGGGATTGCCAGATCCATGCAGTCCTGGAGGTGTTCATAGAAGGCATTTGTAAGGGCTTCCGCAGCTTGGGTTGTGGTTTCCTCTGACTCAGGGGCCTTGAAGGATACCACACCAGTCTTGAGTAGTGTGAAGTTTGCTTTAGAAGTTCTTCACTATGGTCTTTTTGTTTGGGGTGGGGCGGGATGTGGATTTCCAGTGAGATTAGTTTATGATCAGATCTCACCAATGAGGGATATACTTCCGGTGTGGAGCATTTTGTCCCCATGTTTGTGACAATGAGATCTAGTATATTTTCTCCTCTCGTGGGAACAGTGACTAGCTATTCCATGGCATTTGAATTTATGAACTCCAGGAACCGTTGGGCTAGAAAGTTAGGGCTTGAGTAATGTTCCCAGTCTATATTCGGGTAGTTGAAGTCACCCAATATGATGGTGTTTGGAGATACATTTATACCCTCCAGTGTCTTCAGGAAGGCTGTGTGGGTTCCTGAGTTTGAGAGGGTGGCCTGTAGCATGCTACAATTTGTAGAGCAGTTTTGCCTATTGTTAGTTGCACCTGGATGGTTTCGGATAGTCAGAGATTCTGAGGAACAAATATTCCAGTCGATGTTGAAGTCTCCTAGAACAATGGTTTCTTGAGGGTAGTTACTTGACAGCCAAGAGAGGATATCTTCTAGGGTGTTTGTGTTATTACCTGGGGGAATGTAAACACAGGCTATGTTAATAATTTTGTTTTTATTAATTTGAAGCTTGGTAATGAGAATTTCAGCATTATCAACACAAGGTGGTTGTGTGGAATCTGAGGTCACATCTACAGTAGTTTTGTATAGTACAGCTACCCCTCCTCCCTTCCTAGTGGTACAGTCCAACCTTAGTACATTATAACCTGGGGTAAAACCTCGTTATCTGCCATTGATTGTTTTAGCCAGGTTTCAGTAAGACAAAGTATATCCGGGGAATGTGTATCTAAGAGTGCATGCAGGTGGTGGACCTTATTATTGATATAGATTGTAGGGAATTCAAAGAAATGGAGGTAAGAGAAGGAACTAGGTAGGGAAGAAAATGTTAATATTGTCATTAAGAGTTGGTTTATAAAGTATTTTCTTTGATAATTATATATATTGCTATCATAAAGGTTATATTAGTTCTGTAGAGGTGGGATTGAGCACTGTCACAAAACTAGGTATATGGAAAGGAAATGTCAGTAAAACTATTCAGGTATTGGTGAATACAAGTTGTGGTGCATGAGATTCTGAATGAAGAAAAATGGTTTGATGATAAGGCAAGCTAAAAATAAGAGTGGCATTTGTCCTGGAGATGTGCAGGAACAGATCCATTGATTTGAAGGGTGAAGTTTTAGGTGTATTTTAAATTAGTCAGCATTCAGAATGGATTTCAGTAGTAATGGGATGTGGTTCTAAAGTTTAGCTGCATTATTTGAATATAGCCACCTGCAGTATAAGATGATTTAGTTATAGTGATTAGTGATTTTTCTCTAGAGCCCAAAATTCTATTGGGGGAATAATATTGTATTGTTTTATCAAGGACTTGGCAATTTTCTGGCGTAGAGTGAAGTCTGAGTATTGTAGTTAGCTGAAAAGAGAGCGCGAGAGAGAAAGAGAAGTGATGTGGTAGTCCTACCCAGTTTAATTCTCTAAGGGCTAGGAAAATGTTGAGGTGCAGACAGAAACTTTGCTCCTGTACCATTAGGCTGGTTGTAAGAATTAAATTGCACTTACAGTAATGATTATAACTCCAAGCACAACAAATCTTCTGCTGTATCTTACTGTCAACATGTGCATTTAAGAGAAGTGGTTCCTGAGGTAGGGACATTCTGAACTGCCACAAGGAACTTTCCCTTGATAGTGACCTATAGATGGTCAACTGCTAGGCCATATAGGGGTTAATAGCGTGCACTATTTTTTTGAGGTTGAATGGAACCACCAGCCATCCTTAAGTTCCTGCTGTTGTACCTGGCAGAGTATTAGACAGTCTGACACAGAAGCAAGGCATCTGTTTGTGCCATCCATGTCCAGGGGTAAGGAATGAGCCTGGGGCACATACAGTGCCAGTGAAGAGGAGAGAATAAAATGACCATTGGTCAGCTCTAATATCTTGGGGGAAGATGTTGGCTTATCTGCTACTTGTATGACCTCTCTTTTAGGCCAGAACCTTGCATGCTTCAGCAAAAACATGTCCAATGCACATGTTAACATCCAAAATTTGTACACATAACATCACTGCATGTTCCTTCCCCTAGCTAGGGATGCTGACCAACCACCACAGAGTGATGGCTTCTTGTGCTGATCCACCAATCTTCACTGACTCCCTACTCCCAGGTCCTAAGAATTAGTAATCACCAAGGCTTTGCCCTCAGTGAAGGAAGTCAAGAGGACAACCCAGCAACTGGACACAATTTGGATCAAAGAACGGAGCTGCAGATGTACTCACAGAAGAAGGACAACAACCTACATAATGGCAGTAGTTGGGTGGAGAAAGGAGAAAGCAAAAAAAAAAATATGTGGCATAACTAGACTGGACAGTAAAAGAGTCTGTCATTGAACAAGTGCAGAAAATATGTCCATATATATTACTGGTGGAGCAGAAATTATCTGCCACTTTTTAAAAAATGTAATATTCTGACATTTGGCAGTGCCCCCCCCCCCCCCTGCACACACACACACACACACACACACACACACACACACACACACACACACACACACACACGCACACACACACACACACACACACACACACACACCATGGCAATTTTCTCTCAAAATTGGCCTTAGTTGATTTTATGAGTGCTCGTATTTTTTACTAATAATGATCAGGGTGACTTCCCTTTTATGGATTTTGTTCTGTCATGTAATAGCTTTCTCCTCTTATTGTAAAGTTTGTTAATGGCTGGGGTCCACCAGACTGGACGTTTGCCCTTTGTGGAAAGAGTCTTGGTTTTATTTGGGATTGCCAGATCCATGCAGTCCTGGAGGTGTTCATAGAAGGCATTTGTAAGGGCTTCCATAGCTTGGGTTGTGGTTTCCTCTGACTCAGGGGCCTTGAAGGATACCACACCAGTCTTGAGTAGTGTGAAGTTTGCTTTAGAAGTTCTTCACTATGGTCTTTTTGTTTGGGGTGGGGCGGGATGTGGATTTCCAGTGAGATTAGTTTATGATCAGATCTCACCAATGAGGATATACTTCGGTGTGGAGCATTTTGTCCCATGTTTGTGACAATGAGATCTAGTATATTTTCTCCTCTCGTAGAACAGTGACTAGCTATTCCATGGCATTTGAATTTATGAACTCCAGGAACCGTTGGGCTAGAAAGTTAGGGCTTGAGTAATGTTCCCAGTCTATATTCGGGTAGTTGAAGTCACCCAATATGATGGTGTTTGGAGATACATTTATACCCTCCAGTGTCTTCAGGAAGGCTGTGTGGGTTCCTGAGTTTGGGAGGGTGGCCTGTAGCATCCTACAATTTGTAGAAACAGTTTTGCCTATTGTTAGTTGCACCTGGATGGTTTCGGATAGTCAGAGATTCTGAGGAACAAATATTCCAGTCGATGTTGAAGTCTCCTAGAACAATGGTTTCTTGAGGGTAGTTACTTGACAGCCAAGAGAGGATATCTTCTAGGGTGTTTGTGTTATTACCTGGGGGAATGTAAACACAGGCTATGTTAATACTTTTGTTTTTATTAATTTGAAGCTTGGTAATGAGAATTTCAGCATTATCAACACAAGGTGGTTGTGTGGAATCTGAGGTCACATCTACAGTAGTTTTGTATAGTACAGCTACCCCTCCTCCCTTCCTAGTGGTACAGTCTAACCTTAGTACATTATAACCTGGGGTAAAACCTCGTTATCTGCCATTGATTGTTTTAGCCAGGTTTCAGTAAGACAAAGTATATCCGGGGAATGTGTATCTAAGAGTGCATGCAGGTGGTGGACCTTATTATTGATATAGATCGTAGGGGGATTCAAATAAATGGAGGTGAGAGAAGGAACTAGGTAGGGAAGAAAATGTTAATATTGTCATTAAGAGTTGGTTTATAAAGTATTTTCTTTGATAATTATATATATTGCTATCATAAAGGTTATATTAGTTCTGTAGAGGTGGGATTGAGCACTGTCACAAAACTAGGTATATGGAAAGGAAATGTCAGTAAAACTATTCAGGTATTGGTGAATACAAGTTGTGGTGCATGAGATTCTGAATGAAGAAAAATGGTTTGATGATAAGGCAAGCTAAAAATAAGAGTGGCATTTGTCCTGGAGATGTGCAGGAGCAGATCCATTGATTTGAAGGGTGAATTTTAGGTGTATTTTAAATTAGTCAGCATTCAGAATGGATTTCAGTAGTAATGGGATGTGGTTCTAAAGTTTAGCTACATTATTTGAATATAGCCACCTGCAGTATAAGATGATTTAGTTATAGTGATTAGTGATTTTTCTCTAGAGCCTAAAATTCTATTGGGGGAATAATATTGTATTGTTTTATCAAGGACTTGGCAATTTTCTGGCGTAGAGTGAAGTCTGAGTATTGTAGTTAGCTGAAAAGAGAGCGCGAGAGAGAAAGAGAAGTGATGTGGTAGTCCTACCCAGTTTAATTCTCTGAGGGCTAGGAAAATTTTGAGGTGCAGACAGAAACTTTGCTCCTGTACCATTAGACTGGTTGTAAGAATTAAATTGCACTTACAGTAATGATTATAACTCCAAGCACAACAAACCTTCTGCTGTGCCTTACTGTCAACATGTGCATTTAAGAGAAGTGGTTCCTGAGGTAGGGACATTCTGAACTGCCACAAGGAACTTTCCCTTGATAGTGACTTATAGATGGTCAACTGCTAGGCCATATGGGGGTTAATAGCGTGCACTAATTTTTTGACGTTGAGTGGAACCACCAACCAACCTTAAGTTCCTTCTGTTGTACCTGGCAGAGTATTAGACAGTCTACTAACACAGAAGCAAGGCATCTGCTTGTGCCATCCATGTCCAGGGATAAGGAATGAGCCTGGGGCACATACAGTGCCAGTGAAGAGGAGAGAATAAAGTGACCATTGGCCAGCTCTAATATCTTGGGGGAAGATGTTGGCTTATCTGCTACTTGTATGACCTCTCTTGTAGGCCAGAACCTTGCATGCTTCAGCAAAAACATGTCCAATGCACATGTTAACATCCACATTTTGTACACATAACATCACTGCATGTTCCTTCCCCTAGCTAGGGATGCTGACCAACCACCACAGAGTGATGGCTTCTTGTGCTGATCCACCAGTCTCCACTGACTCCCTACTCCCAGGTCCTAAGAATTAGTAATCACCAAGGCTTTGCCCTCAGTGAAGGAAGTCAAGAGGCCCACCCAGCAACTGGACACAATTTGGATCAAAGAAAGGAGCTGCAGATGTACTCACAGAAGAAGGACAACAACCTACATAATGGCAGTAGTTGGGTGGAGAAAGGAGAAAGCAAAAAAAAAAAATATGTGGTATAACTAGACTGGACAGTGAAAGAGTCTGTCATTGAACGAGTGCAGAAAATATGTCCATATATATTACTGGTGGAGCAGAAATTATCTGCCACTTTTTAAAAAATGTAATATTCTGACATTTGGCAGTGCCCCCCCCTGCACGCACACACACACACACACACACACACACACACACACACACACACACACACACACACACACACACACACACACACACACACACACACACACACACACACACACACACACACACACACACTCCAGATTTATAAACTACTGATGGGCAACAACTAAAAGTTGACTGTTAAATAAGCTTGAGGTTCTTACAGCTGATGGACCTTTATATGATACTTTTCTAGCCACCTCTATGCTTCTTTGCCTTATTCCTTTCCAACTTCCAATAGCTACACTCTGTGATACTTCAGTTCTTCCTTATGACTCCATCATCCTTTCTCCTGTAATTTTCCACATACTCACTACACATACACAACATCCATCTTCCTAATACTTAGATATATATATATATATATATATATATATATATATATATATATATATATATATATATATATACCTAGCTCCTGAAACTATCCCAGAATATCACTTCCATTCCTTGTATTATCCCATTTCTGTCTCATTAAGCATTTCCAGATCTGTAGACTCATTGCTAATCCAACCACCTCAACATCTTCATTCACACACTCATGTGGCAGCATTGTTTTCCATACACAAATTGCTTCATCTTGTTCTCAAATAGGTTCATAGGTGTGTACCTGGCTAATGGCCCTGGAGCCTTTACAAGCCTAGTCCATAGGATTACCCTGGCAACGTGCCACCTGACCTTAGTTTCCAGTGTCTCTGGTGAGCAGAGCCACTGGAGTGATCCCCAGGGTGAATCTTCTATTTCCCATCCACTCATCAAGATTTCTCTTGAAAAGGGCCAGTGAGGTGCTCTGTTTGACATGTATGGGAAGTCTATTCCATAGCATGGGCAGTCTCTGGGTTATGAACCTGTCCCTCCAGCACGTTCTGTTGATTTTGGTAATGAGGTTGAGGTCTCTGGAGCGTGTGGTGTGGAGGGATTGGGATATCTTTAGATGTAGAATTTCTAACAGAGCTGGGTCAAACATGGCTTTGTAAGTGAAGAATCAATCGCCTCTAAGTAGGTGATATGAAACAGAGAATAGTTGGAATTTTTTGAGTCTATCCATATAGGACAAGTGTTTAAGGCCTAGGATCCTCTTTGTGAGGTACTTTTGCGGCCTCTCCAGTTGTTGCAGGTGTCTAGTGATTTACATGCAAAATGGGGCATTGTACTCAATGATTGGCCTAATGAGGGAAGAATAGAGGGAGACAATGACCTCTTTCTTCCGGGATGCAAAACCCTTAGTAATGAGATGTGCCACATAGAAGGACTTTATGACCACAGTGCCAGTGTGGTGGTCAAAAGAGAGGTTGCTGTCAACTTGTGTTCCCAGATCTCTTATAACGCCTTCTGTGTTCAGTGGACTACCATCAATGTGGTAGTTCATAGGAAATGGGTTTTTCCCAAAGGGGATGATGACACATTTTTTGGCATTGAGTTTAAGGCCGTGGTTCTGACACTAGTCATTGGTCTCAGTCGGGTCTTTCTCTAGGATGTCAACATCACTTGGGGAGTTAGTTAATAATGGCTCCCAACTTGCAATCGTCTGCGAACTTTGTCAGCCAGAGTCCCTTTGTGTTCGACTGGACTTCTGAGAAGTAGATAGGACCGATCCCTGTGGGAGTCCACTCGTGACTAGTTGGCAGTCTGACTTGGAGTCAGCTACTTTCACACTATGGGTTCTATGTGTGAGCCAGTTTGAAACCCACCTAGTGATATAGGGGTTGATGCTTAGCTTAGTGAGTTTTTCTATGATTCCTGATTGGGGAATGGTATCAAAGGCCTTGGCCAGATCAAGGTAGGTTGTATGAACCACCTTGCCTTCATCGACAGCTCTGGTGACTGACTCAAAGAAGTCGACCAAGTTGAGCAGGCATGATCTACCCTTCACAAAATCAAACTGTGTGGGATCCAGAGTTTGGAGATTCCCTATATCCTTGTTTATTAGGTCCATGATGATGTGTTCCATAGCTTTGCATATCAGACTTGTCAGGCTAATGGGGCGATAGTTCCCAGGGTCTGTAGTCACTCCTCCTTTGTGGAGAGGGATGACTATAGCAGTGCACCATTCAGTAGGGGAAAGCCTGAGGTGAGGCTGTGATTGAACAGGGCACACAGGTGAGGTGGAAGTTCACTCTGTAGTTCATGTAGGACACAGCCAGGGATATTGTCAGGTCCCATAGAAGCTGCATTCTTGGCCTTGGACAGTGCTGTTTTAACCTGTGCTGCAGTAATACTGGGTGCCTGGGAATCTACTGGTATTGTGATTGGTCCTTTGGGGGGGGGGGGGTGGCACTGAATCTGTCGGCCAGTATATTGGCAATATGTGTTGGCTCGGTAAAGGAGGTACCATTGTGCAGTAGCTCAGAGCAAATCTGGGTATTGCCATGGAGGTTCTTTACATAACTATAGAAGGCCTTGTGGTTGTCTTTACTATCTGCTGCAATTCTGTCTTCATAGCTAGATTTAAAGGATTTGATGAGGGATATCAACTTTTTGTTGAGGCTGATAAGGGAGTTTTTCCAGTCTCCAGACATCACCTTATTCTGCATCAGTTTCCTCCTTCTGTTGTAGAGTTTGTTTATGGCAGGGGACCACCAGATTGGCTTCCCTTTTTTGGAGGAGAGCATCTAGGTTCTAATGGGTATAGAGAGATCCATGCATTTGTGCACGTGTTCGTACAGTGCATTGGTGTATGAATCGGCGGTTATGCAACTATTCTCCATTTGCATGGGTGCTGTGAAGTTAGCCACCTCTGTTCTTAGGAGCCCAAAGTTAGCTTTGGAGAGGTTTTTCATGGTGGTTACCTTTGCGGGGGGGGGGGGGGGTGGAATTTCAAGGTGATTAGTTTGTGGTCGTTTCTAACCAGGGAAGAATTGACTATTGGTGTAGAGCAATGGTCGCCCATGTTAGTAATGACCAGGTCAAAGATGTTGCTACCTCTAGTGGGGGTAAGAACAAACTGGTCCAGGGCATTGGAATTAATGAATTCCAGGAAACGTTGGGCAAGTGTATTGGTACATGAGTAATCCCCCCTCCCCCAGTATGAGTTTGTTAGGTTGGACTCTAATATTCTGCAGGGTGCTTAGGAACGTGGACTGAGTATCTTGGGACATGGTTGGGGACCTATAGCAGGCTATGACCTGAATCACTGTTTTACCCAATGTTAGCTACACCTGAAGTATCTCTGTTGCATTATGTTGGGCTACCTGTCTGGAGGTGTTCTCATCCTTTATGAATATGGAAACACCACCACCTTTGGAGCTTCAGTCCAAGTTCTGGGGCCGAAAGGTGTGGAATGAGTTATAGCCTGGTATTGCAGGGGTGCTTTTTGTTGCCTTGAACCAGGTCTCTGTTACAGCACAAATGTTGATGTTCTCCATTTTAAAGAGTGCTTTGAGAGAGTGAATTTTGAGATTTAGACTTCTAGCGTTGAGCAGCATGACCCTCAGATTGCATTTGTTTGTAGCTGTTATGGTGGTAATTTGGTCTTTTGAACACTGCCTAAAAAGGTACTATAGGGATGCCAAGTGCCTTGGCCAGTATCTGGAAGCCCAGGGGTGACAGATGCAGGCCATCTCTGGAAAAGCATTGAGGTGTGTCAATCATGTTATCCCAGGCAGACAGATACTGGATCCCCTTAGAATGACACCAGAAACGTAGCCAATTGTTGAAATCAATCAGTTTCTGCTTGTAGTGTGGTATCATTCTGAGTGATGGTAGGATGCTTCTCAGGGCTAGGGTCGTACCTGCCTGGGCTACATAATCCGAGAGCTCCTCCATGTCTCTTTTCATGTAGTCCAGGGAGGTATGTCTCAGGTCATTCATACCCACATGTACAATGACAGGGTCATATTTGTACCTGTTGTTGAGGGACCTGAGTGCGTGAGTTATATGGCAGATCCTGACACCTGACTGGCAGCTGACTGTTACTTTTTCCTTATTTAACCTAGTGAGTGGGACATCAGTGTGCCTTACCGAGTCACCTATGACTAGTGTGCTGGGCATGCTTTTTTACCTTAGGGACTTTGGTTGAGTGGCACACTGTTTAGGAGAGTTATGTGTCTCATGATTAGTGTTGTGTTGTGGTGGTCGAGTGTGTTTCTGCCTCGGAGTTCTCTGCTGCTTGGATAGATTTTTATTGAGAGCCTCCACGAAGGTGGGTGTGTGGTTTGTATATTAAACCTCAGTGTATCCTCATTTGTGGAGATGTCAAACCAAACACAGGAAATCTTTTCACTTAAAGGTACACATTACTAATAGAAAACTGAATTACTCAAAGCAAGGATACAAATTCATAATCTTGATGCCCTGGGAATTACTGAAATTTGGACAAAACAGTAGGCTGTCTTTCCTCACCATCACTAAATTTTATGACTCCAGTAGAAACAATTGTTAGGGCAAACGGCTGGTGGAAGAACACTTATACTAAAAATGAAAACAGCATCTCCCAGATAGTAGATTCTTGCAATCCTGTTTAGTAAATCCAACTAGATTATTATTCTTTTCAGTTTAGGTCCATGCACTAAATTGCATATTGTATCAGGATTTGAGCCCTCTACGTCTTGCATTACTAAGACTCCTTACTTGACTCCCTCTTTCCCATGGACTTACTGGCAAAACTTTGTCCAATAGGGTAATCATAATCTTATTTGTCTAAGTTCTTCCCAAAACAACTTGCAAAAGCATACCACCTTCCATAAATTTGCCTAACTTGTAAAAGAACTCATGCACCCTAATCGCATCACTGGTAGCAACACTTTACGTAACGTCATGCCAACCAAAATCTACAGTTGCTGCTCCTTCATCAAAATTATCCCTAACTCACTTAATGACCACTGTCATTTGCTTTCTCATTGGTCTTTTAAAAAGCTAAAATCCTACCTATTATTAGTGCAAGATGCTATTCCGTATACTCCTATAAAATTGGCCTCATTACCATTGACTGGTCCAACTTTACACTCACATATCCCACAGATGTCCTCAAACTTTTTAACAACATATCTTTAGCATTTCCAAATTATTTATATTCCTTGTGTATCAGCCCTGACCTGACCTATGTTGTTGCAAATGGATAACCTCAATACGTGGGGGAGTCACTGAGGGCATAAAATAAACTCTATAAAACCACTTGCCTTTCCTAGTGTTGAGGCTATGAGGTGAGGAGAGGATTCGAAGGAGGTGAGCTGTCATCCTGATGTGCTTGCTTTCTTCCTGTAAACTGGTGTTTTCTCTTTCCCAGTTTTTGTTCCGTTCTCAGTCCCTGTTGGGAGTTGGTCAGTCAGTTTGGCAGAGTAGTCCCCTGTTTACTGCTGCTCACCTTGGAGATCATTGACTTTTAAGACCTTTCAACATT